>NC_141876.1:527616518-527919548 GCF_056163025.1 Triticum urartu
TGTATATCTCCTGCTTTGTAACCGACCTTGTGTAACCCTAGCCCCCTCCGGTGTCTATATAAACCGGAGGGTTATAGTCCATAGGACAACAGACAATCATACCATAGGCTAGCCTCTAGGGTTTAGCCGCTTTGATCTCGTGGTAGATCAACTCTTGTAATACTCATATCATCAAGAACAATCAAGCAGGACGTAGGGTATTACCTCCATCAAGAGGGCCCGAACCTGGGTAAACATCGTGTCCCCTGCCTCCTGTTACCATCCGCCTTAGACGCACAGTTCGGGACCCCCTACCCGAGATCCGCCGGTTTTGACACCGACAACGTACTTCCCTGGCGTCCTCGATAAGGCAAGGGGGGCATGTCGGCAGTGCATTAAATGCGTTTGTCTGATGGTCCCAGAGGATAGGCTCATCGACTGTAGACCTTTCCACCTCCTGTGTGCCACTATGGCGACCCCCTTTTGCCTATAAAAGGAGGCCCGAGGCGACCAGGACAGGGATACGGCTCTTTTGGGCAAAGTTGCACACCGTAGCTAGCTCAAGAACACAAGAACACTCAAATACATCCACCAAAGCAGGACTAGGGTATTACGCATCTTCGTGGCCCGAACCTGGGTAAACGATCCATATGCTCCCTGTCATACCCGCTCTTCTCACGACCCCGCGCCCGCCTACCGTAGAAGGGATCCCAGTGACCCCATAGGTGTCGTTTCCACCGGCATCTCTGGCGCGCCAGGTAGGAGGCGCACAGTCGTGAAAATCCGGTCTGCCAGTCAGCCTAGCGGTTCTTCATCGTCATGGCTCCCAAGAAGAAGGAAGCCACGGTGATCGGTTCGTCGGGAGCCGGACGGCCCGTACCGGTGCGGGTGAATAGCGGGCCAGTCGCGGACAGGACCCGAGGCGCGGCCCGTGAGCACCAACATCGCTCTAGCAGTCAGAGCCTGGCGAGCAGCGTCGTTCGTGCGCAAGGCGACGAGCCGCACGCCGCAAGATCCAGAGACGGAGCTGGACCCCCCGCAGGCGGCGCGGGACCCTCCGGGGGCGTCGCCGTGCCACCCATGGGTGGCGCGACGACCTCCGGGACATCTACCCCGGCGCCCACAACACGATCTTCCCAGGTTGTGCGCGACGAGCAGCGTCACCATGCCGGTGACCCTGGACACCGCCGTGGGAAGAGTCATGTGCATCATCCGCGGGATGAAGGAGGCCAGCATGCCTGCCGAAGTGCTGGCGAAGATGGCGCACAACCGCTGGGCCATGACAGAGCTCCTTCTAACATGGTTAGAAGTCGAAGCGTGCCACGGTCCACGCAGGTTTCACCGCCACCCACGCCAGCAGAAGCCTTGGCGCGCGCGCAGCTGCTCCTCGACTTCCCTCCCTCTACGGAGACGCTCGACGAGTGGAGAGCCACTATCCAAAGCCTCGTCGGCGTCGCCAACAAAAATGAGCCACGACCGGCGGGGCCCTTAGGCCGGCGCTCCATCGAGCCACTACATGCCGACGGTGGAGGGGCCGGAGGCGCCGCGGCCACGGTGCACTCTCCTCCTCTACACCAGCCACCACGGATGTCGGTCCATTGTGATGACGCTTGTGATGACATTTCCATAGCGTTGTCTGACCCACGGACCCACTGCGACCAACGCCAGGTTCTTCGGGAGGGAGCCCATGAAGACGCTCGAACAACCATCGAGCACCGGCGCAATACGCGCCACCAGTCGGACAGGCGGGCGGGGCCTGCTATGGACCACCCAGCATTGGGAGGCTCCGACAGCCTACCTTACGAGGTGGGTTGCCCAACCTTTACCCGTGAGCTGCGACAGTTCCAGTGGCCGTCCCACCGCACGTTCAAGCCCGACTTCGGCGATAAGTACAATGACAAGACCCACCCGTCAGAGTTCCTTAGGATCTACACCATCGCGATGCAAGTCGCTAGAGATCGTGACGATAAGGTGCTTGCCAATTACTTCCCGTTGGCCCTGAAACCCAATGTCATGTCTTGGTTGATTCACTTGCCGGCGGATTCTATTTTTTCTTGGTCAGATCTGTTCCATGAGTTCGTTGGTGCCTTCACTGGAGGCCACCAAGCTCATGTCCAAGCGAGTGATTTACATATCATTCCCCAGAAGGAAGGTGAAAACCTTCGCAAGTACATACAGAGGTTCAGCCAAGTGCAATATAATATCCCAGATGTTCATCCCGCTGCCGTGATCAGCACATTCCATCAGAATGTGCGCAACCGCAAGATGCGTGAAGAGCTGGCAATGAATAAGGTCAAGGATGTGGCCGAGCTTTTCGTTCTGGCCGATAGATGCACTCGGGCAGAAGAGGGAAGGAAGTACCCCGGCAAAGACGCCGGCGCGGAAACCGACTCTACCGACAGAGACACTGCCGCCCCGATGAAGAAGGGTTGGCATCGCAACAAGAAATGCAAGGGCAAGGCCGTGCTTGCTGTCGAGGGATCCAACGACACCGGTGCCACCAAGACGGCCAAGGCAGACGACCCTGGCAAGGAGATTGCCGGGTGCGCTGCTTGCCGGGCCTTGGCGGCTGCCGACAAGCCTGGGGGCTCCAACAAGCATTATTGCAAGATCCACCGCACCAAGGGCCACGATCTCCAGAACTGCCGACAAGTTGAGCTGCTTGCTGAAAAGCAAAAATCCAAATATGAGAGGTGGGACAAGGAGAAGGGTCAGGATGGTGCCGAAGGATCCGACAAGAAGCGTGGCGGCCAAGGAGGTCGCCGTGGCAAGGATAACTAGCAAGAGAGGCCCGCTCGGGGCCGTCATAAGAAGCAGGAAGATGATGATCATGATGAGGACGACGAGTCCGGTGAGCATGAGTTCTAGAAGGCTACGGAGGCCATGTGCGTCGATGGTGGCGCCTCGCTGCATACTTCTCACCGCTAGCTCAAACAGTGGGCGCGTGAGATCACAGCAGTGGAGCCCTCGTTCGACGCTCAGAGTCCACTAAAGTGGTCCAGCACGCCCCTCATCTTTGATGCTGAGGACCACCCTGAGCGCACAACTGCGGTTGGGTGTTTGCCGTTGTTGGTCTCACCAACGATATGCAACCTCAAGGTGAACAAGATGCTGGTTGACGGCGGGGCCGGTCTGAACTTGATCTCACCCGTTGTGATCAAAAGGCTGCAAATTCCTGATGGAGACCTCGAGGAAACGGGCACGTTTCAAGGGGTCAACCCGGGAAGGAGCCAGCTGAAGGGGAAGATCACGCTGCCTATGACGTTTGGAGGCGAGCTGAACTACAAGATGGAGAAGATTGTCTTCGATGTAGCCGAGATTCCCTTTCCCTACAACAGGATCCTCGGCCGCCCGGCACTAGCCAAGTTCATGGCGGTGTTACACTATGCCTACAACACGCTGAAGATGCCTGGGCCGATGACCGTCATCACCGCCCCATCCGACAAGAAGGACGTGCTAATCTGCGCTGACCAACTCTACCGAGAAGCAGTTGCAGCAGCTGCCGCTAAGGCACTTGCTCCAGCCACTGAAGCCCCGGGAGGGAATAAGAAGACCAAAATGACCTCTCGCACCCACTCCGGCAAGCGCACCTCTTCAGAGTGTTGTGCTACCCTCGAGGTCGTGCCAAAGAGCTCCTTCCGCAAGGGCAAGAAATCCAGAGCTGCACCACCAGAGACCAAGAGGGTGTCCGTCAAGGAGGATGGCATGGGAGGAGCTTTCACATTAAGCTCCACCCTCGACAGCAAATAGGAAAGCGCGCTCGTCACTTTCCTACGGGCGAATGTTGATGTGTTTGCATGGCAAGCATCCGACATCCCCGGCGTTCCTAGGGAAGTGATTGAGCACCACCTTGCTGTCTGTCCCCATGCGCGACCCGTCAAGCAGAAGTTCAGGAAGCAAGCTTTGGAACAGCAGGAATTGATCACAGAGGAGATCAAGAAATTGGAAGCGGCGGGCTTGGTGAGAGTAGTGCTCCATCTGACGTGGTTGGCCAATCTGGTGGTGGTGCGCAAGGCGAACGAGAAGTGGATGCTGTGTATTGATTACACAGATATCAATAAGGCTTGTCCTAAGGACCCTTCCCATTGCCGTGCATTGACCATATTGTTGACTCCACGGCCGGGTGCGATCTGTTATCATTCCTCGACACCTACTCAGGCTACCACCAGATCTTCATGGCAAAGGAAGACGAAGAGAAGACAACATTCATCACCCCATGTGGTACGTATTGCTTTTTACGGATGCCTTTTGGGTTGAAGAGTGCTGGCTCGACATTCGCAAGGGCGGTCCAAATTGGTTTTGAGCCCCAGCTACATAGAAATATGGAAGCTTATATGGATGACATAGTGGACTAGCAGGGGGAGTATTCATTTTTCTGTGCGTAATAAGGAGGCACTTCCGGTGGGTCTGAGCTGACAGCGGGGGAACGTTTTTTTCACGAAATACGATGGTCCGTCCGGTGGGTCCCAGCAGTCAGGGGGAAATGTTTTTTCCATGAAATACTGGTGGCCCGTCCGGTGGGTCCCTGCTGTCAGGTGCAGGAATAATTTTTTTACGCGTAATAAGGAGGCACTTCCTTGCGGCTGCCGTGGACCCAGCTGTCAGCTGCCGATGGAAGTCGGTCGTTGACCACATTGACCACGTCGCGCCGAGAGCACCACGACGATGGACGACGGCGAGGCCTAGGAAGGGGACTACGCAGAGCCGGGGAAGACGCGGTAGTGGATGCCCACGCGGAGAGGAGTACGAGGGTTCACTGGTTCGGCTGCGGTGTGAGGCTGCCGTCGCCGCAGAATAACAGGGGGAGTGGGTGAGTGGAGGGATGGCCTGGCCAGCGGTGGGAGTAGTATGGGGACAGTGAGGCCTCCGCGGCAGCACAGCCGGCCACGGGAGGCAGGAGCATGCGGCACGACCGGCGCTGCTCTGGGCGGCTGGGGCAAGAAGACCAGAGGTTGAAGAAGCACTACGGCCGTTGGATGGACATCATTGACCACGCCGCGCTGAGAGCACCAGGGCGGTGGACGATGGCAAGGCCTACGAAGGGAATGACATGGAGCCGGGGAAGACACGGCAGTGGCTGCCCACGCGGTGCAGAGTACGAGGGTTGACTGGTTCGGCTGCCATCGCCGGAAAATAACAGGAGGTGTGGGTGAGTAGAGGGATAGATAGGCCAGGGATGCGAGTATGATGGGGCCGTGAGGCCTGCCCGGCAGCACTGCCGGCCACGGGAGGCGGGAACAGGCGGTTCCGACGGCGCTGGTTTGGGCGGCTGGGGCAGGAAGTCAGAGGCTGAAGAAGCACGATTGTCGTTAGATTGACATCTAACGGTCTGACGCTGGTAGAGTCGATTGTTGACTAAGTTTCTTTTTTGAGAAACCTTGTGTACGCATGAACTTAGTAGGCCCACAAGTCAGCCTCCAAATCTGTGGCAGACAACATAAAGCCCATTTGCTATTTTTTATAATTTGCATCCCATTTGCTAATTCTTAAGTAATTTATTACAGCCCATTTTCTGCCCAGGACCACGGTCAAAAAGGTCAACCTTATTTTGCATATTTGGGTGGAGTCCGAACTGTTGTAATCCCGAAATGATAAACATTTTTTAAGAACTTATTGATTTGCCAAAAAAATCGTTTTGTTTTTGTAAGCAAATAAGACGTGGGACAATTGAGTTGGTTTAAGGGAAAACCAGTGGTAAAAAATCAGCGTTGGGTGGGAAAAAACAACAAAAATAAGGATGTAAATATGAAAAGGGAATTTTATGTGTTTTCAATATAACGATACGTGTATATGAGCTAGTAAAACTATAGGTAGAGATTAGAAAACAGATGTAGGACATGCGTTTCAAGAGGATAATAGAACTGGGCTGTGTGTTTGATTCAGTAAAAAAACTGCTTGTGGATGTTGTAAGACAAAATATAACTAAAGTTGGCATGCCAGAGGCTAGTAGATACCTGCTGGATCTTTGTGCCCCGTTGTTGTCATGGGCTGGGCCTGTTAAAAACAAAACCAACCCCGGGCAGTCTACAGCCCAGTTGAAACTTGCTCGACCTGAAAAAACAATATACGTGCTTAATAAACGAGAGAATTCTACAAGTATAGACTGATAACTGGGATGCAACATGGATATTTTTTTTTCGTGATAATAAGTGCATGCACTTGTTTCGAAAAAATTGGGGAACTGGGAATTCGAACGGCGGGTGCTTATGCTACCCATCAAATAAAAATCAGGTACCTGAAAATTCGTTTCGAAACAAATGATTCAGCTTTATATCCACGTCGACCCTCAGCATGATGGTTGGAAGCAAATGCAAGTTCATACCAAAATATCGTTAACAACAATACCAACTTGCGGATGACAAGGTAGTACAACTACCAATACCAAACTAACTTATAATCTTTTTACTCCTGGCCCTAGTGTTCGTCTGGTAGAAAATCTTGCAGAGGACCAGCTCTCGCTCCTTCTCTTGCTCCAGGCCCCTGAGGTGGTACTGGTGCATCACCCAGTTGGTCCTCTACTGGTCGAAGTTCTTGTTGGTGTGCAGCACCAGAACCTTTTTTGCTGCCCGTCTGCCGGCCGTTAACCATCACCGGCAAGGTATTGCCGGTCTTGTGCCACATCGCGTGCATGCCGCACTCTGACTGTATCTTGCGACGCATCCACGTGCCCCTTTTGAACGCCCTGGAATTGCGCTGGAAGAAATGCTTCCTGAGGACACTCAGTGGGATACCTGCAGTATTGTGGAATACAGGTTTTAGTGTACCTAGTTGGCATTTTCATAACATCTTTGGCATGTTGCAGTCACTTGTTTCACTTTTTTATTAACTGTCAAATTGTAATTGCTTCACCAGGTCTGCGTCTAAAAAGAAAAATAGAGCTATAAACAAAGAAATATGTTTGTGCAAGTAGACGGCCGATCGATGTCTTACCTGGAAGTTTCTCTGGTTGGGGGTAGCATATGCCGTGCTCGCTGTCGATGGTTGGTATGAACAAATCGATGAGAGACTGAAATCTCGCGCTGTCAGCACTCACTTTGGCCTCAAGGTGCTCGATCAGCTCTTGATCCGTGGTATCGAACTTGACGTCAGCCGGCAACACCGGCCAATCCATCTTCGACTTGCATCGGTAATTCCAGTTATATGGTACTTAATGTATGATCAATCGACTGTTTTAAGTGAATGATGAAAGATTTCGACAGATAAGTGGTACTCCAAATCTGAAGTCCAGAATACCCGAACACGCCACCGGGATTCTTGTGTCACCTCACGCGCAGCGTGTTGTCACGTCAATTCAATGTGTGGACATGATGAATAATTTGACCGACGTATACTAGTACTGCTACTGTACTACTTACTAGTCGTATTTAGTGTCACAATTTATACATAGGTTTAACTAACAAGTATGCACTTGAAGCCTAACTGATATATATATGGCTTCTGCACATCATCTCCATCATCATTATCAGTACATCCTACGCAGGTGAGTTCGGATGCACTTGATCCCAGGAAGGTATCTATCCTTCAAACCAGAGGAGTGCTTCAAACTAACAACAATACATAATATCCAACAAAAGAGGGTCGTGCTACAACAACAGAATACATGGCTCAGTCTAGATATCAGCACGAATCAAGTTGTGCATATTTGCTGTTGGCATGAACCAGATCGTCGCATGTCGGGTTTGAAAAAGCCATCCATCGCATGGAAGCTTGATGCCTTTCACACACTGAAGATTATCTAGCAATAAGCTGTGTCGACGAATCTCTGGATATGGTGATTCATGAAACCCATGGTATGATGTGTAAACACACCCCCCTCGAAAATGGAAGTTGCATAGCACAGTAATCATCGCCGGTGATATGATAGATGATTGGTTGGATGATCGGATAATTGAGCTCGAGGAACAAGGAGTGGTTGCCGAGGCTGTTGTCAGGACTGGTTTCCAATAAAACATTTATTAAAAAACCGACCATTTTATCGGACCAGTATAGAAGAATCCTCCTTACTACTAGACAAATCCTTGATACAGAAATCCAGAAGTACCAAATATTATACAAGGTTGAGCTGAGGCTGCTCAACAATTTTATTACAAGCACGCCGATATTATACATAAAGGCGGATATGACACAAAAGGGTATGGTGGCATAACTACTGACTCATAATAAAAAGTGGTGGATATGTCACAGTGAAGTGGGTGACATGACTCCAAATCTTACAGCTCATCAAGCGTCGGAGTGAGGCTTGACGATTTTATTTGGGTAGCGGAAGCGTATATAATACAAGTGACCAACTCCAGGATCGCACTGGACTGACTGGGTCTCCTCTAGGCGTCGGACTCACTATCGTACTCTTCATCCATAAGATCGCCTTCGTCAACATCTGGCCAAATCAACAAGCCAGGTGAGTACTTTGAATGTACTCGCAAGACAGTTTGGACATAAGATATAACAAATGCAAACATGATGTACATGAGCAGATTAGTAATGCACACCCAGGTAATAAATTTGCACTGCATGATAAATGAAAGGAAGTCGGGCGGTAGTCCTCCCGAAATCCCAATAAAATAGCTGAAGACCGATCAGGTGTCTGAAGCGACGCCTCGAAAGGAAAATAAATTGACATGCCACAGTCGGGCGTCAGGGCGACACCACATAAAGGGCTTATGCTGAAACGTAAATGACAGTGCGTGCCACAGTCGTACATCTAAGCGACATATCGAAAAGGGCTTATAATGAAAGTAAATAACAAGGATGCCACAGTCAGACGTTTGAGCGACATCACATAAAGGGCTTATATCAAAAGTAAATTACAAGAATGCCACAGTCGGACGTCTGAGCGACATCACATAAAGGGCTTATGTCAAAAGTAAATAACAAGAATGCCACAGTCGGACTTCTGAGCGACATCACATAAAGGGCTTATATCAAAAGTAAATGACAAGAATGCCACAGTCGGACGTCTGAGCGACATCACATAAAGGGCTTATATCAAAAGTAAATAACAAGAATGCCACAGTCAGACGTCTGAGCGACATCACATAAAGGGCTTATATTTCATCAATCGAATTCAAGTAGCTCATGAATTTAAATCATCCCAAGGAAATACTCAGTACATAATAATAGACTGGTTAGTGCATTCACAGACATAACATTCAGCCGGGTTTACCATTCTCGGTTTCATGCTCATTCTCCGGAGACTGTCACTGACACTAAGACCGACACGGAGACTATCACTGATGTGATGATCGAGGTCCTTGATCACGGATATGGTTACTTGACTGGTTTTGACTCTATAGAGTTTGTACTCTTTACCCACAGCCAACAGATTTCAGTAGTCACAAAGGACTAGTTCCTTTTACGGTATTTTAGAAGAAACACATCTAACCCGTGGACAACACTCTCCCCTCTCGTTGCTATGCATCACCATGATCTTGCGTGTGCGTAGGAATTTTTTTGAAATTACTACGTTCCCCAAAACCAACCAGGTCAGCGGAAAAAGCCTTTCAAAGGCAGCAGAGAAGGACAATCTGGCCAAAACAAAATTCTTGACAAACTCTGTCAGATTCATGGCACCCCAGACAAACCTGCAAATCATACCCACAGAGAATGTTGGGTCTTCAAGCAGGCCAGTAAGCTAAATGCCGAACACAAAGGGGAAGAGACACCAAGCGAAGACGAGGATGAGCCTCACCAGCAAAGTGCCGGAGGACAGAAAAAGTTCCCACCAGAGGTTAAAACAGTAAACGTGATCCATGTGACAAAGAGGAGAAGCAAGCATACACTCCGAGGCACACGCGCCATAGAGCCCGTCACCCCTAGGTTTAACCCCTGGTTGACCTACCCGATCACTTTTGATCGTAGGGATCACGAGACAAATATCCGGCACGAAGGACTGACGACCTTGGTGTTAGACCCAATAATAAATGGGTACCATTTCACACGAGTCCTCATGGACGGCGGCAGTGATCTAAATCTGATATATCAGGACACAGTCCGCAAAATGGGGATAGACCCGACACAAGTAAGCCACGGTAATACTTCCTTCAAGGTAGTAATACCAGGCCAAGAGGCCCGCTGTACGGGCTCTCTACTACTAGAGGTGGTATTCAGTTCTCCCGATAACTTCCGAAGCGAAAGGTTAACTTTTCACATCGCCCCATTCTGAAGTGGCTATCAAGCACTACTCGAAAGAAGGGCTTTCGCTCGTTTTAACACAATACCGCATTATGCTTTTCTCAAGATTAAGATGCCCGGTCCACGTGGCATCATCTCAGTTAGCGGAAGTACCGAACGTTTCCCACGCACGGAAGAGGATGCGGAGGCTCTAGCAGCCGCAAACTAGACGGCCTCACCCACCAGAAAAATGGCAGGTCGTCAAGGCCACGGACATGGTCAAACGAATGCGGCGTTCCATCATTATACACGAGATTGGTTTGATGATCAAACCCTCATAAACGATACCAGGGGCTTCCCGCGTGTAATCAGGGCCAGCCCGGCTCAACTTGGCTTCTCTTGAATTTTGATAGTTCATTGATAATAACCAATTCTTATTTTTGGCACGGCAACTTTCACCTAAGTTCTTTCCTTTTGCAGATGAAAATCGTGCTACACCCGTCCAGGACACGGCACAACATAGACACAGGCGCAGACGTGTAGCAGGGACCCGCCCAAAGGTTTATTTTTAGATTAAGACCCTGCGTAAACCTTTTTACTGTCTCTTGTTGCTCACATCCTCCAGATACTCCACACAACCGAGAAGGATGCTGGCGTTATTGGCATGTGGCCACGTCAGGATTTTGCACATACCTGGACACACGGGGTTTCTTATTAAGGGCATTGCTTAGCCCGGTATATGTTATAAAGACCGAACACCTTAGGGAGTGTTCGGCATCGCGAGTTTGGCCCTATATGCATCAGCTCCGAATCATGTCTTTGGTCACATGTTGGGTTTGCCCGGCTCCCACATTTTGGTACCTTATGTTCCGTTATATCGGCTAAGGTAGCACTGGGAGAACTACTGCGATTGTGCCCTGGTTCATCCGGACGAGCACCTCAGTAGAGAAAGCCGAAAACTGACTGTCACGATATAGCGAGAGACTGGTCAACCACTTGATGACTCATCGGAATCTTCGGGATTCCTACGCATTAACGAAGGGCCATTTCCTGGTCATGTACGTACGCGCCCCATATTCGGACGAGCGCAGAAGTACCAGGGGCTATATAGTAGCCCCACCGTCAAACTCCTATGGCTAAGTGAAAGTGTTAAAGCAATATAGTCCGATTGCCTCGTTCGCTGTGCTATCACCTCCTTAACGGACCAAGACGTTGGATCAAGTGTGGATATGCATTTTCTGCGAACACCCCCACATTATATGCGTGGGGGCGTAAGCCGACGACTGCAAACTTTCAGGTTATATACATATATACATAAACGGCCACACAGGAGGCATCATAGTACTTTCGGGCAAAAGTATAAATACAGCCTTGATAATTCAGTAAAACATTGTTTTTACAATGGGAATACATGTCACTAGAACATAATATTCTTCGAGCACTGAGCCTCTATCGAACGAGCGCCTTCTAGAACTTCTTCAAAGTAGTGCTCGGCAGCCACTCGGCCTACGGTCGAACCCTGTGTCACAACAGTGGTGGCCTCCATCTCAGCCCAGTATGTCTTGACACGGGCAAGGGCCATCCGCGCACCCTCTATGCACGCTGGTATGTTTACAGCATCGATGCATGGCACAACACCAAGGAATTGTTGCACTGAACTAAAGTAGCTATTCGGCCTTGGCCCTCCCAGCCACAGGTGATCCACAACGGACCTCATGGAAAGTCCGGAAAACCTATGGAGCTCGGCTCACTCGGCCAATCGCTCATTCAACAGCACCGGACGGACTGGAGCGTGAAACTGTGACCAGAATAGCTTTTCCACTTCGGGACCTTTCTGATCCTTGAAGTACTCGGCTGCATCAGCAGCACTTGCAGCCAAATCCATGTAGGCATCCATAGAACTCCATAGCCTGTCTAGAGGAGCATACTTCGGATCTCCGAACTTAGTCCGCAACAAGAAGGGCTTCCCAGACACGATATCTGCAGCTTGATTCAGCTCCTCCTTCGTCGCTCTAATTTTGGAGCGGGCTTCCTTGGCAGCAGGGCCTTCTCGAGGTCCGTCGCCTTCGCCCGATTTTCTTCTTCAAGAAGCTGGTAACGGTTAGCGGCATCTTTTAACTCTACAACCATCTTGGCTATTTTTTCCTTGCTCTTGCAATGCACGTCCTGTTCGACCCTTAACTCTTCGACCGCCTTTAGAGCGGCCGCATTTCTACTCCTTGCTTGATCCTTGGCTCGGGCAAGCTCCGCTCGAAGGGTCTCCACGGTGGCAGCTCCATCTGCAGTCACAACATATTAAAGATACTGGCATCATGCTACTCTTATTATGTGACGATCACCAGAGAAATCACTCACCCTGTGCCTCGTCAAGCTGCTTGTTGACAAGCACGATGTCGGCATCTGCCGCATCAAGTTGCCGCTTTAGCTCGGCAAACCCATAAGTCCGGCTAGCCACCGGAGCTTCAGCCACCTGCACATAAAGGCGGTGTTATTACCTGGGACTATGATCCTCTGTTTGCTGCCGTTTTCGACGACAACCAGAGTTTCAGGGGCTACTATCTGCATAGGGAACACCTAACATGTGCGGTACTATTAAAAACATACATTATTTCACGTACCTCAAAGCCTTTCAGCAGACTCATAAAAGCTTCATGCAAACCGCTTTCAGCGGATGAAATCCTTTCAATTACCGTACCCATTAGCGTACGATGTGCTTCCGAGACGGCCGCTTGCCCCAGAAGATCCTTCAGCGCGTCCGACCACACACTGTACGGACCCTTGTTGTCGGTCTCCTTAGGAGCCAGATACTGGGGATTCCAGGTAGCCAAAGGGTTATCCTCTGGCCTTAGTGGATCCGGAGATACCCTTCACGACGACACTTCAAGGTCGCCCGCTTCATGAGGCGGGGTGTCCGGGGGAGGCGTTTCGCTCTCCATCATCTCCGAAAGAAGATCCCCCGAAGACGAACTCTATCGAGAAGGGCTATGATCCGGACTACAATTTATAAGCATCGGTTATTGTCTTCGGAAGTAAGGTAGGATGTTTCCACTATTAAGTACTTCTCTATTACTTACATCTTGGTAGAGGGCTGATCCCCGCGCGGACATTGTGCAGCAAGAATACCCTCCGAGGCAGGACCCTCTGATGAATATTTCTTCTCCCGTTTGGAAGCCTTAGTTTCTGAATCTTCAGAGGTAGTCCTCTTCCTTCCCCGGGGAGAGAGAATGTCAGATTCTTCCCTTTGATTGTCCTCCCTCACGGAGGTGCTCATTCCCCCGCCTGGAATAAGTAGCGAGTGAGGCCCGCTTTCGCCCTCTTTATTCCCCCATCATCTTCCTTCGAGGGCACTGGATAAGGCGCCGACTCGAGC
Organism: Triticum urartu; assembly: GCF_056163025.1. Lineage (NCBI taxonomy): Eukaryota > Viridiplantae > Streptophyta > Magnoliopsida > Poales > Poaceae > Triticum > Triticum urartu. The sequence goes on from NC_141876.1 coordinate 527,629,978, forward strand.
ATCTTGTCTAGTACCGGATTGTCCAAGACCTCAGGAAGGGGGCCAAACACCTGATCATCATCGCCTTTGTTATCCAGTCCTGGTCAAAAAGTGGCTCTTTAGAATGATGCCATGATAAATAAAAGGACAGTAGGTTATACATGGGATTACTTACTTGGGAAGCGGGGCGGTTGCAGCTCAGACCCTTGTCCTCAGTGGTGTCCGGACACTCTATTTGAGGTCCGAAGAACGATTTGTACATCTCTTCGAGTGTTATGCTGAGGAAATGCTGAATAGCTCGCGGTCCTTCCGAGTTGAATTCCCACATGCGGAGGGGCCGGTGTTTGCAAGGCTGGATTCGACGAACTAGCATAACTTGCATTACCATAACCAGGCTGAAATCTCTTTCAAAGAGATCTTGGATGCGGCTCTGCAGTATTGGCACATCCTTTGCTGGACCCCAGCTCAACCCCCTGCTGATCCATGACATCAGTTGCGGTGGGGGGCCCAAGCGAAAGGTGGGGGTAGCTACCCACTTGGCACTTCAGGGAGCTGTGACGTAAAACCACTCCCGCTGCCACAATCCGGACACCTCTGGGAAGGAACCCTCTGGCCATGGAGCATCAATGATTTTGCTTATTAAAGCACCTCCGCACGCTACATGCTGCCCTTCGATCATCTTCGGCTTCACATCGAAGGTCTTGAGCCACAGGCCTAAGTGAGGGGTAATGCGGAGGAAGGCCTCACATACGACAATAAATGACGAGATGTGAAGAACGGAATCTGGGGCCAGATTGTGAAAATTCATCCCGTAATAGAACATAAGACCCCTAACAAAGGGATCCAGAGCGAGGCCTAGTCCTCGAAGGAAGTGGGAGATGAACACAACGCTCTCATTGGGTTCGGGAGTAGGGACGACCTGCCCTCAGGCGGGCAGCCTATGCGAAATTTCGGCGGTCAGATATCTGGCCTCTCTCAACTTCTTGATGTCCTCCTCTGTGACGGAGGAAGGCATCCACCGACCTTGAAGGTTGGATCCGGACATAGTTGATGGTCCGAAGCACCTGACCTGAGCTTTGGGTGTTACAACTCGAGGCGGGGAAGGATTCGATTGAGCGCGGGAGGGAAAAAATAAAAAGCCTTGTCCCCTTTTATAAAGAGGGTGAATATCAGGCGTCCTCCTCGTGGCCGTTTGGGACTTGCCTAAGATCTAGGAGTCATACCAACAGGCACAGTTGGGTTACCCACGTTTGTATTGATGAGAATCCCGTGATAAGGGTGATGATACGTCTCCAACATATCTATAATTTTGATTGCTCCATGCTATGTTATCTATTATTTTGGGCAATATTGGGCTTTATTATCCACTTTTATATTATTTTTGGGACTAACCTATTAACCGGAGACCCAGCCCAGAATTGTTGTTTTTTGCCTATTTCAGTGTTTCGAAGAAAAGGAATATCAAACGGAGTCGAAACAGAACGAAATCAACTGGAGAAGTTATGTTTGGAAGGAAAGCTACCGCATGGACTTGGACCCCACGTCAGGAGCCAAGGGAGGTGCTCACGATGGTGGGGGGCGCCCCCCTGCCTCGTGGGGCCCCCGAAGCTCCACCGACGTACTTCCTGCACCCATATATACTCACGTACCCTAAAACTTCCAGAACAGACAATAGATCGGGAGTTCCACCGCCAGAAGCCTCCGTAGCCACCGAAAACCAATCTAGACCCGTTCCGGCACCCTGCCGGAGGGGGCAATCCCTCTCCGATGGCCATCTTCATCATCCCGGTGCTCTCCATGACAAGGAGGGAGTAGTTCACCCTCGGGGCTGAGGGTATGTACCAGTAGCTATGTGTTTGATCTCTCTCTCATGTTCTTGAGGTGATACGATCTTGATGTATCGCGAGCTTTGCTATTATAGTTGGATCCTATGATGTTTCTTCCCCCTCTACTCTCTTGTAATGGATTGAGTTTCCCCTTTGAAGTTACCTTATCGGATTGAGTGTTTAAAGATTTGGGAACACTTGATGTATGTCTTGCCGTGCGTATCTGTGGTGACAATGGGATATCACGTGATTCACTTGATGTATGTTTTGGTGATCAACTTGCGGGTTCCGCCCATGAACCTATGCATAGGGGTTGGCACACGTTTTCGTCGTGATTCTTTGGTAGAAACTTTGGGGCACTCTTTGAGGTCCTATGTGTTGGTTGAATAGATGAATCTGAGATTGTGTGATGCATATCGTATAATCATACCCACGGATACTTGAGGTGACATTGGAGTATCTAGGTGACATTAGGGTTTTGGTTGATTTGTGTCTTAAGGTGTTATTCTAGTACGAACTCTAGGGCTGTTTGTGACACTTATAGGAATAGCCCAACGGATTGATTGGAAAGAATAACTTTGAGGTGGTTTCGTACCCTACCATAATCTCTTCGTTCGTTCTCCGCTATTAGTGAATTTGGAGTGACTCTTTGTTGCATGTTGAGGGATAGTTATGTGATCCAATTATGTTAGTATTGTTGAGGGAACTTGCACTAGCGAAAGTATGAACCCTAGGCCTTGTTTCCTAGCATTGTAATACCGTTTACGCTCACTTTTACCATTAGTTACCTTGCTGTTTTTATAATTTCAGATTACAAATACCTTTATCTACCATCCATATACCACTTGTATCACCATCTCTTCGACGAACTAGTGCACCTATACAATTTACCATTGTATTGGGTGTGTTGGGGGTTCACAATTGACTCTTTGTTATTTGGTTGCAGGGTTGCTTGAGAGAGACCATCTTCATCCTACGCCTCCTACGGATTGATAAACCTTAGGTCATCCACTTGAGGGAAATTTGCTACTGTCCTACAAACCTTTGTACTTGGAGGCCCAACAACGTCTACAAGAAGAAGGTTGTGTAGTAGACATCAAGCTCTTTTCTGGTGCTGTTGCCGGGGATGTGAGTTCTTGAAGGTATATCTTTAGATCTTGCAATCGAGTCTTTTAGTTTCTTGTTTTATCACTAGTTTAGTTTATAAAAGAAAACTATTAAAAAATGGAATTGAGTTTGTCTCATATGCTTCACCTTTTTAATATCTTTCATGAGTATGATGGAAAGGATAATTGTGCCAATGTATTAGAAGAAGAATGCATTAAAATGTTTGGCACTAAATATTTGAATGATGAGCATGATTGCAATGTTGTTAGTATGAATTCCTTGAACATCCATGATGCTAATAATATGCAAAGCCACAAGCTTGGGGAAGCTATGTTTGATGAAGACGATATTTTTTGTCCCCTAAGTTTTGTTGAGAAAATTTATTATGATGAAAGCATGCCTCCTATTTATGATGATTATATTGATGAAAGTGGATTTGGAGAGGTCATGACTTTATTTTGTGATGAATCCACTATTCCGGAAAATGTTCCAATTGATTATGAGAACAAAGTTGCTATCTATGATGATTATTGTGATGACTTGTATGCTATAAATAATAATGATATCCATGAAACTTGTCATCATGATTTTAGTTTTCAATTGGATTATGCCTCACATGATAATTATTTTGTTGAGTTTGCTCCCACTATTATTAATGAGAAGAAATTTGCTTATGTGGAGAGTAATAAAAATTCTATGCTTGTAGATCATGAAAAGAATGATTTAGGTGATATTTATATTGTTGAATTCATTCATGATGCTACTGAAAATTATTATGAGGGAGGAATATATGCTTGTAGGAATTGCAATAATATCAAGTTTCCTCTCTATGTGCTTAAAATTCTGAAGTTATGCTTGTTTTACCTTCCTATGCAAGTTGATTCTTGTTCTCACAAGTTGTTTGCTCACAAAATCCCTATGCATGGGAAGTGGGTTAGACTTAAATGTGCTAATCATATTCTTCATGATGCTCTCTTTATATTTCAATTCTTATCTTTTATGTGAGCATCGTTGAAATCATCATGCCTAGCTAGGGGCGTTAGATGATAGCGCTTGTTGGGAGGCAACCCAATTTTATTTTTGTTCCTTGATTTTTGCCCCTGTTTAGTAATAAATAATTCATATAGCCTCTGTTTATATGTGGTTTTATGCTTTTAATTAGTGTTTGTGCCAGGTAGAACCTTTGGGAAGACTTGGGAGAAGTCTTGTTGATCATGCTGTAAAAAACAGAAACTTTAGCACTCACGAGAATTGCTGCCATTTTTTATTGAAGAGTGATATTTAGTTAATTATTTTTGAAGATGTTTAATAGATAAATTCCTCAGGTCCAGAAATTTATTTGAGAATTTTATGAGTTCCATAAGTATAGTTTGATCCAGATTACTGCAGACTGTTCTTTTTTTGACAGATTCTGTTTTTCGTGTGTTGTTTGCTTATTTTAATGAATCTATGGCTAGTAAAATAGTTTATAAACCATAGAGAAGTTGGAATACAGTAGGTTTAACACCAATATAAATAAAGAATGAGTTCATTACAGTACCTTGAAGTGGTGATTTAATTTCTTATGCTAACGGAGCTTACGAGTTTTCTGTTAAGTTTTGTGTTGTGAAGTTTTCAAGTTTTGGGTAAAGATTCGATGGACTATGGAACAAGGAGTGGTAAGAGCCTAATCTTGGGGATGCCCAAGGCACCCCAAGGTAATATTCAAGGACAACCAAGAGCCTAAGCTTGGGGATGCTGTCGGATTTCAGGTTCCGGCAGACCCTTGAGGTTCGAACACTGGGGTGCGCGTGGAGATTTCGCCTCCTACCTTACCTGCACCCCCCGCCTTGCGAGAGACACAGGGTTTATACTGGTTCAGGCCACCGTTGTGGTGTAATACCCTACTCCAGTTTGTGGTGTGGTGGAATGCATCTTGGGCTAATGATGATGAACAATACAAGGAAGAACAGCCTCGCGAGGGTCTGTTCTTGGCTGGGGCGATGAACTGCTGGGAAGAGCTCAGTCACCTTTCTCTCTCTCTCTCTCTTTCCATGCCTGCCTCTCTGTCTACCTCTCAGCCTCCCTTTGCTCTGTGGGTGGCTGGTCCTATTTATAGAGGCCCTGGTCCTCTTCCCAAATATCGAGCGGGAAGGGAGCCAACAATGGCGGGCTAATTTGAAGGGGGACAGCTAGTATCAATTATCTTGACAAAAGTAGTCTTCGCCTGCACAAAGCTCTGGTGATGACGCCGTCCTCGTAGTCCTCCTGGTCTTGGTCTCCACGGTGACCTCCGCCTCGTAGTCCTCCTGGTCTTGGTCTCGTTGCACCGAAATGGCAACCTTTGCCTGATGCCTCAGTACTCCGCGGCTGCGCTTGCCCCCTTTGCACCAAAGAGGAAGCGAGGACGCTGCGCGGGCTGGCACCCGCCTGGCGCCCCCGGTCGTCATGGCTTGCGTCACGGGCACCTCGTGAGGTACCCCACCTTGATCTCTCCGCCTCCTCGTGAGCCAGCCTGACGAGGCCACGCCTGAGGAAGCTCCGCGTCGTCCGCCCCGCGAGGCTTGGCCCCTCACGAGGGTCTTGGGTTTGTGTTGGTGAAGATGGGCCGCGCTGGGCCCCCCTTTGAGCCATGCCGCAGGCCGCAGGCAGGCAAGTCTGGGGACCCCCATTCCCAGAACGCCGACAGTAGCCCCCGGGCCCAAGGCGCGCCCGGACTTGGCAGTGCTGGGAGGCGGAAGGGCAAGAGCGAAGCGCTGCGGGCCCTAACAGCCTGTGGCCTTGGGCGCCGCGTGGTGGTTGATTGGACGTGGGCGGCACTGTTCCCCCACGCCCTCCTTATCTTGCGCCGTGCTAGCGGACCCGTAGTCGTACACAGCCGTTCCCCTATTTGGTTGCTCGAGCGCCCTCTGTCCTTCCTCCGCTCAAACTCTGGTTTCTGTTTCCAACTCAATCTTGAACCTTCCCCCCTTCCCATCTCCATGGCTCCGACAAAGAAGGGAATAGGGGAGAAACCCGTGTCTCCGCCTTGCCCGCCGCCGTTGGCGGCCCCCGCCGAGGGCTTGGGCAAAGTCAGCTTGGCTCTGGCCACCATCTTCAATGAATGCGGGAGGACGACGACTTGGCCCACGTCCCACTTCTCCATCTGCAGGATAGCCACCGAGGTCCCGTATTTTGCCGACGCCCTGTGGGCGGGTCTGGTTCCTCCCTTTTTTGATTTCCTCAATGCCGTGCTCTCCCATCATCAGATCCACATGATGCATCTGGGTCCTGAATCCACTGCTCTCCTTTCGGTCTTCGCCTTTGTTTGTGAGGCTATGATGGGCATCCTTCCTTCGGTTGCCTTGCTGCGCCACTTATTCTCGCTGCGTCTTGTTGACCCTACCCAACACTGGGTGTGTGTGAGCTTCGTTGCTGCGCCTGAGACGGCGGCCTCTGGGATTGACTTCAAGCTCCCTCTGCCCGCGGCTAGGTTCCGCGAGCGGTGGCTGTATGTGGATGCTGGGGTGCCCAGCCCCCTGCTGTCGGAGCCAACTTCGCCCGTCTTGGGCTCCACGGTGACCTCCGCCTCGTAGTCCTCCTGGTCTTGGTCTCGTTGCACCGAAATGGAAACCTTTGCCTGATGCCTCGGTACTCCGCGGCTGCGCTTGCCCCCTTTGCACCAAAGAGGAAGCGAGGACGCTGCGCGGGCTGGCACCCGCCTGGCGCCCCCGGTCATCATGGCTTGCGTCATGGGCACCTCGTGAGGTACCCCGCCTTGATCTCTCCGCCTCCTCGTGAGCCAGCCTGACGAGGCCGCGCCTGAGGAAGCTCCGCGTCGTCCGCCCCGCGAGGCTTGGCCCCTCATGAGGGTCTTGGGTTTGTGTTGGTGAAGATGGGCCGCGCTGGGCCCCCCTTTGAGCCACGCCGCAGGCCGCAGGCAGGCAAGTCTGGGGATCCCCATTCCCAGAACGCCGACAGTAGCCCCCGGGCCCAAGGCGCGCCCGGACTTGGCCGTGCTGGGAGGCGGAAGGGCAAGAGCGAAGCGCTGTGGGCCCTAACAGCCTGCGGCCTTGGGCGCCGCGTGGTGGTTGATTGGACGTGGGCGGCACTGTTCCCCCACGCCCTCCTTATCTTGCGCCGTGCTAGGCGGACCCGTAGTCGTACACAGCCGTTCCCCTGTTTGGTTGCTCGAGCGCCCTCTGTCCTTCCTCTGCTCGAACTCTGGTTTCTGTTTCCAACTCAATCTTGAACCTTCCCCCCCTTCCCATCGCCATGGCTCCGACGAAGAAGGGAATAGGGGAGAAACCCATGTCTCCGCCTTGCCCGCCGCCGTTGGCGGCCCCCGCCGAGGGCTTGGGCAAAGTCAGCTTGGCTCTGGCCACCATCTTCAATGAATGCGGGAGGACGACGACTTGGCCCGCGTCCCACTTCTCCAACGGCAGGATAGCCACCGAGGTCCCGTATTTTGCCGACGCCCTGTGGGCGGGTCTGGTTCCTCCCTTTTCTGATTTCCTCAATGCCATGCTCTCCCATTATCAGATCCACATGATGCATCTGGGTCCTGAATCCATCGCTCTCCTTTCGGTCTTCGCCTTTGTTTGCGAGGCTATGATGGGCATCCTTCCTTCGGTTGCCTTGCTGCGCCACTTCTTCTCGCTGCGTCTTGTTGACCCTACCCAACGCTGGGCGTGTGTGAGCTTCGTTGCTGCGCCTGAGACAACGGCCTCTGGGATTGACTTCAAGCTCCCTCCGCCCGCGGCTGGGTTCCGCGAGCGGTGGCTGTATGTGGATGCTGGGGTGCCCAGCCCCCTGCTGTCGGAGCCAACTTTGCCCGTCTTGGGCTCCACGATGACCTCCGCCTCGTAGTCCTCCTGGTCTTGGTCTCGTTGCACCGAAATGGCAACCTTTGCCTGATGCCTCGGTACTCCGCGGCTGCGCTTGCCCCCTTTGCACCAAAGAGGAAGCGAGGACGCTGCGCGGGCTGGCACCCGCCTGGCGCCCCCGGTCGTCATGGCTTGCGTCACGGGCACCTCGTGAGGTACCCCGCCTTGATCTCTCCGCCTCCTCGTGAGCCAGCCTGACGAGGCCGCGCCTGAGGAAGCTCCGTGTCGTCCGCCCCGCGAGGCTTGGCCCCTCGCGAGGGTCTTGGGTTTGTGTTGGTGAAGATGGGCCGCGCTGGGCCCCCCTTTGAGCCATGCCACAGGCCGCAGGCAGGCAAGTCTGGGGACCCCCGTTCCCAGAACGCCGACAGATGCCCTGGAAGGCACCCCCTCTTTTGTCTTCATTCACCGGTAACTTTACTTGGAGCTATATTTTTATTCGCCACCTGATATGTGTTTTTCTTGGAGCGTCATTTTATTTCATTATGTTTTGCTTGCTGTTTGAATAAAATACCAAGATCTGAAAATCTTAAATATTAGAGAGTCTTCACATAGTTGCATAATTATTCGACTACTCATTGATCTTCACTTATATCTTTCGGAGTAGTTTGTCATTTGCTCTAGTGCTTCACTTATATCTTTTTAGAGCACGGTGGTGGTATTATAGAAATAGATGAACTCTCATGCTTCACTTAGATTATTTTGAGAGTCTTAAATAGCATGCTAATTTGCTTAAAATCCTAATATGCTAGGTATACAAGATTAATAATAAAATTCTCTTATGAGTGTTTTGAATACTAAGAGAAGTTTGATGCTTGATGATTGTTTTGAGATATCAAGATGGTGATATTAGAGTCATGCTAGTTGAGTAGTTGTGAATTTGAGAAATGCTTGTGTTGAAGTTTTTGATTCCCGTAGCATGCACGTATGGTGAACCGTTATGTGATGAATTCGGAGCATGATTTATTTATTGATTGTCCTCCTTATGAGTGGCGGTCGGGGACGAGCGATGGTCTTTTCCTACCAATCTATCCCCCTAGGAGCATGCGCGTTTTGCTTTGATAACTTGTAGTTTTTTGCAATAAGTATATGAGTTCTTTATGACTAATGTTGAGTCCATGGATTATACGCACTCTCACCCTTCCACCATTGCTAGCCTCTCTAGTACCGCACAACTTTCGCCGGTACCATAAACCCACCATATACCTTCCTGAAAACAGCCACCATACCTACCTATTATGGCATTTCCATAGCCATTCCGAGATATATTGCCATGCAACTTTCCACCGTTCCATTTATTATGACACGCTCCATTATTGTCATATTGCTATGCATGATCATGTAGTTGACATTGTATTTGTGGCAAAGACACCGTTCATAATTCTTTCATACATGTCACTCATGAGTCATTGCACATCCCGGTACACCGCCGGAGGCATTCATATAGAGTCATATTTTGTTCTAAGTATCGAGTTGTAATTCTTGAGTTGTAAGAAAATAAAAGTGTGATGATCATCATTATAGAGCATTGTCCCAGTGAGTTAATGATGATGGAGACTATGATTCCCCCACAAGTCGGGATGAGAGTCCGGACGAAAAATAAATAAAAGAGGCCAAAGAAGCCCAAATAAAAAAAGAGAAAGAAAAGAGGCCATAAAAAGGAGAAAAGGCCCAAAAATAAAAATAAAAAATGAGAGAAAAAGAGAGAAGGGACAATGTTACTATCCTTTTACCACACTTGTGCTTCAAAGTAGCACCATGATCTTCATGATAGAGAGCCTCCTATGTTGTCACTTTCATATACTAGTGGGAATCTTTCATTATAGAACTTGGCTTGTATATTACAATGATGGGCTTCCTCAATATGCCCTAGGTCTTCGTGAGCAAGTGAGTTGGATGCACACCCACTTAGTTTCTTTTTGAGATTTCATATACTTCTAGCTCTAGTGCATCCGTTGCATGGCAATCCCTACTCACTCACATTGATATCTATTGATGAGTATCTCCATAGCCCGTTGATACGCCTAGTTGATGTGAGACTATCTTCTCCATTTTGTCTTCTCCACAACCACCATCCTATTCCACCTATAGTGCTATGTCCATGGCTCACACTCATGTATTGCGTGAAGATTGAAAAAGTTTGAGAACATCAAAAGTATGAAACAATTGCTTGGCTTGTCAACGGGGTTGTGCATGATTTAAATATTTTGTGTGGTGAAGATGGAGCATAGCCAGACTATATGATTTTGTAGGGATAGCTTTCTTTGGCCATGTTATTTTGAGAAGACATAATTGCTTAGTTAGTATGCTTGAAGTATTATTATTTTTATGTCAATATGAACTTTTGTCTAGAATCTTATGGATCTGAATATTCATGCCACAATTAAGAAGAATTACATTGAAATTATGCCAAGTAGCACTCCGAATCAAAAATTCTGTTTTTATCATTTACCTACTCGAGGACGAGCAGGAATTAAGCTTGGGGATGCTTGATACGTCTCCAACGTATCTATAATTTTTGATTGCTCCATGCTATGTTATCTACTGTTTTGGGCAATATTGGGCTTTATTATCCACTTTTATATTATTTTTGGGACTAACCTATTAACCGGAGGCCCAGCCCAGAATTGTTGTTTTTTGCCTATTTCAGTGTTTCGAAGAAAAGGAATATCAAACGGAGTCGAAACGGAACGAAATCAACTGGAGAAGTTATTTTTGGAAGGAAAGATACTAGATGGACTTGGACCCCACGCCAGGAGCCAAGGGAGGTGCTCACGAGGGTGGGGGCGCGCCCCCTGCCTCGTGGGGCCCCCGAAGCTCCATCGACGTACTTCCTGCACCCATATATACTCACGTACCCTAAAAATTCCAGAACAGACAATAGATCGGGAGTTCCGCCGCCAGAAGCCTCCGTAGCCACCGAAAACCAATCTAGACCCGTTCCGGCACCCTGCCGGAGGGGGCAATCCCTCTCCGGTGGCCATCTTCATCATCCCGGTGCTCTCCATGATGAGGAGGGAGTAGTTCACCCTCAGGGCTGAGGGTATGTACAAGTAGCTATGTATTTGATCTCTCTCTCTCTCTCGTGTTCTTGAGGTGATACGATCTTGATGTATCGTGAGCTTTGCTATTATAGTTGGATCCTATGATGTTTCTTCCCCCCTCTACTCTCTTGTAATGGATTGACTTTCCCCTTTGAAGTTATCTTATCGGATTGAGTCTTTAAATATTTGAGAACACTTGATGTATGTCTTGCCGTGCGTATCTATGGTGACAATGGGATATCGCGTGATTCACTTGATGTATGTTTTGGTGATCAACTTGCGGGTTCCACCCATGAACCTATGCATAGGGGTTGGCACACGTTTTCGTCGTGATTTTCCGGTAGAAACTTTGGCGCACTCTTTGAGGTCCTATGTGTTGGTTGAATAGATGAATCTGAGATTGTGTGATGCATATCGTATAATTATACCCACGGATACTTGAGGAGACATTGGAGTATCTAGGTGACATTAGGGTTTTGGTTGATTTGTGTCTTAATGTGTTATTCTAGTATGAACTCTAGGGATGTTTGTGACACTTATAGGAATAGCCCAACGGATTGATTGGAAAGAATAACTTTGAGGTGGTTTCGTACCCTACCATAATCTCTTCATTCGTTCTCCGCTATTAGTGACTTTGGAGTGACTCTTTGTTGCATCTTGAGGGATAGTTATGTGATCCAATTATGTTAGTATTGTTGAGGGAACTTGCACTAGCGAAAGTATGAACCCTAGGCCTTGTTTCCTAGCAGTGTAATACCGTTTACGCTCACTTTTACCATTAGTTACCTTGCTGTTTTTATAATTTCAGATTACAAATACCTTTATCTACCATCCATATACCACTTGTATAACCATCTGTTCACCGAACTAGTGCACCTATACAATTTACCATTGTATCGGGTTTGTTGGGGACACAAGAGACTCTTTGTTATTTGGTTGCAGGGTTGCTTGAGAGAGACCATCTACATCCTACGCCTCCTACGGATTGATAAACCTTAGGTCATACACTTGAGGGAAATTTGCTACTGTCCTACAAACCTCTGCACTTGGAGGCCCAACAACGTCTAGGAGAAGAAGGTTGTGTAGTAGACATCAGGGGACACGATCTCTGCTTTGACAAGACGTGTCAAGAAAACCGCCTCGCGTTATGTGCGGAGCTGGTTGAGAAAAACGGTTTGAATAATGACCGGGCCATGGCGTGGTGTCATGTTGCCAAAACGTGTCAGCAAATTAGATTTGTGGAAATATTATTCCCTCTACGGTGGTATATGGAACTTATTTTGCAGGGTCGGACACCGTCCTTGTATTCAAACTCTTCCATGGTGTATTCGGAGGAGGAACCCGCCTTGCAATGTCGAAGACAACACTGCGCGCCGGACTCATCGTCATTGAAGCCTGGTTCAGGGGCTACTGAGGGAGTCCTGGATTAGGGTGTCTCCAGACAGCCGGACTATATCCTTTGGCCGGACTGTTGGACTATGAAGATACGAGATTGAAGACTTCGTCCCGTGTCCGGATGGGACTCTACTTGGCGTGGAAGGCAAGCTAGGCAATACGGATATGTATATCTCCTGCTTTGTAACCGACCTTGTGTAACCCTAGCCCCCTCCGGTGTCTATATAAACCGGAGGGTTTTAGTTCATAGGACAACAGACAATCATACCATAGGCTAGCCTCTAGGGTTTAGCCTCTTTGATCTCATGGTAGATCAACTCTTGTAATACTCATATCATCAAGAACAATCAAGCAGGACGTAGGGTATTACCTCCATCAAGAGGGCCCGAACCTGGGTAAACATCATGTCCCCTGCCTCCTGTTACCATCCGCCTTAGACGCACAGTTCGGGACCCCCTACCCGAGATCCGCCGGTTTTGACACCGACAACGTACTTCCCTGGCGTCCCCGATAAGGCAAGGGGGGCACGTCGGCAGTGCATTAAATGCATTTGTCCGATGGTCCCAGAGGATAGGCTCATCGACTGTAGACCTTTCCACCTCCTGTGTGCCACTATGGCGACCCCCTTTTGCCTATAAAAGGAGGCCCGAGGCGACTAGGACAGGGATATGGCTCTTTTGGGCAAAGTTGCACACCGTAGCTAGCTCAAGAACACAAGAACACTCAAATACATCCACCAAAGCAGGACTAGGGTATTACGCATCTTCGCGGCCCGAACCTGGGTAAACGATCCGTGTGCTCCCTGTCAGACCCGCTCTTCTCACGACCCCGCACTCGCCTACCGTAGAAGGGATCCCAGTGACCCCATAGGTGTTGTTTCCACCGACATCTCTGGCGCGCCAGGTAGGGGGCGCGCAGTCGTGAAAATCCGGTCTGCCAGTCAGCCTAGCGGTTCTTCATCGTCATGGCTCCCAAGAAGAAGGAAGCCACGGTGATCGGTTCGTCAGGAGCCGGACGGCCCGTACCGGTGCGGGCGAATAGCGGGCCAGTCGCGGACAGGACCCGAGGCACGGCCCGTGAGCACCAACATCGCTCTAGCAGTCAGAGCCTGGCGAGCAGCGTCGTTCGTGCGCAAGGCAACGGGACGCACGCCGCAAGATCCAGAGACGGAGCTGGACCCCCCGCAGGCGGCACGGGACCCTCCGGGGGCGTCGCCGTGCCACCCATGGGTGGCGCGACGACCTCCGGGAAGCCTACCCCGGCGCCCACAGCACGCTCTTCCCAGGTTGTGCGCGACGAGCAGCGTCACCACGCCGGTGACCCTAGACACCGTCGTGGGAAGAGTCTTGTGCGTCATCCGCGGGATGAAGGAGGCCAGCATGCCCGCCGAAGTGCTGGCGAAGATGGCGCACAACCGCTGGGCCGTGACAGAGCTCCTTCTAACATGGTTAGAAGTCGAAGCGTGCCACGGTCCACGCAGGTTTCACCGCCACCCACGCCAGCAGAAGCCTTGGCGCGCGCGCAGCTGCTCCTCGACTTCCCTCCCGCTACGGAGAAGCTCGACGAGTGGAGAGCCACTATCCGGAGCCTCGTCGGCGTCGCCAACAAAAACAAGCCACGACCAGCGGGGCCCTCAGGCCGGCGCTCCATCGAGCCACTACATGCCGACGGTGGAGGGGCCGGAGGCGCCGCGGCCACCGTGCACTCTCCTCCTCCTTGCCAGCCACCACGAATGTCGGTCCATTGTGATGACGCTTGTGATGACATTTCCATAGCGTCGTCTGACCCACGGACCCACCGCGACCAACGCCAGGTTCTTCGGGAGGGAGCCCATGAAGACGCTCAAACAACCATCGAGCGCCGGCGCAATACGCGCCACCAGTCGGACAGGCGGGCGGGGCCTGCTATGGACACCCAGCATCGGGAGGCTCCGACAGCCTACCTTACGAGGTGGGTTGCCCAACCTTTACCCGTGAACTGCGGCAGTTCCAGTGGCCGTCCCACCGCACGTTCAAGCCCGACTTCAGCGAGAAGTACAACGACAAGACCCACCCGTCAGAGTTCCTTAGCATCTACACCATCGCGATGCAAGCCGCTAGAGATCGTGACGATAAGGTGCTTGCCAATTACTTCCCGTTGGCCCTGAAACCCAATGTCATGTCTTGGTTGATTCACTTGCCGGCGGATTCTATTTTTTCTTGGTCAGATCTGTTCCATGAGTTCGTTGGTGCCTTCACTGGAGGCCACCAAGCTCATGGCCAGGCGAGTGATTTACATATCATTCCCCAGAAGGAAGGTGAAAACCTCCGCAAGTACATACAGAGGTTCAGCCGAGTGCAATATAATATCCCAGATGTTCATCCCGCCGCCGTGATCAGCGCATTCCATCAGAATGTGCACAACCGCAAGATGCGTGAAGAGCTGGCAATGAATAAGGTCAAGGATGTGGCCGAGCTTTACGTTCTGGCCGATAGATGCGCTCGGGCAGAAGAGGGGAGGAAGTACCCCGGCAAAGACACCGGCCCGGAACCCGACTCTACCGACAGAGACACTGCCGCCCCGATGAAGAAGGGTCGGCATCACAACAAGAAACACAAGGGCAAGGACGTGCTTGCTGTCGAGGGATCCGACGACACCGGTGCCACCAAGAAGGCCAAGGCAGACGACCCTGGCAAGGAGATTGCCGGGTGCGCTGCTTGCCGGGCCTTGGCGGCTGCCGACAAGCCAGGGGGCTCCAACAAGCATTATTGCAAGATCCACCGCACCAAGGGCCACGACCTCTAGAACTGACGACAAGTTGAGCTGCTTGCTGAAAAGAAAAAATCCAAATATGAGAGGTGGGACAAGGAGAAGGGTCAGGATGGTGCCGAAGGATCCGGCAAGAAGTGTGGCGGCCAAGGAGGTCGCCGCGGCAAGGATAACTAGCAAGAGAGGCCCGCTCGGGGCCGTCACAAGAAGCAGGAAGACGATGATCATGATGAGGATGACGAGTCCGGTGAGCATGAGTTCCAGAAGGCTACGGAGGCCATGTGCGTCGATGGTGGCGCCTCGCTGCATACTTCTCACCGCCAGCTCAAACAGTGGGCGCGTGAGATCACAGCAGTGGAGCCCTCGTTCGACGCTCAGAGGCCACTAAAGTGGTCCAGCACACCCCTCATCTTTGATGCTGAGGACCACCCTGACCGCACAACTGCGGTTGGGTGTTTGCCGTTGTTGGTCTCACCAACGATACGCAACCTCAAGGTGAACAAGATGTTGGTTGACGGCGGGGCCGGTCTGAACTTGATCTCACCCATTGTGATCAAAAGGCTGCAAATTCCTGATGGAGACCTCGAGGAAACGGGCACGTTTCAAGGGGTCAACCCGGGAAGGAGCCAGCTGAAGGGGAAGATCACGCTGCCTATGACGTTTGGAGGCGAGCTGAACTACAGGACGGAGAAGATTGTCTTCGATGTAGCCGAGATTCCCTTGCCCTATAACGGGATCCTCGGCCGCCCGGCACTAGCCAAGTTCATGGCGGCGTTACACTACGCCTACAACACGCTGAAGATGCCTGGGCCGATGACCGTCATCACCGCCCCATCCGACAAGAAGGACGCGCTGATCTGCGCTGACCAACTCTACCGAGAAGCAGTTGCAGCAGCTGCCGCTAAGGCACTTGCTCCAGCCACTGAAGCCCCGGGAGGGAATAAGAAGACCAAAATGACCTCTCGCACCCTCTCAGGCAAGCGCACCTCTTCGGAGTGTTGTGCTACCATCGAGTACGTGCCAAAGAGCTCCTTCGGCAAGGGCAAGAAATCCAGAGCTGCACCACCAGAGACCAAGAGGGTGTCCGTCAAGGAGGATGGCATGGGAGGAGCTTTCACATTAAGCTCCACCCTCGATAGCAAATAGGAAAGCGCGCTCGTCACTTTCCTGCGGGCGAATGTTGATGTGTTTGCATGGCAAGCATCCGACATCCCCGGCATTCCTAGGGAAGTGATTGAGCACCACCTTGCGGTCTGTCCCCATGCGCGACCCGTCAAGCAGAAGTTTAGGAAGCAAGCTTTGGAACAGCAGGAATTGATCATAGAGGAGATCAGGAAATTGGAAGCGGCGGGCTTGGTGAGAGGAGTTCTCCATCCGACGTGGTTGGTCAATCCGGTGGTGGTGCGCAATGCGAACGAGAAGTGGATGCTGTGTATTGATTACACAAATATCAATAAGGCTTGTCCTAAGGACCCTTCCCATTGCCGCGCATTGACCAGATTGTTGACTCCACGGCCGGGTGCGATCTGTTATCATTCCTCGACACCTACTCGGGCTACCACCAGATCTTCATGGCAAAGGAAGACGAAGAGAAGACAACATTCATCACCCCATGTGGTATGTATTGCATTTTACGGATGCCTTTTGGGTTGAAGAGTGCTGGCTCGACATTCGCAAGGGCGGTCCAAATTGGTTTTGAGCCCCAGCTACATAGAAATATGGAAGCTTATATGGATGACATAGTGGTCAAAACCAAGGACAAGGTAACCCTTGTACAAGACTTAGAAGAGACATTTGCCAACCTACGCAAGATCAACCTCAAACTGAACCCTGAGAAGTATGTGTTAGGCGTTCCGTCCGGCAAACTTCTCGGGTTCTTTGTGTCGCAGTGTGGGATCGAGGCAAACCTGGACAAGATCAAGGCTATTGAGCATATTAAGGCACCCAAGTGGATCAAGGATGTGTGTCGGCTCACTGGCTGCGTTGCCGCCATGAGCAGATTCATCTCCAAGTCCGCTGAGCGTGCCCTTCCCTTTTTCAAGATCTTGAAGAAGGCCGGCCCAATGGAGTGGATCCCACAGGCCGAGGCAGCATTGCAGGATCTGAAGAAATACCTTTCCTCCACACCAATACTGGTTGCGCCTAAACCACAAGAGCCGTTGCTGCTGTATCTGGCAGCGATGAATCAAGTGGTCAGTGCCGCGCTAGTGGTGCAGAGGGAGGTCGGTGAAGAGGCAGTGGCGACGGCAGGACTGGCAGATGGCAAGCCAGAGATTCCACCGGCAGGGCCCGATGCCGGCAAGGCAAGGCCCCCGGCGGAGTTTGACAGCATCAGGACAGACCCCATGCAATCAAGTGAGGCAGTGCAGAAGAAGATGATGGAGCACCCGGTTTACTTTGTCAGCTCCCTCATGCAGGGGGCTAGGTCAAGGTACTATGGTGTGCAGAAATTGCTCTTAGGACTCCTTATGGCCTCGAGGAAGCTGCGTCACTACTTCCAAGCACACAAAATCACCGTCGTCACCCGCCTCCCGTTACAACGGATACTGCACAACCCAGACGCAACCGGAAGGATTATGGAGTCGGCCTTGGAGCTTTCGAGCTTTGGTTTGAAGTTTGAAAGTACTTTGACAATCCAGAGCAGAGTCTTGGCAGAATTCATTGCATAATGGACCTCAACGCCTGACGAAGAGATCCAGGAGACCACCCTCCCCGGCAAGGAAGCAAGTCACAACTGGATCATGTACCTTGATGGGGCTTTCTTGCTGCAAGGCGCCGGTGCTGGTGTGCTGCTCGTCGCACCCACCGGAGAGCACCTCAAGTATGTAATCCAGATGCACTTTCCCAAGGAGATGTCCACAAACAACACTACTGAGTACAAGGGGTTGCTTGCCGGTCTCAGGATCGCGGCAGACCTCGGGGTCAAGAAGCTCATCGCCAGGGGTGATTCACAGCTTGTCGCCAGGCAAGTTAACAAAGATTATTAGAGCCCGTTGATGGAGGCCTACGAATATGAGGTGAGGAAACGGGAGGAGCGCTTTGATGGTATACAAGCGGAGCACGTTCCCCGAGCAGAGAACAACATCACCGATTACCTGTCAAAGCGCGCTGCATTCAAGTTACCTATGGAACCAGGTACTTTTTTGCTTCGGTTAACTCAACCATCCGTCGAACCATCAACGGAGTAGAATAAACAGAGGAAATTAGGCCCCGGCAAGTACTTTCCCGCTGAGCCCCAGGGGGCCGCCGGTGAGGGTGTTGCCGTGGATTCTAAGCCTGCCGAGGAGCGACTGATTCCGGCAGGCCGTCAAGCCCTAGCCGTAGAGACGGCCGCTCCCATGGCAGAAGAAATGCCTTTGGCCCTTGCCGTCGAGCCCCAGGCTCTGGCATGGGCACATCATACCGTCCGATTCCTCCAAACAGGGGATCTTCCCGAGGAGCATGAAGAAGCGGAGAAAGTAGCCCGTCGGTTTTCCATGTATCAGTTCACCGATGACGTCCTGTATAGGAAGCGACCGAACGACATGAAGTGCATTCCCTGGGAGGAAGGACTGGAGTTGTTGGCGGAGATACATGGAGGCATATGTGGCTCCCACATAGGGTCGAGGGCCCTTGCAGGCAAAGCGTTCCGGCAAGGTTTCTTTTGGCCCACTGCCCTCCAGGATGCAACGACACTAGTAACCAAGTGTGAAGCATGTCAGTTCCATTCAAAGAAGCTTCATCAACCAGCTCAAGCCCTTCAAACAATCTCCCTCTCCTGGCCGTTTTCGGTCTGGGGGCTCGACATACTGGGCCCCTTCCCCCGTGCTGCTGGGGGCTTTGAGTACTTGTACGTTGCGATCGACAAGTTCACAAAGTGGCTGAAGGTGGAAGCAGTGAGAAAGGTGACAACACAATCAGCCGTCAAGTTCTTCAAGGGACTAGTCTACCGTTTTTGTGTGCCAAACAGAGTCATCACCGGCAACGGCACGCAGTTCACAAGCCACACCTTCGTGCAGTACACCTAAGACCACGGCAGCAAGGTCTATTTCGCTTCCGTGGCACACCCACAGAGCAACGGCCAGGCGGAGAGGGCAAATGTTGAAGTACCGCGAGGCCTGAGAACAAAGACCTTTGACAAGCTGCACAAAAGTGGAAGGTGCTGGATTGATGAGTTGCCAACGGTTCTTTGGTCGATCAGAACAACGCCAAATCGAGCCACCGGCCAGACACCCTTTGCCCTGGTATACGCGGCAGAAGCAGTTCTCCCCATGGAACTCATATACGGGTCACCTCAAGTGCTCGCTTATGACGAGCTTGAGCAAGAGCGATTGCGGCAAGATGACGCAACGCTCCTTGAGGAAGATCGTCTTCGGGCGGCTGTGAGAGCAGCATGCTACCAGCAAGCCTTGCGCCGCTACCATAGCCGCAAGGTTCATGCCCGAAGCTTTGAGGAAGGTGACCTTGTTCTTCGATGCGTTTAGTCGGCCAAGAATTCCAACAAGTTGACGCCAAAGTGGGAAGGCCCTTATCGGGTAATACGAGTCACCAGGCCTGGCGCAGTCCGCCTGGAGACCGAAGATGCTATTCCAATGAGCAACTCCTAAAATATTGAACATCTTCGCAAGTTTTCCCCATAAGGCGCGGTTGCCGCCCCCCCGGCAACCCACCTTTTGTACAAGCCTTGCCGGCAAGGCATGTAACCCTCTGTACAAAGCCAAGCGCAGACCCTGAGCATAAATAAACGAATCGCCGGTGCCCTAAGTTTTAGCATGCATGCTATGTTAAGTCTCTCCCTCAGTTAGGGTTGATAGTGTGTAGCAGCGACTAACCCCTAGCCTAGAGGTCGAGTATGTGTTTTTCTGTCTCCTTTGGTTTGCAGGGCACATGGACACTTCTACTGAGCCGCTTGGGAGAAACAAAATGAATCGGCGCTCTGGCCCCGGCAAGCCAAGACTGCCGGGGGCTGAAGACGCAAGGATCTAACCACGGCAAGCCAAAGTTGCCGGGGGCTGCGGATTCAGATAAGTCCTTCATCCCCTGTTGTGCATTTCCGTATAGAACTGGGACAAATGAAACCTCGTTTTGCTCCAAGACCACCGTGCGCCCCCTTCTTCTTATACCCAAGTCCCTGGGACAGAACCGGGTTGTAGACGCGGTGGAAAGGAAATAAACGAAGGGCCTAACTCTACTTCGCCCCTGCCTCCGCCAAAAGCATGAGAATGGTTGACCAAAGTCAGGGGACGGAAAGGCCTGTTGCCGGGCAACAATGTTTATTTTAAAAATAACAAGGATTCGTTCCTTGGCATGGGCCTCGATCACGCACAAAGAACTCGGTAAGCACCCTTTTTCATTAAAAACATCCCATACGGGTATAGTTCATACGGAATTAAAAACATGATCAAGGGGATAACAAGTCTTAAAA
Organism: Triticum urartu; assembly: GCF_056163025.1. Lineage (NCBI taxonomy): Eukaryota > Viridiplantae > Streptophyta > Magnoliopsida > Poales > Poaceae > Triticum > Triticum urartu. The sequence continues at coordinate 527,650,322 of NC_141876.1, forward strand.
TTAACAAGTTCCCGCAGGCTTACAAACTAAAAAGAGATAAGATGCCTGTAATCCCTTTATTGTCAATCTCCTCAGAAAGCGGAACAAGACGGCGGAAGGGCGAAAAGAGCACCTAAGCGAGATACGAGGAGCAGAAGGCACCAAGAGAACATCTTGGTGCCGGGAAAGGAGCTGGAAGACGAGGCGGCGGGCCGGCAATACGCGGCGAAGGCGTCGGTGCCCGCGTACTCTGACTTGACGGCCACCAGCCACCCAAGGAGACGACGAGGAGCGCCCCGATGGAGAGATTGACGAGGAAGGCCCTCAGCAGGCCGCACGACGTAGGGCGGGCGACGCGGTCAGTCGGAGATGAGGTCGACGTGACCCCGCTCGATGCTCTCGTCATCGCTGTCGCTGCCCTCCTCATCACTCCCGCTTGAAGAGGAATCTTCATTGTCGGAGGAGCTCCCCACGCAGCACTTCAAGCAAGTTTCGAGATCTCCAAAGACCTTGATGTAAAGCAGGCTACCCTCCATTAACTTGAAGTAGAGGACAAGCCCCGCCGTCAAGCTGTGGATGCGAGTGAACATCTTCCATCCACGGCGGAGGTACATGACATGAGGAGCGGGGAAGTCAACGTCGACTCGTGTGCTGCCATTCCCGCAGCCCCTCATGTGCAACCGGAGGGTCTGTGGTGGATCGAGCTCCATCTCCCAAGAAAATGCAGTAGGGAGACGGAGGCGGCGACGCGGTGGCCGGCGCAACCTGATGAAGAACTCGCGGGGTTGGTCCCCGTCGTGGCCCTCCGTCGGGGGAGGCATCGCTGGCGGAGGCGAGGCCGATGCGCCGCCCCGTCCTCCTCTCCCCCGAGCACCACGACGACCTCGGCCTCGCCCTCCCCCTTCCTCACATGGCTAGTTCCGCCGGCACGAGCTCTTGGGAAGGAGGAACACGCTGACGAGTAGCAACCCTCGCCGCCACCGTCGAAGGGCCAGCGCTTCCTCTCGCCATGGCAGATGGAAGAAAGAAGCGGAGGTGAAAGGAGATGGATGATGGAAGAATGTGGAATGCCGCCCCTACCCCTCTTATAAAGGGGCAGAGTCGGGGCTCGGCCGCCCCACTCGACCAATCCGGTCATCGGGGGCGTAGGGAATCAGGACCGGCCCGCTGCCCCAATCAGTGACGGCCTGGTTTCCCGCCTCCACCTCCTGCCACCTACATGAGGGACACATGGCGAGCAAGCAACATTGAAGGGACGGGCGAAGAAGCCGCTCCCTACCCCGTGATCGTGGGGCACGAGCGCCTTGAAGACCACGACCTGAGTCTGCCCAAGTAAATGGGTCGTGCCTCTGCGCCTCCCTCCTTTTATGGGGAAGGCACGAACCGCCTCTTTACCATGATATGACGCATGCGTGCGGAAGCCGCCCCACGCATGACCCCCACGTCACGCATGACCCTCCACGTCGTGCGTTCAACGCGGGTCGTGGGGAAGCGCCGCAGACGAGAAGCTACTGCGGTAAAATCCGCCCCACCTGCCCGTGCACCGTTCTGGGCCTAGCCCAGCAACGCGTCGCGCTTATGTGTGGCCCAGACCCGGGGGCTCCTATCGGTGTACAAAAGTAGGGACTCTCCTTTTGACCCCTTTACTTGTGCACGGGCAGTCAGAGCCACGCGCCGCGGCCACACTTAGCAGGGCAGAGGAGGGAAGCCGGAGAGAAGCCGAAGCACAAGACAACCAAGGCAACCCCAAGACCAGAAGCGTAGGAGGGCAAGAAGGTGAGGTGGACTCCCTCGGCAAGATCCTTGCCGAGGCGGCCCCCCGCAGCCCCGGCAAGAGCCTTGCCAGGGCAACTTGCCCAACACCAGCAGAGCGAGCCACCCTTGAGCCCACGGGCTCCAACCCAATGAACTACGTTGGAGCCAAGGCTCGGGAGGCGCCTCTGTGGTGGCATGCAAATCTTCTTAAAGATCGGAAACATATGAGATCGGATGAAGACCAGAAGACGTCGACCCTCGGTAGGATCCTAGCCGAGGAAATCCACAAGACCCCCGGCAAGACTCTTGCCGGGGATGACAGCAACGCCATGGCAAGACCCTTGCCGCCCCCCCGGCAAGACCCTTGTCGTGGGCATCAGCAGGGCCACTGCCAGGCCTGCGCCAGCCAAGACTCCACCATCGTCCCCATGCAGCTGCCAGCTCAACCAGTCGAGCAGGTGCCTATGTGGCGACGTGCGACCTCTATACCAATCCAGCAAGCTCATGTGTGGTGGCATGCAAGTCTTCCTGAAGGCTCCACCACCGCGCCAGCCTAGCATCCAATCAACATGGCGCCACGACGCCCCGTCAGCTCGGACGCGTGTCAAGGCTAGGCGAGGCGGCGACAACTAGGACGTGCTTCCCTGGCGTCCCTGATAAGGCAAGGGGGGCACGTCGACGGCACATTAAATGCGTTTGTCCGACGGTCCCAGAGGATAGGCTCATCGACTGTAGACCATTCCACTTCCTGTGTGCCATTGTGGCAACCACTTTTTGCCTGTAAAAGGAGGCTCGAGGTGACCAGGAGAGGGATTCGGCTCTTTTGGGCAAAGTTGCACCCCGTAGCTAGCTCAAGAACACAAGAATACTCAAATACATCCACCAAAGCAGGACTAGGGTATTACGCATCTTCGCGGCCCGAACCTGGGTAAACAATCTGTGTGCTCCCTGTCAGACCCGCTCTTCTCACGACCCCGCGCCCGCCTACCGTAGAAGGGATCCCAGTGACCCCATTTGGTACCACGAGGTTCGGTGATGTAAAACCACTCCCGCTGCCATAAGTTGGAGGTTTCCGAGAAGGTGCCCTTTGGCCAGACAGTATTGGCGAGCTTGCTCACCGTAGCGCTGCCGCACTTCGCCTGCTCCCCGTCGATTATCTTCGGCTTCACACTGAAGGTCTTGAGCCATACGCCGAAGTGTGGGGGGATGCGGAGAAAGGCTTCACACATAATGATGAACGCTGAGATGTGGAGAAAGGAGTCTGGGGCTAGGTCGTGAAAATCTAGCCCATAATAGAACATAAGGCCGTGAACGAAGGGGTGGAGAGCGAACCCTAACCCGCGGAGGAAGTGAGGGATGAATACAACCCTCTCGGCAGATTTTGGTGTCGGGATAACCTGCCCCTTTGCAGGGAGCCTGTGGGGGATTTCCGCAGTCAGGTACCTCGCCTCCCAGAGCTTCGCGATATCTTCCTCGGTGACCGAGGAGGCCATCCACCTGCCTTGGGAGCTAGATTTGGACATGACTAGAAGGCTTGGTAGCAATGAAAAAATCGAGACCTGGGCGCTGGAGCTCGGGGTTGGAAAGGCTGAGGAAGAGGTAGGCATGGGGGAGAAAGATGGGTTTGTACCCCTTTATAAAGGCGATGAATATCGAACGCCTCCTCATGGGCCTTAAGCTCGCATATTCCCAAGGGATCGTGCAAATGACACGGTTGGATTACCCATGCCCATATTGATAAGAATCCCGTGATAAGCGGACACGATCTCCACTACAAAAAAAGACACATCCGTGACATTTTGGGCGGAACGAAATTTTTCCTGTCATACATATGACACTTCTATGACGATAATTGTGACAAAACCCGGTATCATCATAGATGTTGTGGGCTCCTACTTCTATGACAAAAAATCATGATAGAAAATGGGCTTTTCGTCCTGGGCGGGCCGGAGACATGGTTGCATGACATTCTTTGGGCCGTCCATGACGGAAAAAACCATGGTAGAAGCGAGGGGGAGGAAAATTTCAGGGAGTTCCCGGTTACGGTGGGAGGTCGGGGGCCGAGCGATGCACGTTTCTCTCATACATGTACGCGCGTGTGTGCGAGGCATTGGCTCTAACTGAACCCGAGCGAGGCGTTGGGCTCTAACTGAACCCGAGCGATTGCACTGCAGGCTACACGTTACTGAACCCGAGCGATCGATCGATGGCTGTTAACTGAACCCGATCGAGCGATTCCTTCGCTACTGCTGCTAACTGAAGCCGATCGATTGGATGAATAGTGAGCGTTGCGGGGGGGGGGGGGGTTGGATGAACAGTGAGTGGTGGTGTTGCCTCTGGATGAACAGGACCCCGTGGTGTGGAGGGCTGGATGAACAGTAGACGATGGAGGGGTTCCCGTGGAGGGGTGGTTGAACAGGACCCCGTGGTGTGGAGGGCTGGATGAACAGTAGACGTTGGAGGGGTGCCCATGGAGGGGTGGTTGAACAGTAGCCGGTGGAGTAGCGCGCGGTGGAGGCTGGATGAACAGTAGCCCGTGGAGGCTGGAGGAGGTCGACGGTAGCCCGTGGAGGCTGGAGGAGGTCGATGGTGGAGATGAACAGTATCCCATGGAGTCCCGTTTTGCGGTACGCCACACCCCTCCCGATGAACAGGACCCATGTTTCGACCGTAGGAGGTCCGTTTCGTCCGTTTTGCGGTACGCCACACCCCTCCCGATCAACAGGACCCCCGTTTCGACCGTAGGAGGTCCGTTTCGTCTGTTTTGCGGTACGCCACACCCCTCCCGATCAACAGGACCCCCGTTTCGACCGTAGGAGGCCCGTTTCCTCCGTTTTGCGGTAGTCTACACCCCTCCCGATCAACAGGACCCCGTTCCAAACGTAGGAGGTCCGTTTCCTCCGTTTTTCGGTACGCCAGGCCTCATTTCCATCGCCTGTTCCGTCCAAGCCCTCCCGATGAACACGATGACGCATTCCGTTCTGACCCAGCCGGTTGGCTCCCACGCGTTCCGTTGCCTCCCGATGAACACGACGCATTCCGTTTCCTCCCCATGAACACGACGCATTCCGTTGCCTCCCCGTGAACACGACGCATTCCGTTGCCTCCCCATGAACACGACGACGACGCTGTTTCTCCGTTCCGACCCAGCCATGTACATGAGCCCTGGTCGTACGTATGCGCCAGTAGGCGTTCGAGACCCCGCCCGTATATACACATACGTGGCCGTATTTTCTTTCTTGCACCCTGGCCGGTGTATGTACGTGTACATGCTATGTGCGCACCTCTACTACGACACGTGCGTGCCTCTACATCGACCAGTATGTACGTACACGTTCGCGACCAGAATGACAACGCTACGTACGCTTCGACCAGGTGGGTCCTGACTGTCATGCACTTCCTTGCGTGCGAAGATGTAGCTGGTGGGTCCTAGCAGTCAGGGGGGCGAATCGTTTTGTTTTTTTTACCCGGACAGACTTCCTTGCGTGCGAAGGTGTAGCTGGTGGGTCCCAGCAGTCAGGGGGAAATGTTTTTTTCGCGAAATACGGTGGCCCGTTCGGTGGGTCCCTGCTGTCAGGTGGAGGAATAATTATTTTGCACGTAATAAGGAGGCACTTCCTTGCTGCGGCCATGGACCCAACTGTCAGCCTCTCCATGTATAGTCCACGTCCGATGGAAGTCGTTCCTTGACCATGTTGATCACGCCGCGCCGAGAGCACCAGGGCGGTGGACGACAGCGAGGCCTAGGAAGGGGACGACGCAGAGCCGGGGAAGACGCAGCAGTGGATGCCCACGCGTAGAGGAGTACGAGGGTTCACTGGTTCGCTGCGGTGTGAGGCTGTCGTCGCCGCAGAATAACAGGGGGTGTGGGTGAGTAGAGGGATGGCCTGGCCAGCGGTGGGAGTAGTAGGGGGCGGTGAGGCCTCCGCCGCATCGCAGCCGGCCACGGTAGGCAGGAGCACGAGGCACGACCGGCGCTGGTTTGGGCGGCTGGAGCAAGAAGACCAGAGGTTGAAGAAGCACTACGGCTGTTGGATGGACATCGTACGGTCACTGGAGCTAGAATCATGCATATTGACTAAGTTGACAAAGCCCTCCGTCACCGTCAACTTAGTAGGCCCACAAGTCAGCCTGCCACTATATTGGGTCCCAGCTAACAGGGGGAGTATTCAATTTTTTTGTGCGTAATAAGGAGGCACTTCCTTGCATGCGAAGATATAGCTGGTGGGTCCAAGCTGTCAGCGGCAGTAACGTTTTTTTCATGAAATACAGAGGCCATTTCGGTGGGTCCCTGATGTCAGGTGGAGGAATCATTATTTTGCGCGTAATAAGGAGGCATTTCCTTGAATGCGGCTGTGGACCCAACTGCCGGCCTCTCCACGTATAGTCCACTTCAGATGCATGTCGGTCGTTGACCACGTTGACCAGGCTGCGCCGAGAGCACCAGGGCGGTGGACGAAGGCGAGGCCTAGGAAGGGAACGACACGGAGGCAGGGAAGACTCGGCAGTTGTTTCCCACGCGGAGGGGAGTACGACTGTACGAGGGTTTACTGGTTCGTCTGCCGTTGCAGGAGAATAACAGCATGTGTGGGTGAGTAGAGGGATGGCTAGGCCAGCGATGGGAGTACGGTGGGGCGGTGAGGCCTGCGCAGCAGCAGAGCTGGCCGCGGGGAGGAGGGAGCAGGTAGTCCCGCCGGCACTTATTTGAGCGGCTGGAGCAGGAAGAGCAGAGATTGAAGAAGCACGACGACTGTTGGATGGACATCGTACGTTCACTGGAGCTAGAATCGTTCATATTGACTAAGTTGACAAAGCCCTCCATCCCCGTTAACTTAGTAGGCCCACAAGTCAGCCTCCCACCATGGTGGGTCCCAGCTAGCAGGGGGCAGGGGGAGTATTCATTTTTCTATGCGTAATAAGGAGGCACTTCCGGTGGGTCTGAGCTGACAGCGGGGGAACGTTTTTTTTGCGAAATACGGTGGTCCGTCCGGTGGGTCCCAATAGTCAGGGGGAAACGTTTTTTCCACGAAATATTGGTGGCCCGTCCGGTGGGTCCCTGCTGTCAGGTGCAGGAATAATTTTTTTACGCATAATAAGGAGGCACTTCCTTGCGGCTGCCGTGGACCCAGCTGTCAGCTGCCGATGGAAGTCGGTCGTTGACCACATTGACCACATCGCGCCGAGAGCACCACGGCGGTGGACGACGGCGAGGCCTAGGAAGGGGACGACGCAGAGCCGGGGAAGACGCGGTAGTGGATGCCCACGTGGAGAGGAGTACGAGGGTTCACTGGTTCTGCTGCGGTGTGAGGCTGCCGTCGCCGCAGAATAACAGGGGGAGTGGGTGAGTGGAGGGATGGCCTGGCCAGCGGTGGGAGTAGTATGGGGACAGTGAGGCCTCCGCGGCAGCATAGCCGGCCACGGGAGGCAGGAGCATGCGGCACGACCGGCGCTGCTTTGGGCGGCTGGGGCAAGAAGACCAGAGGTTGAAGAAGCACTACGGCCGTTGGATGGACATCGTTGACCACGCCGCGCCGAGAGCACCAGGGCGGTGGACGACCGCAAGGCCTACGAAGGGAACGGCATGGAGACGGGGAAGACACGGCAGTGGCTGCCCACGCGGTGCAGAGTACGAGGGTTGACTGGTTCGGCTGCCATCGCCGGAAAATAACAGGAGGTGTGGGTGAGTAGAGGGATAGATAGGCCAGGGATGCGAGTATGATGGGGCCGTGAGGCCTGCCCGGCAGCACTGCCGGCCACGGGAGGCGGGAACAGGCGGTTCCGATGGCGCTGGTTTGGGTGGCTGGGGCAGGAAGATAGAGACTGAAGAAGCACGATTGCCATTAGATTGACATCTAACGGTCTGACGCTGGTAGAGTCGATTGTTGACTAAGTTTCTTTTTTGAGAAACCTTGTGTACGCATGAACTTAGTAGGCCCACAAGTCAGCCTCCAAATCTGTGGCAGACAGCATAAAGCCCATTTGCTATTTTTTATAATTTGCAGCCCATTTGCTAATTCTTAAGTAATTTATTACAGCCCATTTTTTGCCCAGGACCACGGTCAAAAAGGTCAACCTTATTTTTCATATTTGGGTGGAGTCCGAACTATTGTAATCCCGAAATGATAAACATTTTTTAAGAACTTATTGATTTGCCAAAAAAATCGTTTGTTTTTGTAAGCAAATAAGACGTGGGACAATTGAGTTGGTTTAAGGGAAAACCAGTGGTAAAAAAATCAGCGTTGGGTGGGAAAAAACAACAAAAATAAGGATGTAAATATGAATAGGGAATTTTATGTGTTTTCAATATAATGATATGTGTATATGAGCTAGTAAAACTATAGGTAGAGATTAGAAAACGGATGTAGGACATGCGTTTCAAGAGGATAATAGAACTGGGCTGTGTGTTTGATTCAGTAAAAAAACTGCCTGTGGATGTTGTAAGACAAAATATAACTAAAGTTGGCATGCCAGAGGCTAGTAGATACCTGCTGGATCTTTGTGACCCGTTGTTGTCATGGGCTGGGCCTGTTAAAAACAAAACCAACCCTGGGCAGTCTACAACCCAGTTGAAACTTGCTCGACCTGAAAAAACAATATACGTGCTCAATAAACGAGAGAATTCTACAAGTACAGACTGATAACTGGGATGCAACATGGATATTTTTTTATCGTGATAATAAGTGCATGCACTTGTTTCGAAAAAATTGGGGAACTGGGAATTCGAACGGCGGGTGCTTATGCTACCCATCAAATAAAAATCAGGTGCCTGAAAATTCGTTTCGAAACAAATGATTTAGCTTTATATCCACGTCGACGCTCAGCATGATGGTTGGAAGCAAATGCAAGTTCATACCAAAAGATCGTAACAACAATACCAACTTGCGGATGACAAGGTAGTACAACTACCAATACCAAACTAACTTATAATCTTTTTACTCCTGGCCCTAGTGTTCGTCTGGTAGAAAATCTTGCAGAGGACCAGCTCCCGCTCCTTCTGTTGCTCTAGGTCCCTGAGGTGGTACTGGTGCATCACCCAGTTGGTCCTCTGCTGGTCGAAGTTCTTGTTGGTGTGCAGCACCAGAACCTTTTTTGCTGCCCGTCTGCCGGCCGTTGACCATCACCGACAAGGTATTGCCGGTCTTGTGCCACATCGCGTGCATGCCGCACTCCAACTGTATCTTGCGACGCATCCACGTGCCCCTTTTGAACGCCATGGAATTGCGCTGGAAGAAATGCTTCCTTAGGACACTCAGTGTGATACCTGCAGTATTGTGGAATACAGGTTTTAGTGTACCTAGTTGGCATTTTCATAACATCTTTGGCATGTTGCAGTCACTTGTTTCACTTTTTATTAACTGTCAAATTGTAATTGCTTCACCAGGTCTGCGTCTAAAAACAAAAATAGAGCTATAAACAAAGAAATATGTTTGTGCAAGTAGACGGCCGATCGGTGTCTTACCTGGAAGTTTCTCTGGTTGGGTGTAGCATATGCCGTGCTCGCTGTCGATGGTTGGTATGAACAAATCGATGAGAGACTGAAATCTCGCGCTGTCAGCACTCACTTTGGCCTCAAGGTGCTCGATCAGCTCCTGATCCGTGGGATCGAACTTGACGCCAGCCGGCAGCACCGGCCAATCCCTCTTTGACTTGCATCGGTAATTCCAGTTATATGGTACTCAATGTATGATCAATCGACTGTTTTAAGTGAATGATGAAAGATTTCGACAGATAAGTGGTACTCCAAATCTGAAGTCCAGTATACCCGAACACGCCACCGGGATTCTTGTGTCACCTCACGCGCAGCGTGTTGTCACGTCAATTCAATGTGTGGACATGATGAATAATTTGACCGACGTATACTAGTACTGCTACTGTACTACTTACTAGTCGTATTTAGTGTCACAATTTATACATAGGTTTAACTAACAAGTACGCACTTGAAGCCTAACTGATATATATATGGCTTCTGCACATCATCTCCATCATCATTATCAGTACATCCTACGCAGGTGAGTTAGGACGCACTTGATCCCAGGAAGGTATCTATCCTTCAAACCAGAGGAGTGCTTCAAACTAACAACAATACATAATATCCAACAAAAGTGGGCCGTGCTACAACAGCAGAATACATGGCTCAGTCTAGATATCAGCACGAATCAAGTTGTGCATATTTGCTGTTGGCATGAACCAGATCGCCGCATGTCGGGTTTGCAAAAGCCATCCATCGCATGGAAGCTTGATGCCTTTCACACACTGAAGATTATCTAGCAATAAGCTGTGTCGACGAATCTCTGGATATGGTGATTCATGAAACCCATGGTATGATGTGTAAACACAGCCCCCCCTCGCGAATGGAAGTTGCATAGCACAGTAATCATCGCCGGTGATATGATAGATGATTGGTTGGATGATCGGATAATTGAGCCCGAGGAACAAGGAGTGGTTGCCGAGGCTGTTGTCAGGACTGGTTTCCAATAAAACATTTATTGAAAAACCGACCATTTTATCGGACCAGTATAGAAGAATCCTCCTTACTAGTAGACAAATCCTTGATACAGAAATCCTGAAGTACCAAATATTATACAAGGTTGAGCTGAGGCTGCTCAACAATTTTATTACAAGCATGCCGATATTATACATAAAGGCGGATATGACACAAAGGGGTATGGTGGCATAACTACTGACTCATAATAAAAAGTGGTGGATATGTCACAGTGAAGTGGGTGATATGACTCCAAATCTTACAGCTCATCAAGCGTCGGAGTGAGGCTTGACGATTTTATTTGGGTAGCGGAAGCGTATATAATACAAGTGACCAACTCCAGGATCGCACGGGACTGACTGGGTCTCCTCTAGGCGTCGGACTCACTATCGTACTCTTCATCCATAAGATCGCCTTCGTCAACATCTGGCCAAATCAACAAGCCAGGTGAGTACTTTGAATGTACTCGCAAGACAGTTTGGACATAAGATATAACAAATGCAAACATGATGCACATGAGCAGATTAGTAATGCACATCCAGGTAATAAATTTGCACTGCATGATAAATGAAAGAAAGTCGGGCGGTAGTCCTCCCGAAATCCCAATAAAATAGCTGAAGACCGATCAGGTGTCTGAAGCGACGCCTCGAAAGGAAAATAAATTAACATGCCACAGTCGGGCGTCAGGGCGACACCACATAAAGGGCTTATACTGAAACGTAAATGACAGTGCGTGCCACAGTCGGACATCTAAGCGACATATTGAAAAGGGCTTATAATGAAAGTAAATAACAAGGATGCCACAGTCGGACGTCTGAGCGACATCACATAAAGGGCTTATATCAAAAGTAAATGACAAGAATGCCACAGTCGGACGTCTGAGCGACATCACATAAAGGGCTTATATCAAAAGTAAATAACAAGAATGCCACAGTCGGACGTCTGAGCGACATCACATAAAGGGCTTATATCAAAAGTAAATGACAAGAATGCCACAGTCGGACGTCTGAGCGACATCACATAAAGGGCTTATATCAAAAGTAAATAACAAGAATGCCACAGTCAGACGTCTGAGCGACATCACATAAAGGGCTTATATTTCATCAATCGAATTCAAGTAGCTCATGAATTTAAATCATCCCAAGGAAATACTCAGTACATAATAATAGACTGGTTAGTCCATTCATAGACATAACATTCAGCCGGGTTTACCATTCTCGGTTTCATGCTCATTCTCTGGAGACTGTCACTGACACTGAGACCGACACGGAGACTATTATTGATGTGATGATCGAGGTCCTTGATCACGGATATGGTTACTTGACTGGTTTTGACTCTACAGAGTTTGTACTGTTTACCCACAGCCAATAGATTTCAGTAGTCACAAAGGACTAGTTCCGTTTACGATATTTTAGAAGAAACACGTCTAACCCGTACACACCCATTCCGCATTCTGCTGCTAGGAATCACCCTAGGCAATGTTCAAGAAATTTTTTGAGACAGGGAGGCTACAACCTCGAGTAGCATGGGATCAAATTTATATTCGCGCACTCTAAGGGGTGCCCCCCTCTCGGTCCCAACCGGAAACACCCATGCCCCCTGACCAGATGACGGGCTTTAATCCAGGGCCATGGAACCCTCATCGCGGCCCCTCTACATGTGGTGGCACAAAAAGGGGACGAACGGGACATGACTGGATCCACGTTAATACTGGAGTTAAACGGTTGACATAAGACTAGCATGCTTCAACAATACCAGCTTACCACCTATCATGCCACCACATGATCAGGTTATATCGCCATCATATGAACACATCACATTTCGAAGTCCACTTGTAGCTTGCCTTGCATGCAATATAACATTCACAATTTCTTATATAAACATGCCATGAGAAAAACTACTCAAGCAAACATGCAGAACACCCATCATATCAAAGGTTCAAACATGCTTGCCTGGTTCGGAGTAGTCGGAGTCTAGCTCGGCGAAGTTTGTGGTTCCGTCACCTCCTTCGGTATCCACGGTATACAAAAATCGGATACTAATGTGAATACCGTGCGTGCAATAAAATTGTTCCAAATATTTTTCAAATAAATATGATAAAAAAACTAGATAGAAAAATAAAGATGACAGAAAAAGAATCAACTCAAAATCATCTTTTGTTTAAAAGTTATAAAGGTTTTAGTCCAGGGACTAATCTGTGATGAAACAGAAACTATCCAGGGGCTAGTTTAGAAAAAACAGAAAACGCTTCGGTTAGAAATACGCCAACCCAAAAGAAAAACGTACTTTGCCCGAAGGCTCTTTCAGATAACGCTTTGAATAAGAGAGGAGAGGCTGACGAGGGGGTCCCACCCGTCAGGTTTAAAATTCAAAATAGAGTCCACCGGCGCCCGAGGCTTGCGGTGGTCACCGGCGTCGATCCACGGCGAGGTAGGGGGAGGGGATGGTACCTACAGACTCACGGAGTTCTCCCGCGTCTGTGGGTGGTGGAGTTGGTCATCGGCGAGCACCACGTCGACGGCGGCCTCCACGCCGGCGGGCGGTGATTCGGGCGGTGATGGATCTCGCCGAGGAGGGCTGCAAATGTCAAATTGGGGCTCGGGTTAGAAGAGTGGGTGCACTAGGAGGTTGCTGACAAGGTTTGGGAGGCGGGGTGCCCTCACCAGAGAAATTTTTGCCGGAGCCCGAAGCGGATCGGGGCGGTCGGAGTCAGGGAAGAAGGCTCTCCCGAGGCCCTCTGATGAGCGTGGCGAGGTTCTAAGGCGAGGAGGGAAGGTGCTAGGTCGAGAACGAGCTTAGGGCCTCCATTTATAGCCGGCCCGAGGCGGTTGCCGAGAACGGGGTTACTCCAGCGAGTGATTACGACGAGGCAGTGGTCGGGCAGGCGGTTTAGGTGACTGGGCAGCTGCGGATTGGTCCACAGGCACCATCCAATGAATAACCTTGGTCGGATTTGATCTGCTCCCATGGTTTCGACGGAACGGCCTCACGGGCTCGTCGGCAGCAGAGAGCACGCTCTGCACCAATCAGGCCACGGCGACGGCTCTGCAGCACACATAGGGGGAAAGGACGGCCACGCGTAGGCTTCTGGTGGTGTGGGCGGTGCTGGACGGTGCCGTATGGCAGGGCTGCCCCCTGCTGACCGCCATGGGCAGTTCTGCCACCGCAGAAGGCGCCGGAGTTGACGCGACATGTCGCCACCGACGCTCGCAACCGGCCAAGCAACTGCGCGACGCACTGGATAAGAAAGAGGAGCAGTGAGCTACGAGCCAACGCGTGCACTGGTGAGATCGATGCTGCTGACTGACGAAAACGACATTGTCTCTAAAACTGAAACTCTGAAATCTGAATTTTGAACAGAAACAATGCACACCAACTGTTCAACGAAATGATTTGAGCATGTGGAAATTTTTTCTTGAGCTGAGGCTTGGTGAGGTGATCTCTTGATGCATCTAGAGACTGCCTGAATTATCTCAGAATTTTTGGAAAAGAAAAAGAATGAATTTCACCAAAAATGGCAAATCTGGTCCAAACTTGCAGTAAGCACATTTTGAAAAATTTGAACTGTGGACTAGCAGATCTTGATGGATCTAGGTTGAGGGTACTAAGGACTAGCCAGAGGAGTTTATTTGGGATCAAGATTCAATAGAAATTTTGCAGTTCCTTTGTAAATCATCAAGGCCCAAATAAATGACAAAAAATGATTTTGAGGGTAAAATAAATAGAAATAAAATTTAAAAGAGGTTGAGACTTGCTGGAATAGGATGCTTGGCTTGACCCAAAGTGGGGAGGTGGGTTTTGGAAGAAAAATATTCTACATAGGCCAGGTTAAAAGAGAAATTTTTAAATGGAAAGAAGTAATCCATAATTTTATAGGAATTCTTTTTAATAGAAATGATTTGTAAAACCCTCCAAAGTTATTTGTGTTGAGCCAACATGAGATGAAAATCCCTTAAGACCAAAGATCAAGATTTGGAAGAACCATAAAAAATACTTGTCACAAATGAAAATTTTGAGAAGGGGAGTCCTTTAGAATTTTTTAAAATGACCTCCTTCCACTAAAATTAAGAATTTGATAAAAACCAAATCAAAAATTTTGGAGTGTTACAACACCAACCCCCTTAGGAAAAATCTCGTCCCCGAGATTTCAGCTGGTCCTCAAATAGGTGTGGGTACTCTGTCTGAAGAAAATCTTCTCTTTCCCATGTTGCTTCATCCTTGGTGTGATTGCTCCACTGAACCTTGAAAAACGTAATTGTTTTCTGATGGGTCCTCCTTTCGGATTACTCCAATATTTTTACTGGACGTTCCGCGTAGGTGAGGTCTGGTTGCATATCAATGTTCTCGTGAGATACATGCTCTTCTGGGTTGCTTACACATTTCCTCAACTGTGAGACGTGGAACACGTCGTGGACGTCTGACAGTTCTTTGGGTAGGTCTAGCTGGTAGGCCACTGTGCCTCTTTGTGCAACCACACAGAAGGGTCCAATAACCCGTGGTGCTAGCTTTCCTTTAACTTTGAATCGTTGTAGGCCCCTCATAGGAGATACTCGTAGATACACATACTCACCGGGTTCAAAGCTGACTTCCCGATGTTTCTGATCGTAATAACTCTTTTGTCGGCTCTGGGCTGTCTTGAGTCGATCCCTGATTAGTCTTACTTTCTCCTCAGCTTCCTTGAGCATGTCTGGGCCGAAGATACGACTGTCTCCTGTTTCTGACCAATTTAATGGGGTATGACATTTTCGCCCATACAATGCTTCAAAAGGTACCATTTGTAGACTGGCTTGGTAACTGTTGTTGTATGCGAACTCGGCATACGGCAAGCTTTCTTCCCAACTGGTTCCGTAGGTGAGAACACATGCTCTTAGCATGTTCTCTAGAATTTGGTTCACACGTTCAGTTTGCCCTCCAGTCTGGGGGTGGTATGCTGTACTGAATACTAGTTGAGTTCCCAAAGCTTGTTGTAAATGATCCCAAAATCTAGAGACGAATTGAGTCCCTCTGTCGGATATTATAGTCTTTGGAATTCCATGCAGACAAACTATACGGGAGAGATAAAGTTTGGCAAGCTTCTGAGTGGTGTGGGTTGTCTTTACTGGGATGAAATGTGCCACCTTAGTTAATCTATCTGTGATGACCCATATGGCATCATTTCCGTGTCGTGACCGAGGTAGTCTGACAATAAAATCCATTCCAATCTCGTCCCATTTCCACTCAGGTATCCTGTTTGGCTGTAATAGTCCTGCTGGTTTTTGGTGCTCGGCTTTAATGCGTTGACATGAATCACAACATCCAATGAATGTGGCTATATCCCTCTTCATACCGTGCCACCAAAATTTTTCATGAATAGCCTTGTACATTTTGGTTCCTCCAGGGTGGATTGAATATGGAGCGGTGTGGCCTTCGGCTAGAATTTGCTGTTTTAGGTCCTCTATATTTGGTACGCAAAGTCTGTCTCCGTACCATAATATTCCCTCATCGTCCATGACGAATTCTGAGGCCTTGCCCAGACTCACTTTTCTTTTTATGCCTTCGATGCTGGGGTGTCCATGCTGAGCCTTCTTAATCTGTTCCATTAGGGTGGGCTGTATTTCTAAATTTGACACATTGCCTTCAGTGACCATCACCAAGTTGAGTTTAGCGAACTCCTGCTGAAATTCAGGTCTCAAGTTCTGTAGACTGTCGTTGCCCGAGCTGGGGTTTCGACTAAGAGCATCTGCCACTACATTCGCCTTTCCTGAATGGTAGTGAATGCCAACGTCATAATCTTTCACTAATTCTAACCAGCGCCGTTGCCGCAAATTGAGTTCTGGTTGTGTGAAAATATATTTGAGGCTTTTATGGTCCGTATATATTTCACAACGATTTCCAAGCAAAAAGTGCCTCCACTCTTTGAGTGCATGAATGACTGCTGTTAATTCCAAGTCATGAGTAGGATAGTTTTCTTCATGATTTCGTAGTTGCCGAGAAGCGTATGTGACTACTTTGCCTTCTTGCATTAGTACGCATCCGAGGCCCTTCCGGGATGCGTCACAATATACTTCAAAACTTTTGTGTATGTCTTGTACAACCAATACTGGTGCTGTTGTTAATTTCCTTTTGAGCTCTTGGAAACTTTTCTCGCAAGCTTCAGTCCATACAAATTTCTTATCCTTCTTGAGTAACTGTGTCATTGGTTTTGCTAGGGTGGAGAACCCCTCAATAAACCTTCGGTAATATCCAGCCATCCCCAGGAAACTTCGCACATCTATCACGTTGGCTGGTGGTTTCCAGCCAAGTACGGCCTTGACTTTTTCTGGGTCCACGGAACACCTTCTTGGGTCAACACGTGGCCTAGAAAACCAACCTGTCTCAACCAAAATTCACATTTGCTGAATTTGGCGTATAATTGATGCTTCCTTAATTCTCCCAGTACAATTCTGAGATGTTCAACATGTTCTTCTGGTGTCTTAGAGTATACCAGAATATCATCAATGAACACCACCACAAATTTGTCCATGAATTTCATAAACACTTTATTCATGAGGTGGAAAAAATATGCGGGGGCGTTTGTTAGTCCAAACGGCATTACTGTAAATTCATATAATCCGTATCTGGAGGTGAATGCTATCTTAGGGATATCTTCTATCCGTACTTTTAATTGATGATACCCTGACCTTAAATCATTTTTTGAGAAAACCTTTGCTTGTGTGAGTTGGTCAAATAAATCATTTATCCGTGGCATCGGATATTTTTTATAATTGTGACAAGAGAGTGCCACAAAAGCTAAAAGGCAAGTTCTACAGGACGGCGGTCTGACCCGCAATGTTGTATGGCGCTGAGTGTTGGCCGACTAAAAGGCGACATGTTCAACAGTTAGGTGTGGCGGAGATGCGTATGTTGAGATGGATGTGTGGCCACACGAGGAAGGATCGAGTCCGGAATGATGATATACGAGATAGAGTTGGGGTAGCACCAATTGAAGAGAAGCTTGTCCAACATCGTCTGAGATGGTTTGGGCATATTCAGCGCAGGCCTCCAGAAGTTCCGGTGCATAGTGGACGGCTAAAGCGTGCGGAGAATGTCAAGAGAGGGCGGGGTAGACCAAATTTGACATGGGAGGAGTCCGTTAAGAGAGACCTAAAGGATTGGAGTATCACCAAAGAGCTAGCTATGGACAGGGGTGCGTGGAAGCTTGCTATCCATGTGCCAGAGCCATGAGTTGGTTGCGAGATCTTATAGGTTTCACCTCTAGCCTACCCCAACTTGTTTGGGACTAAAGGCTTTGTTGTTGTTGTATCGGATATGTGTTCTTGATGGTGACCATGTTGAGAGCTTGATAGTCTATACATAATCTCAGTGTCCCATCCTTTTTCTTGGCAAATAATACTGGTGAACCCCAAGGTGAGGAGCTGACCCGTATAAATCCCTTGTCCAGCAATTCTTTTATTTGCTTCTTTAATTCTACCAACTCGGAGGGTGCCATTCTATAGGGCTTCTTGTAAATGGGGGTGGTTCCAGGTGCTAGTTCAATGCTGAACTCTATTTCCTGGTCTGGTGGCATGCCTGGTAGTTCTTCAGGAAATACGTCAGGGAACTCACACACCACTAGAACTGTTCTTAACTCTGAAATGTCCATGTTGTTCAACCTTGGTTGCCGTGATACTGGCCTTTCTTGAGCTGCAACTTTTATTGTCTTCCCATGATGATGAGTAAGAATTACAGTCTGATTGAAGCAGTCGATAAATCCTTTGTTGGTGGTTAACCAGTCCATTCCTAGGATAACATCCAGTCCCTTATTTTCCAATACAATGAGGTTTTCCTGAAAGTTTAGTCCTTCAATCTCAATAACCACACATTGGCAGTAACTCTGAGTGATTTGCTTAATCCCGGGGGACTTGATGGTCATGGATTTTTCCAGGGGAAGCATCAAAAAATCATGTTGCAAAGCAAATTTCTTTGAAATGAACGAGTGAGAAGCTCCAGAATCAAACAAAACCATGGAAGGTATTGTGTTGACACGGAACGTACCGAGTACGATATCTGGGGCATTCCGTGCTTCCTCCTTGGTCACATGGTTCAAGTGACCCTTCCTATGATTGTTATTGGGGTTGAAGTTGTTACGCTTGGGTGTTGAATTATTTCCATTGTTGTTCGGCTTGGGGGCCAAGTTTCTTGGCTTTGGGCACTGTTTGGCATAGTGTCCTTCCTCTCCACAGGCGTAGCAAGTAACACCTGGGCGATATGTAAAATCCTTGTCTCTTGCATGAAAGTTTTTGTTCGGGCATGGAGCACTGGTTGGGGATTTGTTCGCTCCAATTTTCTGAAAATCAGTCTTGTTTTGATTGTTGCGAGCATGAGTAGTTTTGTCCCTTTTGCGCTTGCGAAAATCCTCCAAGCTACGACGCTCATTTTCCAATGTAATAGCTTTGTCCACAAGTGTCTTGAAATCCGGAAAGGTGTGTACGACCAGCTGGCATTTAAGTGCTCGTGCCAGACCGTCCAGCAATTTTTCCATCTTTTTATTTTCAGTCATATGCTCTTCGTTGGCATAACGAGATAATTGAGTAAATTGACTATTGTACTCAGTCACTGTCATGCTTCTCTGCTTGAGGTCATCAAACTCCCTTTTCTTGATCTTCATAATGCTTCTAGGAATGTGCACCCCACGAAAACCTTCTTTAAATTCTTCCCAGGTGATGTTATTTTCATTGGGGTGCATGTGTAGGAAATTTTACCACCATGATGCAGCTGCTCCAGTGAGGTAGTGAGGTGCATAAAGTACCTTCTCACGGTCCGAACATTGTGCAATAATTAACTTCCTTTCAATGTCTCGAAGCCAATCATCGACCTCAAGAGGTTTATCAGTGTGAGAGAACATTGGGGGACGTGTCTTTTGTAGTTCAGACAATTTGGAATGCTACTGATATGGTTCACGGTGGTTTCCCATATTGATAACATGGTTCATCATTTCTTGATGCTGCTGCTGGCTTTGCTCATAAAGGCGGCATATTTGAAAAAATGCTGCTTCACTGCCTTGCTGACTTGACTGCCCCTGTGTGAAATTGTTACTAGTCTGGGTACCATAATTTTCCTCCGGCAGAGATGGCATGGAACGAGTCCAGGGACGAGGCATTTTCCACTCTGGGGTATTTTTACAGAATTCATGAGAAAACTGAGTGGCAAAAATAAATAATTTTTTGCAAAGGCAGAATTTTAAGAACTCAAATTTTTTTCAAGAAAAATACTTGATTGCGCATGGAGAAGGACTGCTCAGTACATATCTTACACACAAGCCATAATTGTACAATACATCACTCGGGATGTGAGTACACCTTCCGGACATGTTATTTAGGCTAGTGCACTTCTCCGAGTTCCTACATGATGCGCACACAAACTACTTCTCACCAAACCTATATACATATAAACATATCATACAAGCTGGTACATCACACGGTTGCTAGGTGCACTCAGTCGGAGATGGTAAAAACTTCCCTCTGCCTGCCGAGGGTAAGACCCAATGATGCTGGAGACTCAATCTCCTCCTCACTAATAGGCTCTAGGCGCGAAGTACTGGTTTGAGGAGCTGGTGCGGGCACGACAGGTGGTGCAGCTCTGACTGGAGTAGGAGCAATGACTTGGTCAAACTCCTCGGTGGTAGGCAAGCGGCGAGTGGTGGCTAAGATGGCAGGTGCATAGGATGTTGAGGACGAGACGTAAGTCAGTGGTGTTGCTGTACGGAGGAGCTCCCTCCTGTTGGCGGAACAGCCCTCCACGAAGTCCATACGAGCAGCCACAAAGTCGTCCACGAGGTTATCAAAAGCTGCCTCGAGAGCTTTGAGATACTCAACCAACAATTCAATAGCTTCATCTCTCTCCCCCCTAGCGCAAGCGAACACATAGTGACAAGTGTATGGCACGTGGCATGGGAGGTAGCGGTAGCGACGAGTCTTCATCGAAGGAAGAGCATCTCGGAGACGAGCTATCGCCTCACGGGCAGCCATCTGCATGGCATGCCTCTTCGTAGGCATGGCCCTTCCCACAAATCGGAAGCGGCGTGTCTCAGAACGTCCTCCCTTGAATTGCACCGTGGCCTGGTGCATAGACACGCTGTCGCTGATCTTGTGCTGGTAGAGTGTGATCTTCGGACGAGTCGATGGCCCGATCGCGACCTTGGTGATGGAGACGAGAAGCTTGATAAATCCCTTAGGTACATTGGCGAACACCTGTGACTCACAGTCGCTTCCAGCCATCTACAAGAGTAGACAAAAATTCCAGATAGTCAATTCATAAATTTATGATGACTAACAGAAAATTGCCACAATTGCAAAATGTTAAAATAGCACTCATTACGCTAATAACCGATTAGCGATCGCACCTAGTGGCTTCCTATAGTCAGCCTGGCTCTGATACCAAGGTTGTCAGGACCGGTTTCCAATAAAACATTTATTGAAAAACTGACCATTTTATCGGACCAGTATAGAAGAATCCTCCTTACTGGTACACAAATCCTTGATACAGAAATCCAGAAGTACTAAATATTATACAAGGTTGAGCTGAGGCCGCTCAACAATTTTATTACAAGCACACCGATATTATACATAAAGGCAGATATGACACAAAGGGGTATGGTGGCATAACTACTGACTCGTAATAAAAAGTGGTGGATATGTCACAGTGAAGTGGGTGACATGACTCCAAATCTTACAGCTCATCAAGCGCCACAGTGAGGCTTGACGATTTTATTTGGGTAGCGGAAGCGTATATAATACAAGTGACCAACTCCAGGATCGCACAGGACTGACTGGGTCTCCTCTAGGCGTCGGACTCACTATCGTGCTCTTCATCCATAAGATCGCCTTCGTTAACATCTGGCCAAATCAACAAGCCAGGTGAGTACTTTGAATGTACTCGCAAGACAGTTTGGACATAAGATATAACAAATGCAAACATGATGCACATGAGCAGACTAGTAATGCACACCCAGGTAATAAATTTGCACTGCATGATAAATGAAAGGAAGTCGGGCGGTAGTCCTCCTGAAATCCCAATAAAATAGCTGAAGACCGATCGGGTGTCTGAAGCGACGCCTCGAAAGGAAAATAAATTGACATGCCACAGTCGGGCGTCAGGGCGACACCACATAAAGGGCTTATACTGAAACGTAAATGACAGTGTATGCCACAGTCGGACGTCTAAGCGACATCTTGAAAAGGGCTTATAATGGAAGTAAATAACAAGGACGCCACAGTCGGACGTCTGAGCGACATCACATAAAGGGCTTATATCAAAAGTAAATGACAAGAATGCCACAGTCGGACATCTGAGCGACATCACATAAAGGGCTTATATCAAAAGTAAATAACAAGAATGCCACAGTCGGACGTCTGAGCGACATCACATAAAGGGCTTACATCAAAAGTAAATGACAAGAATGCCACAGTCGGACGTCTGAGCGACATCACATAAAGGGCTTATATCAAAAGTAAATAACAAGAATGCCATAGTCGGACGTCTGAGCGACATCACATAAAGGGCTTATATTTCATCAATCGAATTCAAGTACCTCATGAATTTAAATCATCCCAAGGAAATACTCAGTACATAATAATATACTGGTTAGTCCATTCACAGACATAACATTCAGCCAGGTTTACCATTCTCGGTTTCATGCTCATTCTCCGGAGACTGTCACGGACACTGAGATCGACACGGAGACTGTCACTGATGTGATGGTCGAGGTCCTTGATCATGGATATGGTTACTTGACTGGTTTTGACTCTGCAGAGTTTGTACTCTTTACCCACAGCCAACGGATTTCAGTAGTCACAAAGGCCTAGTTCCGTTCACGGTATTTTAGAAGAAACACATCTAACCCGTACACACCCATTCCGCATTCTGCTGCCAGGAATCACCCTAGGCAACGTTCAAGAAATTTTTTGAGACGGGGAGGCTACAACCTCGAGTAGCATGGGATCAAATTTTTATTCACGCGCTCTAAGGGGTGCCCCCCTCTCAGCCCGAACCGGAAACACCCATGCCCCCTGACCGGATGACAGGCTTTAATCCAGGGCCATGGAACCC
Source organism: Triticum urartu (assembly GCF_056163025.1). NCBI lineage: Eukaryota > Viridiplantae > Streptophyta > Magnoliopsida > Poales > Poaceae > Triticum > Triticum urartu. The sequence continues at coordinate 527,672,604 of NC_141876.1, forward strand.
TCATCGCGGCCCCTCTATTTGGTGTGTACAAGGAAAGAGGTTAGCAACTGACTAGACCGCATTCTTTGTAGAAGAAATGTGGTGGCACAAAAAGGGGACGAACGGGACATGACTTGATCCACGTTAATACTGGAGTTAAACGGTTGGCATAAGACTGGCATGCTTCAACAATACCAGCTTACCACCTATCATGCACCACATGATCAGGTTATATCACCATCATATGAACACATCATATTTCGAAGTCCACTTGTAGCTTGCCTTGCATGCAATATAACATTCACAATTGCTTATATAAACATGCCATGAGAAAAACTACTCAAGCAAACATGCAAAACACCCATCATATCAAAGGTTCAAACATGCTTGCCTGGTTCGGAGTAGTCGGAGTCTAGCTCGGCGAAGTTTGCGGTTCCGTCACCTCCTTCGGTATCTACGGTATAAAAAAATCGGTTACTAACCTGAATACCGTGCGTGCAATAAAATTGTTCCAAATATTTTTCTAATAAATATGATAAAAAAACTAGATAGAAAAATAAAGATGACAGAAAAAGAATTAACTCAATCATCTTTTGTTTAAAAGTTATAAAGGTTTTAGTCCAGGGACTAATCTGTGATGAAACAGAAACTATCCAGGGGATAGTTTAGAAATAACAGAAAATGCTTCGGTTAGAAATACGCCAACCCAAAAGAAAAACGTACTTTGCCCGAAGGCGCTTTCAGATAACGCTTCGAATAAGAGAGGAGAGGCTGACGAGGGGGTCCCACCCGTCAGGATTAAAATTCTAAACAGAGTCCACCGGCGCCCGAGGCTTGCAGTGGTCGCCGGCGTCGATCCATGACGAGGTAGGGGGAGGGGATGGTACCTACGGACTCATGGAGCTCTCCGGTGTCTATGGGTGGTGGAGTTGGTCGTCGGCGAGCACCACGTCGACATCGGCCTCCACGCCAGCGGACGGTGGTTCGGGCGGTGATGAATCTCGCCGAGGAGGCCTGCAAATGTCAAGTTGGGGCTCGGGTTAGAAGAGTGGGTGCACTAGGAGGTTGCTGACAAGGTTTGGGAGGTGGGGGTGCCCTCACCAGAGAAAATTTTGCCAGAGCCCGAAGCGGATCAGGGCGGACGGAGTCGGGGAAGAAGGCTTTCCCGAGGCCTTCTGATGAGCGTGGCGAGGTTCTAAGGCGAGGAGGGAAGGTGCTGGGTCGAGAACGAGCTCGGGGCCTCCATTTATAGCCAGCCCGAGGCGGTTGCCGAGAACGGGGTTACTCCGGCGAGTGATTACGACGAGGTAGTGGTCAGGCAGGCGGTTTAGGTGACTGGGCAGCTGCGGATTGGTCCACTAGCACCATCCAACGGCTAACCTTGGTCGGATTTGATATGCTCCTGTGGTTTCGACGGTACGGCCTCACAGGCTCGTCTGCGGCAGAGAGCGCGCTCTGTGCCTCTCAGGCCACGGCGACGGCTCTGCAGCACGCACAGGGGGAAAGGACGGCCACGCGTAGGCTTCTGGTGGTGTGGGCGGTGCTGGACGGTGCCGTATGACAGGGCTGGCCCCTGCTGACCACCACGGGTGGTTCTGCCACCGCGGAAGGCGCCAGAGTTGACGCGACACGTCGCCACCGACACTCGCAACTGGCCAAGCAACCGCGCGACGCACTGGATAATAAGGAGGAGAAGTGAGCTACGAGCCAACGCGTGCACTGGCGAGATCGATGCTGCTGACTGACGAAAACGACATTGTCTCTAAAACTGAAACTCTGAAATCTGAATTTTGAACAGAAACAATGCACACCAACTGTTCAACGAAATGATTTGAGCATGTGGAAATTTTTTCTTGAGCTGAGGCTTGGTGAGGTGATCTCTTGATGCATCTGGAGACTGCCTGAATTATCTCAGAATTTTTGGAAAAGAAAAAGAATGAATTTCACCAAAAATGGCAAATCTGGTCCAAACTTGCAGTAAGCACATTTTGAAAAATTTGAACTGTGGACTAGCAGATCTTGATGGATCTAGGTTGAGGGTACTAAGGACTAGCCAGAGGAGTTTATTTGGGATCAAGATTCAATAGAAATTTGGTAGTTCCTTTGTAAATCATCAAGGCCCAAATAAATGACAGAAAATGATTTTGTGGGTAAAATAAATAGAAATAAAATTTAAAAGAGGTTGAGACTTGCTGGAATAGGATGCTTGGCTTGACCCAAAGTGGGGAGGTGGGTTTTGGAAGAAAAATATTCTACATATGCCATGTCAAAAGAGAAATTTTTAAATGGAAAGATGTAATCCATAATTTTATAGGAATTCTTTTTAATAGAAATGATTTGTAAAAACCCTCCAAAGTTATTTGTGTTGAGCCAACATGAGATGAAAAACCCTTAAGACCAAAGATCAAGATTTGGAAGAACCCAAAAAAATACTTGTCACAAATGAAAATTTTGAGAAGGAGAGTCCTTTAGAATTTTTTAAATGACCTCCTTCCACTAAAATAAAGAATTTGATAAAAAACCAAATCAAAAATTTTGGAGTGTTACAGCTATAAACCCACCTCCAGTTGAATATGCATGGCCCAATGGAGCTGGGATCTTTCTTGAACACGAAGCAGCCATAGCCATCAATGTCACGTACGCCCCACGCATTGTACTGCATGTGGTTTGATGTAATGGTTTGGTCAATTTGGTACGTGCGAATGAGCATCAAATGACCACCGTCAGCTGAACGAGCGATAAACCACCACCCATCGGCTGGTATGATTCCAGGTCCTGGAATCATGAAGGCCAGCGCATTTGCGTCTGCTGCAACAATTCAAATTGGAAACCAAAAGGACAAAAATAAACAATCATGTTAAGAGTATGTGTGGAATTAAGATTATTATAACAGTGACACATATCATAGACAGAGAATTGCAATGTCGTGGTCATAATCATACCCCAAGTTAAAAATACAAGCCAATGGCTTTCATATTCTAGCAATATGTCATGGTTCAAACATCATGTAACAATGAGAGGGAAACAGCTATAACAGTGCCTACTCATATTCTACCATAGCACTTACTACTATTGTTCTCATATCAACTCTAAGCAATAACATGTGTTGTTATAAAAATCTTGTAAATGAGAGTAACATATAGCAATCATGATGTTATGCTCATAATATGTATTTAACAATCATTAGATGCCAATTGTTCTCATATCAACTCTAACAATAACATGTGTGGTCATAAAAATCTAGGAAATGAGAGGAACATATAGCAATGATGTGGTTATAGACATGCTATGCATTCTAAATTTGTAATAAATGAACAGGCAGTCGTATTCATAAGGTAAAGATGAGATGATATAGAACAATTACACAACGATAGATTCCACCAGTATAGGCAGCCAATCTGTGTGTCGACCGCGTAAACGATGCCATCATGCACTATAGCATCAGACATAAATGTTGCCTCAACAGGATTGATGATGAGCCATAACCATGTATGGCGACCGGATTCCAGATAGACTAATCCCATGTTGAACAAGGCAATGAGCTTGCAATCCATGTAGTCTTCTGATGGTGTGGGCACTTCGCAGATTACAACTTTCTGCAAACAGAGGTCGAGCCAAAAGCTTGACGCGTCTCGTGCGTAGTAGGCAGGAGTGTTCGGCGGGCCGCGAGGTTCGATGGCGGCGGTATCCAACGATGGAAGGGTGATCTCTCACTGGGTGTAGATATCCACAAGACGCCACGGACTAGCGGTGTGGTGGATGAGGACGGTCCAGTTGGCCTTCATGCCCGCCCAGTAGTGGCCGCGCATGAAGGACAGGTGGACGGGTAGTGGTAGCATGTCGAGGGACACCATGTCAACCTCCGTAGGATCGTCAAGTCGGTGTCTGGGCCACCTGTGAGGATCGAGCATCAGCAAGCAGGGTGTCTTGAAAAGAGCCGGCCGGTTGCAGACGAGTAGACGGTACAACGACACTGAGCATGCAACCAGACGGACAGTGCTGAGTAGGTTCATACGACTACAGATCTGCTCCAAGAGAACATCGGGGAGGGAATTCCAATCGCGACTCTGCGTGTCAGTCGGTTCTTCCATTGGGGTTTTCGGTGCCTGCGAGCCAGCGGAGAAGTGGATTCGGGAGGGCGAGCGAAGAAGCTTCTCCTCGTGTGGCCAAGCAGTGAGCGGGGGGATATGGTACGCGCGAGCTACCAAGGAAGATGGCGCGGGCGGGCGAGCAGTGAGCGGGGGTAAATTGTGTGCTGCCGACGATGGGGAAGAGAGGAGGAAGAAGAAGAGATGGCAGTACTGGGTAAGGCTGATTTAGTAACACCAACACGCTGGTTCAGCTTATTAATTACGTGTCCCGTCTGCTGCAGCGTGTATTGTCACTTCACTACGAAGACTAGTTGAATACTTCTCTCTGACCGAGATGGGGAATAATGGATCGTGAGGACTTCCTTTCTACAGTATCCCTATGCCTCTATGCTCACTTCACTCATTTTCCTCCGTACCTAGTCACTTGTTGAAATCTGTAGAAAGACAAATACTCCGTATTTGGGAACAAAGGGAGGCTTTTACTCCGTACTATTTGGGAACAGAGGGAGTATCACCATATGGAGGGAACAGAGGAAGCTTGAAATATGAACATCTCAATGGGAGGGAGTATGCCCCATGCATGCATCCAACATGCAACACTCACACATACACATGGACGCACGCAACACTCACTGAAAGTGCGTTATATCGACTAGAGGGGGGTGAATAGGCGATTTTTATGAAAATTTTCACTGAGGAATTTGCCGGTGAGGAAATTCCTTAGCGAAGAACTACTAGCAGCGGAATAAGTACTCAAAAGTAAAAATAACAGAATACAAGCATAGTCATCATGATGAAATGAAGACAGGCACAGAGTACAGTTAGCGTAAGCACATGATAACACAAGATAAAGACAAACAGACTGAAGAAATTGAACCGAGGAAATTGAGAAAGTCTTCAGTCAAAGTCTTCAAACACATATATGAACAAACACACAACACAGTTATGAGGAAATGAAAGAGTTGAGGGAATAGATATAGTAAGCTTGGTGAAGACAATGATTTGGTAGACCAGTTCCAATTGCTGCCACAGTTGTACGTCTGGTTGGAGCGGCTGAGTATTTAAACTCGAGGACACACAGTCCCGGACACCCAGTCCTGAACACGCAGCTCAGGACACCAAGTCCTCACCGTATTCTCCTTGAACTAAGGTCACACAGACCTCGTCCAATCACTCGTGGTAAGTCTTTAGGTGACTTCCGAACCTTCACAAACTTGGTCACTTGGCGATCCACAATTCCTCTTGGATGCTCTAGACCATGACGCCTAACCGTCTAGAAGAAGCACAGTCTTCAAAGGTAACAAGCGTGGGAACCACGCGGGATCAAAGTCCTCGGAGGATGGGAACCACGCCTAACCGCCTAATCTCTTGAGTGATGCTCAATCACTTGGGGTTTGTAGGTGTTTGGGTTTGGGTTTTTTCCTCACTTGATGATTTTCGCTCAAAGTCCTCGGAGGATGGGTTTCTCTCAAATGACAAGTGTCAGTTTCTCTTGGAGCAGCCAACCAGCTAGTGGTTGTAGGGGGCGGCTATTTATAGCCCAGGGAGCAGCCCGACATGATAAGACATAAATGCCCTTCAATGATATGACCATTAGGTGGATAGATATTTTGGGACAGCTGGCGCATAGCATAGCAACGGGCGGAATTTTGAGTAGCAAAATCCTCAGGTCTATCATGTTCCTCACAGTGTAGACAATCCGCACTGGTGAATTTCTAACTCCTCAGTCAGAAGAAATTCCTCAGAGACCAGAAGAACTTCGTCTCTGTCACTGAAGAATATGACTGGACTGTATGAGATTTCCAATGGCTTCACTCGAAGGGATTGGTAGGTGTAGGATTTTGAGTTGAGCATCACATGGAAATTTTTCCTTAGTATTTCCTCGACCCCCTTTAACAGTACGGTGTTTCCTATGACTCAAGAAAGAGAGAATGAAACTACGAAAACAAAAGTCTTCACGCTTCATGTTTCTCGAATGAATACCAAGTCTTCACGGTCACACCAATTTCTTCACTTTCAAAGTCTTCAGAAATCCAAAGTCTTCAGTCGAAGAACTTAATTTTTAGGGGTCGACTTTCTCTGTAAATATCAAACTCCTCATAGACTTATAAACCTGTGTACACTCACAAATGCATTATTCCCTTAACCTATAAGTCTTCAATACACCAAATCACTAAGGGGCACTAGATGCACTTACAATCTCCCCCTTTTTGGTGATTGATGACAATATAGTTTAAGTTTTCAACGGGGATAAACATATGAAGTGTAAATACTGACATTGAGGAATTTGATTGCAAGATATAGAAGAACTCCCCCTGAAGATGTGCATAGTGAGGAATTTGCTTTTGAAGCAAAGCACACTTGAAGAGTTGAATCATGGAGATCTCCCCCTATATCTTGTAATTCATACACGCATTTGACATATAACAGTGAAGAATTTGAAATGCATGATGAAATATGGTGACTGATGTAATTCAGCATGCGTGCATTAGCATATATGAGGAATAAGCATGCAGAAAAACATATCAAAAGTATCAAAGCACCATCGGGTTTAAGTTTACAACTCGATCCAATAAAGTCTCAAAAGAACGAGAGTTGTAAATTGAAAAAAACGCCCATATAGAAAGACGCGCTTGAAGACTAACTCAAAATTCTCCCCCTTTGTCATCAAATGACCAAAAGGATCGAATATGAGGACTAACGCCCCTGAAGAATATCAAGTTGATGAAGGAGCGCCAGCGTTGTTGGGGTCGTTTGTCGTAGCAGGGCCTGCCGCAGTGTCGTCCAAATCTTTATTCTCATCCGTGTCACGCGATGAAGAATATGAGCTGGCCACCAAGGAAGGAACCTTGACCTTCTTGAATTTCTTCGGTGGAGGTGCAGACCAGTCAAAATCTTCCTTGAGACCCATTTTCTTCATATCTTCTTCACCATACAGATGTGACAGTATTGCCCAGGTGTGACCGAAGACTTCATGGAGGTAGTATTGGTTTTTCTTCACTGCATTGTGTGTAACAGTCATGTTGTGAAGAAATGAACCAAACTGACGCTTAACCCATTTATGATTTCGATCCACCTTCTGGTGAAGACTAAGCAGAAGCTCACGATCAGTCATCACATGAGGAGCAGTGGCTTGAGGAGTAGACTTGGGTGCATTGGCAGAGTCATGTGTGGCAGAGTCATCATTGGTGGAATAAGAGGCAGCTTTGCGAAACTGTCCATCCAATGGACGAATGCCTTCATCTATAACAGCTGGTGCCTTGCCCTTTTCATCAACTGAGGAATAGGTCTGCTTGAGGACTTCAATCGGGGGCAAGTAGCTGAGGTGATTCTGAAAATCAGCTTTGTAGTTGAATGAAGACCTTGTCCTGAGGAATCTCATAATCCAAGGTGCATAAGGCTTCAGCTCAAACGGAGACAGTGTAACATATGCCAGAGTCCTCATGAAGAAATCGTGATAATTGACAGGAATGCCATGAACGATGTTGAATACCAAATTCTTCATGATGCCAACAATTTTCTCATCAGATGAGTCGTGGCCTTTGATAGGACTCATTGTCCTTGTAAGAATATGATAGACAGTTCTGGGCACATAAAGTAATTCCTTCACGAGGAATTTGGTTCGTGGGGCCTGACTTGGCTTCAATGGTTTCATCAGAACCTGCATGTAATGATTTGTAAGCTCAAGTTCACTGTAGATGCAACGAGCTTCTTCAAGGGGAGGACTGAGTGGTAAGGCACGAAGCAATTCAGATGCTGGTGCTGTGTAGTGAGTGTTTTCAGACATCCAGTCCAGCACCCATGAATTCACATCTTCAGAATCTCCTGTGATGTGCAGTGTTGCATAAAATTGAAGAATCAGTTCTTCATTCCAATCACAGATGTCAGAGCAAAAGTTTAATAGTCCAGTGTCGTGAAGAACACTGAGGACTGGCATGAAACACGGCAGAGATTCCATATCCACGTGAGGAATGTGCTCATGGTAGAAGATTTTCTCTTTGTTGCACAACACTTAGGAATAGAAATTTGCTAGCAGTCCAAAAACGCCTATTTCTTATACAAGCAGAATCATATGGGTTGTAATCTTCGAAGAATACGTGCTCGCCAAAGAAATCATCAGCCTTGAACTTTTGCTTGCGTGATAATGGATCATTTGGCTTGGGCAGAGGAGTGTCAGTGAGTTGCATCATGACCTTAGGAATCACAATCTCAGGTTCTTCAGGCTGAGGAATTTCTGGTTCCTCTTCAGTGGCAGGCTGCGTCTTTAGATGTTCAACAGCAGCAGTTTCTTCAGCACTAGTGGCTGGAATTTCCTCATGTACAGATGAAGTGGGGTGAGTTTCTTCAGAGCCCATTTGAACAGTTTGTGCGGGGACTGAGGTATTTGCTGCAACGGTGTGAACATTGGAGAGTTTGGATGCTGACTTTCCCAGAATTCATCACTCATCATGGGTGTGGAGCAGCCAACGTCCACATCTTCATCTTCCATTTCTTCAACGCCAGCCTCTTCAGCTGTGAACCGAGGCATAGGCGAGGAGATAACAGGTGTTGAAGGGATCGTATCCACTTCAATTTCTTCATCAATCTGCTTTGACGAAGCAGCAGAATGATTTTTTTCATCAGATCCGCTAGGGATCTCATATTCTTCACCAAAAGGAACAAGGTCCTTTGATGACATGGATGAGATTGGAACATCATCAATGGGATTTGCAAATGAACTGGTCAAAGGCTTCATCTTCTTCGGAGCTGAAGAATCTGAAGTAGCTGATGCTTTCCTTTTCTTCACTGCTGCACACTCTGCAGCCTTGGTCTTCTTCACATCTGATGCAGATGGCAGGATCGGAGTTGGTGTTGGCGCAGGAGGAGCAGAGGAATTTGGTTGATTTTCTTTAGGCACAACTGATGGAGTTGCCCTGATTTCTTCAGTTTCTTCAGGCGCACCACTAGTGGATGCCCTGGCAATTTCTTCAGCGGCTGGAATGCAGTCATCAGCCCTGGAACTCACATTTTCTTTAGTAGCCTGATTTTCATCAGCGGTGCTGGCATGTTCTTCAGTCGGCTGAGCAGATGCTTTAGCCTGAGGAACTTCCTGTTGCATTGGGGCTGCAACATTTGAGGTGAAGTTATCAGCGAGTCTCACAAAACGAACTTTGGCTCCAACCAATCAGCATGATATGCGTCAAATTCATCACTGAGTTTCTTGATCTCAGATTGAGTAGTGACAAGTTCTTCAGTTGTCATAGAGACAACATTTTTCTTCAGATAGCGCTCCTTCTTGTACTGCGCTTTCTTGATCTGCCTGGCCTTCTCAAATTTCCATTTTTCTTCTTGAATGAAGTGAGTCAGCATGTGACTTTGGCCAGTAGTCAGCTTGAAGTCAGGCATGGGAGTGTTGGGGTCCTTGTGCCAAACGTCAATGTATTCAAGGATCAACTTGGGATCCAAAAGCAGTGGCACATTTGTTCCCTTGGCTCTAGCGGCCCTGACTTGCCTATCTCTGATGATTTCAGCAAGTTCATCATCATCAGCTTCGTCTTCATCAGACAGCACTTGGAAGACGACTTGCTTCTTCTGAGGACTAGGGTGAGGACCTCGTCCAACAGTGGCCTTTGTCTTCAGTAGAGAGGGTCCCGTTGAGGAATTTGGTGCAGCTGAGGAACTAGCTGAAGCTCCTGAGGCAATTGAGATGCCTGTAGTCCTTTGGCACGAGGCAAGATGCACAAGTGCTGAGGACTTTGTCGGAACAACCGAGGACTTTGGAGGAGCTGAGAATTTTGAAGGAGCAGGAGCATCATGAGGAATTGGCCGTGAGGGCTTTGAGGATTCTGGCCGTGAGGGCATTGCTGAGGAACTTGGCCTTGAGGGAACTGTTGGTGAAGCACTTGGCTTGCGCGCAGGCTTCTTTGACATAGCCTTCTTCGGCTTGACAGCAGAGGCCTCAGCAGAGGCAGCAGCAGCAGAGTCTTCATTGAATTTCTTCACTGCTTCTCTGGCTTGCTTAGCCAACTTAGCTTGGCGCTTGGCCCATTCATCAGGATAGTCCTCACCACGCTTGAGGCTGGTGGGATCAGCTATTTTGCCAGGTGCCAATGGAGGTCTTGGGCATGGAGGATTGAGTGCGAATTTCTTCATGTATTTGGGAGTGACATATCTGTACTCCCTTCACTCTCTAGCCCATCTCCTCTCTATCTTCTGAATGCGCACCGTGCGCTGATTTTTGTCTTCCTCAGGAGGTGTGCAGTACCCAGCATATATATCATCAGGGATCTCAAACAATGTGTTGACCTCAGCCCGCTTTCCTCCTTTCTATGGCTTCTTACCGTCAGCCATTTTCTTCAGTTGAGGAATTTGAACAATTGAATTTTCTGAAGAAGTATGCAACTTTTCTTCGAGGAACGCTGCAAATGAATTAAGTTGATGAGAACCTAGTGATTCAGCAGCTGACATGAGTACCTGTGAACAGACTATAGTTGCAAGGAATTTGGAGAGGTCATATGCGTTCTCAGAAGGTTTTATAAAGAACAAGTTTGAGGAATTTGACCAGATGAGTCTTGAAGAATTTCACTAAGCGTTCTTTGTCTTAGGTTCCAGAGATGTGTAGTTAAAAAATCCACACATTTGAGGAATATTGAAGAAAAACATAGCTTAGAGAAACGAATCAAGAAGAGATGATATGTGAGGTGTTTTAGTGTGTGACGATATGAAGAAAAACACCTTTGAAGATTTTGTAGATAATCATTCGAATCAACAAGGGTAGTAAAAGTAACTTTTAATTAACCTGGATGAAGAACACGATGAACAGTGAGGTGGAGAGGTGAAGTTCATCTGTGTAGATCTTCCACGCCCTAACTCGGCGGAGGAAGACGACTACGGCGGCGACAGAGTGAAGATTTCCGCGGCCGGCGTGAGTACGGCGGCGACAAGGTCAAGGCAGTGAAGCTCTTCCTCACCGGCGATGATGAAGTAGCGGCGGCGCTAGAGTTTGAGAAGCTCGAGCTAGAGAGAGGTTGAGCGGAGTAAAAGAAGTGAGGAAGGGGAAGAGGGGTATTTATAGTCACGGTGAAAAACTGTTCGCCCGAAGAAATTGGACGAACGTGCCCCTGACCCTTCTCATTCGCTTAACATGTGTCACCCACGTACTGAGAGGTGGAGATCGTGTTCGATCGTGGGTGAAAGGATAAGTGTATCGTGGGATGCAGAACGGTTTGAGCGGCAAAGCTGAAAATTTAGATAAGATAGGTTTTAAAGTTCCGTTCGCAATTTCTTCAGCTGACAAGGACACAGTGAAGATTTTGAACGAGTTTCAAATAGAACGCACATGAAGAATTTGTGAACAGTTTGGGTTGAGATTAGCATAGAGGGGGAAGGGTCCGATCACATTCACTTAGCAGAAAAACCAACTTGAAGAATTAGCAATAAGTGAATGCTGTAGAGGACCTAAACTCATATATATATATAGCCAATGAAGAAAAATGACGGAAACAGTGAAGACAATGCAAAGTTGAAGAATATGAACAATTGAGGAGTTTCAACTTTTGGTGGTGGCATGACCCACCGTATAAGAATGATGATTTCAAACACTGCGTACAATTATCGTAGGGTTCTGAGAATCAAATTCTTCATTAATTTCTTCATAGTAAGAGTGTTATTCTTCATTGATTTGAAGAAAAACGTTTCTTCATGTGTTGCACATCTAAGTCATCAATTTTGCATAAGTGTTAGGATGAGTGTCCTTTCCAAAGAACATTCGAAGATTCTAGGATATTTAGCTCACATTGCAACTTGCTAAATCTCTTCTCATCCAAGGGCTTTGTGAAGATATCGGCTAGCTGTTCTTCAGTCTTCACATGCTCAATAGAAATGTCGCCCTTCAACACATGATCATGAAGAAAATGATGACGAATCTGAATGTGCTTAGTCTTCGAGTGCTGAACTGGGTTGTGAGCAATCTTGATGGCACTCTCATTGTCACAGAAGAGAGGCACATTCTTCATGTTGACACCGTAGTCCTTGAGAGTTTGCTTCATCCATAGCAATTGAGCACAACAAGAACCGGCGGCAATGTACTCAGCTTCAGCAGTAGATAGTGATACACAATTCTGTTTCTTCGAGGACCAACAGACCAAAGATCGTCCGAGGAAATGACATGTACCAGATGTTGACTTGCAGTCCACATGATCACCAGCATAGTCAGAGTTAGAATATCCAATGAGATCAAAAGCCGAGCCCTTGGGGTACCATAACCCAAGTGTTGGTGTGTGAGCTAGATATTGAAGAATATGCTTCACAGCCTTATGGTGTGATTCCTTCGATGTAGCTTGAAATCGGGCACACATGCAAACACTAAGCATTATATCTGGCCTAGATGCACATAAGTACAATAAAGAACCAATCATGGAGCGGTATACCTTATGATCAAAGTCAATACCATTTTCATCAGTGCACAGATGGCCATTTGTGGGCATAGGAATTTTGACGCCTTTGCAATCTTGCATGCCGAATTTCCTCAGTACATCCTTGAGGTATTTCTCCTAAGATATGAATATGCCATTGTGTTGTTGACGAATTTGAAGACCTAAGAAGAATTTCAACTCTCCCATCATAGACATTTGATATTCTTCACTCATCATATAGGCAAATTCATCACTATAACGTTGGTCAGTACAGCCAAAGATAATATCATCAACATATATTTGGCACACAAACAATTCACCATCATAAGATTTAGTGAAAAGAGTAGGGTCGAGTGAACCGGGTTTGAAGCCTTTCTCCATGAAGAATTCCTTCAATGTGTCATACCACGCCCGTGGGGGCTGCTTGAGGCCATAGAGGGCCTTGTTGAGTCTGAAGACTTTGTCAGGATTCTTCGGATCTTCAAAACCAGGGGTTTGAGCAACATATACTTCTTCCTCAAGCTTACCATTGAGGAATGCACTTTTCACATCCATTTGATATAAAGTGATATCATGATGGTTAGCATAAGCAAGTAATATGCGAATAGCCTCAAGTCTAGCAACATGTGCAAAAGTTTCATCGAAATCAATTCCTTCAACCTGTGTGTAGCCTTGAGCTACAAGCCATGCCTTATTCCTCATCACAAGGCCATTTTCATCTTGCTTGTTTCGGTAGATCCACTTTGTGCCAATGATATTGTGCTTGCGAGGATCTAGACGTTTGACCAGTTCCCAGACATTGTGGAGCTCGAACTGATGTAATTCTTCTTGCATGGCCTGAATCCACTCAGGCTCCAGAAATGCTTCATCTACCTTAGTGAGCTTTGTGATAGAGACAAAGTCATAGTTCCCACAAAAGTTAGATAAATGTGAAGCTTTTGAGCATGTGAGAGGACGTGGCGCTTTGATGTCATTGATGATCTTTTCAACTTGGACTTCTTTTGCAATGCGAGGATGAGCTGGTTGTCGTTGAGGAATTTGATCAGCATTCTCTTCAGCACCATTTTCTTCAGTATTTTCTTCAGGTGCATTAGGCCGACGTTCTTCATGTTCTGGAATGAATTCTTCAGCAGATTCTTCAGTAGGAATGACATCCTCAGTAGCCTTGAACTTGATAGTTTCCTCAGGTGCTGGTTCATCTATCATAGTAGGTAGGTGCTCTCTTTGCGAGCCATTAGTTTCATCGAACCGCACATCTACAGTTTCAACAACCTTGTGAAGAACGTTGTTGAAGACTCTGTAGGCGTGCGAGTCCTTTCCATAACCAAGCATAAAACCTTCATGTGCTTTCGGTGCAAATTTTGAGTTGTGATGAGGATCTCTAATCCAACATTTAGCACCGAAGACTTTGAAATAACTTGCATTGGGTTTCTTATCAGTGAGGAGTTCATAGGCAGTCTTCTTGAAGAATTTGTGAAGATATACTCTGTTGATGATGTGTCATGCAGTATCAATTGCCTCAGTCCAGAAATGACGAGGTGTATTGTATTCATCAAGCATAGTGGGAGCCATCTCAGCAAGAGTCCTATTCTTGCGCTCCACGACGCCGTTCTGCTGAGGAGTGTAAGGAGCAGATAACTCATGAGTAATACCAAGTTCATCAAGATAGTCATCGAGACCAGAATTCTTGAACTCAGTGCCATTGTTACTTCTGATGTGCTTAATCTTCACACCAAAGTTGGCTGAAGCCCTCGAGTAAAATCGTTTGAAGACTTCCTGCACTTCATGTTTGTAAGTAACAAGGTGTACCCATGTGTAACGAGAGTAATCATCAACCATAACAAAGCCATATTGAGATGTTTCATTTGAAACAGCAGAATAATGATTAGGACTGAAGAGATCCATGTGAAGCAATTCAAATGGGCGAGTGGTGGTCATGATAGTCTTCGCTGGATGCTTGGCCTTTGTCATCTTCCCAGCTTCACAGGCTCCGCATAGGTGATCCTTGAGGAATTTGACATTCTCGATGCCAATGACATGCTTCTTCTTCGCAAGCGTGTGCAAATTCCTCATGCCTGCATGACCAAGTCATCGATGCCAGAGCCAGCCTTCTAAAGCTTTTGCAAGTAGACACACGGCTGGTTGTGGTCCTATAGAGAAATCAACAATATACAGGTCTCCTCTCCTAAAGCCTTCGAAGACTTTGGAATTGTCAGCTTCCATGACCACAACACAACGATACTTGCCAAAGACAACAACCATATCAAGATCGCAAAGCATTGAGACAGACATAAGGTTGTATCCTAAGGACTCAACAAGCATGACTTTGTCCATGTGTCGATCCTTTGTGATTGCAACCTTACCTAGACCCAATACCTGACTTTTGCCTTTGTCGGTAAAGATGATATGCTTCAGATGTGACAGAGATAATGGAGCATCCATCAATAGATTCTTGTCACCATTCATGTGATTTGTACATCCACTATCGAGGACCCACTCAGTGGCTTTTGGTTGATCATCCTGCAAATGAATTAGTGTAGCTTACAAACTCATATACTTCATCAGTGAAGAATATGACATCAATTCATCAGATCAATTTCATCAAGCAAAAGAACAGATAAAGCAGTATGAGGACGTGAGAAATGAAAGTTCATTTCTTCATGATTAGCCTGCGTCCTGTCAGGCAAACTCAGGTCTCCAGAAAATTCTTCAGACGATTACGTACGTCTGGAGACCTGACCCTGCAGAAGAGATTAGTTCTTTTTCTTCACCACCCACATCTGAAGGGGTGGCAAAGAGTTCATCACTCTGCGAGCTCCATACGAGAAGGATGGCATAGAAGCCAGTCCATTTCGTTTCACATAAGAGGGGTTAGAGTAAGCATAAGAGTAGGCAGAGAAATTCTTCGAGGACTTATGGACATAATGATTTGAAGAATAATGCACATATCCATAATCCTTAGATCTTCCCTGCGAAACAGACGGGTTAGCACGATGATGTTCATATGAGGACTTTGGTCCTTTTGAGGAATATGATCCATGTGAAGAGTTTGGTCCGTATGAGGACTTGGATCCATATGACGAATTTGGTCCATATGAAGAATTTGATCCGGGGTTCCTATTCTTCATAGGTGGTGTCATGATGACATTCACCTGAAGATTTTCAAGGCATCTTTTGGGAACCCAGATTTTCTTCATAGGGGAACCGTTCCTGCAGTTAGTGCCAACATATCTAGCAAATACTTCACCATTTTGATTTTTGAACAGTTTATAGTTGGAGTCAAATGACTCATCATCAGAACGAGGAGATTCACAAGCAAATCCAAATAAGTTAGATGGATCAACTGGAGGTCCCTTTGCAGCAACCCATGTAGTTTTGGGGTACTGCTCAGGCTTCCAATATGTACCATCAGCATTGAGTTTCCCTTCAAAAGCAATACCCTCTTTCCTAGGGTTCTTGTTGAGGATCTGCTTTTTAAGCACATAACAAAGATTCTGATGCCCTTTGAGGCTTTTGTACATGCCTGTCATGTACAATTCCTTCATCCCTGCATCGTCAGTAATACTAGCAATGTCCTCAAATGAGGAATTAGTGATAGCAGAGGCACGTGAAGAATTTGAAACATTAGCAGCATTTGAACATTCAGGTGAAGAATGAGCAGATAAACGTTTAATGCACTTCAAACAAGGAGGAACAAATTCTTCCTGAGAAGCGCTGATTTTTTGAGCAAGTAATGAATCGCGCTCCTTCTGAAGATCTTCATAACTCACTCTTAGCTTTTCAAGGTCTTGCTTTCTTTGAAGAAATTCATAAGAAAGCTTCTCATGATCAGATAAGAGAGTGTTATGATGACCTTGAAGATCGTCAAACCTAGTCTGAAGTCTCTGAAGATTTTCAGTCAAGGCTTTAGTGCGATCCATTTCTTCACCCAACATATCATCACTTTTGTCTAGCATGTTTTGAACCTTTTCAAGAGCCCTTTGTTGTTTTACTGCAATCTTAGCAAGTTTAGAATAACTGGGCTTAAGGTTTTCATCAGATTCATGCTCACTAGATTCAGAGGAGGTATATTTGAGTACCTTAGCACCCTTTGCCATGAAGCAATAGGTGGGAGCGTAGTCATCATCGCCTTCATCAGCCTTGTTGGGGAGGTCATTTTCTTCAGTGTTGAAGATAGACTTGCTGATGAATGCAGTAGCGAGAGCTAGGCTCGCCACTCCGGATTCGGACTCCTCAGATGACTCCTCTTCCTTATTTTCTTCTGATTCTGCCTCAGAGTCCATTTCCTTGCCAATGAATGCCCTAGCCTTCTTGGAGCTGCTCTTCTTGTGATATGAAGACTTTGGGGATTTTGATGATGAAGATTTTGTGGATTTCTTCTTTTTCTTCGCATCATCAGAACTGTAATCCCTGTATTTCTTCTTCTTTGATTCCTTTTCCTACTGAGGACAATCTTGAATGTAATGTCCAGGTTTCTTGCATTTGTGACAGAGCCTCCTCTTGTAGTCACTGGATGAGGAATCATTGCTCCTTGAGGGTCTTCCAAGGCGACCACGTCTTGAGAACTTTTGGAACTTCTTCACAAGCAGAGCTAGATCATGGCTTTGTTCTCCAGGATCACCAAGGCTGCTACCAGAGTCTTCATCTTCGGACTCAGATACTGCCTTGGCCTTCAGCGCATGAGATCTGCCATAGCTCGAACCGTAGAGATCTCTTTTTTCAGCAAGGTGGAACTCATGAGTATTTAGCCTCTCGAGAATATCAGCGGGATCAAGTGACTTGTAATCAACACATTCTTGTATCATCAATGCCAGAGTGTCAAATGAGGAATCAAGCGATCTCAGCAATTTCTTCACCACCTCATGGTCAGTGATGTCAGTGGCATCAAGTGCTTGAAGCTCATTTGAGATGTCAGTGAGGCGATCGAAGGTTTGTTGAACATTTTCATTGTCGAGTCTTTTGAAGTGGTTGAAGAGATTGCGAAGAACATCAACTCGAGAGTCACGCTGTGTTGAGACTCCTTCATTCACTTTGGAAAACCTGTCCCAAATAAGCTTTGCTGTCTCCAAAGCACTCACTCTGCCATACTGTCCTTTGCTCAGATGGCCACATATGATATTCTTCGCTTGAGTGTCGAGTTGCTTGAATCTCTTCACATCAGCAGCATTCAGAGAAGGTGTGACTGAGGGGACACCATTTTACACAACATACCCGAGATCGTTATCAATTGCCTCAAGATGCATTCGCATCTTATTCTTCTAGTAGGGGTAGTCCGTCCCATCGAAGGTAGGACACCCAGCAGAGACCTTGATCATACCTGCGGTCGACATAACTAAACTCCAGGCAGTTAAACCAAAATCACACAGAACAAGGGAGTACCTTGCTCTGATACCAATTGAAAGTGCGTTATATCGACTAGAGGGGGGTGAATAGGCGATTTTTATGAAATTCTTCACTGAGGAATTTGCCGGTGAGGAAATTCCTTAGCGAAGAACTACTAGCAGCGGAATAAGTACTCAAAAGTAAACATAACAGAATAAAAGCATAGTCATCATGATGAAATGAGGACAAGCACAGAGTAGAGGAAGCATAAGCACAGGATAACACAGGATGAAGACAAACAGACTGAAGAAATTGAACTGACGAAATTGAGAAAGTCTTCAGTCAAAGTCTTCAAACACAGATATGAACAAACACACAACACAGTTATGAGGAAATGAAAGAGTTGAGGGAATAGAACCAGTAAGCTTGGTGAAGACAATGATTTGGTAGACTAGTTCCAACTGCTGTCTCAGTTGTACGTCTGGTTGGAGCGGCTGAGTATTTAAACTCGAGGACACACAGTCCCGGACACCCAGTCCTGAACACGCAGCTCAGGACACCAAGTCCTCACCGTATTCTCCTTGAACTAAGGTCACACAGACCTCGTCCAATCACTCGTGGTAAGTCTTCAGGTGACTTCCGACACTTCACAAACTTGGTCACTCGGCGATCCACAATTCCTCTTGGATGCTCTAGACCATGATGCCTAACCGTCTGGAAGAAGCACAATCTTCAAAGGTAACAAGCGTCGGATCCATGCAGGATCAATCTCTTCAGTGATGCTCAATCACTTGGGGTTTGTAGGTGTTTGGGTTTGGTTTTTTTCCTCACTTGATGATTTTCGCTCAAAGTCCTCGGAGGATGGGTTGCTCTCAAATGACAAGTGTCGGTTTCTCTCAGAGCAGCCAACCAGCTAGTGGCTGTAGGGGGCGGCTATTTATAGCCTAGGGAGCAGCCCGACATGATAAGACATAAATGCCCTTCAATGATATGACCGTTAGGTGGATAGATATTTTAGGACAGCTGGCGCATAGCACATCAACGGTCGGAGTTTTGAGTAGCAAAATCCTCAGGGCTATCATGTTCCTCACTGTGTAGCCAATCCGCACTGGCAAATTTCTAACTCCTCAGTCAGAACAAATTCCTCAGAGACCAGAAGAACTTCGTCTCTGTCACTGAAAAATATGACTGGACTATATGAGATTTCCAATGGCTTCACTCGAAGGGATTGGTAGGTGTAGGATTTTGAGTTGAGCATCACATGGAATTTTTCCTTAGTATTTCCTCGACCCCGTTTAACAGTACGGTGTTTCCTATGACTCAATAAAGAGAAAATGAAACTACAAAAACAAAAGTCTTCACGCTTCATGTTCCTTGAATGAATACCAAGTCTTCACGATCACACCAATTTCTTCACTTTCAAAGTCTTCAGAAAGTCTTCAGAAATCCAAAGTCTCCCGTCGAAGAACTTCATTTTTAGGGGTCGACTTTCTCTGTAAATATCAAACTCCTCATAGACTTATAGACCTGTGTACACTCACAAACGCATTAGTCCCTTAACCTATAAGTCTTCAATACACCAAAATCACTAAGGGGCACTAGATGCACTTACACTCACGCACCCATGTGGCACACAGCACACGACGCAACACACACGCTCACACTCAAGTGCTCAAGCTACTCCCTACGTCCGTGAAAGACTGTACATTTAGAGATTTACACATTGACCAGGGCATAATTAACGCCCCAAAGTAGCAGACTTATGTGTGCACGCGACCATTGAGATAAGAAGATTAAATGAAGGCCGTTGCATGCTGTAATTAAGGACAGACATGTAGCCTATACCTATAGCACAAGTTGGTGCATTAGTCTATCAATATTGATTTAGATTAAGGGCTAAATGCATTGGAAGTGTAGATGTACATCATGTACTACACTCTTTGTTGGAAGACCGAGGGAGGACATATGCATGCACTCACATACACAGCCAGGGTGGTTCGCGCGCAAGGGTTGGACTCGTGTCGCGCCTGCGTAAAGTTTTGTTTAACTGATTTCTTTGCTCTGCCAACTGACATGTGGGACCCAGAAACTAGGTGACAATTTAACTAGTCAACAAAGTGCCACGTCGACTATGTGGCCGGTCAGTAGGGTGCAATACGGTGCTCTACGATGAGCTAGTGATCGTATAATCGCCGCAAAACTATATATAGTGACCGTAAAGAGCGTAATGTTACATACGTTGACCGCCAGTGTATTTTTCTCGTTTCAAATTAAGCCATATTAATTGGAAAGGACGCAGTATGGACTACTAGTACTAGTACTGCTTTGATGTGTCCCATCAACTCGTCGAACGAGGAGAAACTTGCTTACTACGCCTCTCCCTCGCCCACGCGCGCGGTGGTTCGTAGGACGAGGAGAGGGTTTTGACTACAGCGCCCTCTCCCTCTCCCTCTCCCTCTCCCTCTCCCTCGCCCTCGCCCTCGCGGTGGACGTGCAACAGTTCAATCGGTGTCAGATTGCCAGAAGCATATTGTACTGTAGTATCATCATTGTTGGACCTTCCGAAGAGGCGAAGAGCCAAGTGCAAGGTTCACACGAGTATGAACTGTTGAACCTCCCGAAGAGGCAAAGAGCCAAGTGCAAGGTTTTATAGGAGTTGTCGTCCTAGTGGGAGTGTACTACAACTATAGCGAACGATGCTACTGTATGATGCCGCCACGTCACGTATATCCAAAGCTGTGCAACCTTTTTTTCTCAAAGAGCATGTTGGAGCCCGTGCAACAACCACACAAGTTGCACGTACACATAAAACATTTACTAGTAATAAATTCTAAAGGAAAAATGCCAGTATGCCACACAAGTTCATCTCCAATTCATGTGATAAATTTGTGCACGACTAGTCTACATATATTCACAGCGCTACCGTTCACAATTACCGTACTCCACTTACACGTTATAGATGGGCTACATGTCCTCCTCCAGGTTCCAGTCCCAGGTGTTCTTCATGGATGGCATGATCCATAGTGGTAGGCAACGGGAATCATTGTCGCAGCTTTCTAGTCCGGTTCCACACAATGGAGACTCATCCAAGCTGAAGTGGCATAAATCGGGGATATCGTGTCCCAGCATGTCGTTCATCCGGCGGTGCGCACTGAAGACACAACCATGCTTCATGAACGGCAGGCCTTCCGTGTCGTGCACGGAAGGTGGCATCTGCTTCACAATGGGGTAGCTGTCCCCAATGAAAAGCGAGTACTCTCTAAGAGTGTTCCTCGGCACCCACGTAGCATCACGGGGGACGAACTCGGTGCCATTCATCTGGTACACGCGGGATCCCAGATCTGGACACATGGTGACGTACATAGTCAAGGTCCATCCTTAATAATGTTGTGCTCAAATATGGCGGTCAGTAATACTGTGCAGCAAATAGTACTACTCAGGTATAGAGGAAGTAAAATAACCGGCTTATTATATACAGCCACTATTGGCTACATGGATGAGATAGTAAGACATGGAAAAACAAAAATGGTGGCAGCTAGTGGGTTCAAGTCTTCAAGGGCCTAGCTAGCTGTACGCGTCCTCCAAGGTAAAAAGTACTCCTACTAGTACAACAATGAAAGAGAAGGCACGAGGGTTAAAATGGAATACTTGGATAGATGGTGACGGTCCGATCGTGGTAGATTGTGTGACCATGTTGCACATCAGTGGTACCATGGGTAACAACTGCTAAGATAGTTGATCCCAATATGCCAAAGTGAGCTACAAGGTTCCAGGTTAGACTGAATCGCGGATGCAAATGCACATCCAGGATCGGTGATCTTATTTTGATCGGGGGATGACTGGTCCCTGCAAAATAATGGAGTACCGTTAGGGATGCAAATGATGGTTTGTGCATTCCGTTTGTAATCTCTCGTACCGTAGGATGGCAACCAGATGAAACAAGTCCCCTAGCTTGTCACCGCGAAGATGCGGCCTAGATGGCGCACGGCGTCTTCGAATGTGTAGGGGTACAAATCTGCCGCCGCCAACATGCGCCAGCCTCTGCCGTTACTGCCTCTTGCATTGATGGCAATCCTTATGTCGAACACCGCGATGAGATAGTAATCATCGTAGCCGCGTCGCTTTGTCGGCGGGTCCGCAATTGCTATCTTCTTCAATCTCATGTAGGCATCATCATACGTAAGCCCAGCCAGTCCGGAAGGCCGATCCCGATGGTGGAGAAGGGGTCTACCGGAATGGCCGCACTGCTGTGGATGTTGTGCAAAATGATGGTGGTATCCAGCCGGAGGTATGCAAGCCAATCTTCGTTGGCACCGACCCAGACCTATATATAAGACGGTGGGCAGCGGAGGAATTACGGGATGGAAATGGAATAACTGAGTACTACATGATCAAACTCCATTACTGACCTGCTCATCGGACAAAATCTGACTACCTCTCAACGTCGGCAACTCTAGCGGAGTCAACGTGCAACCATGGCCAGGGAGCGGTGGACTGTTCGAAGGATTGTCCCATAGAAGAACCTTCTCCTCGAGGACGCATGGAAGACCAACAAGCATGGCATGTTTAAGCAGCGTCTTGAAAAAGTTGGTGCAGGAAGCACCGAGTCTTGCGGCGGTGAGGACGTCGGAGCGGCGTGCGATTTCTCCCACATGATTGTCGTCCAAGGTCCCCCAGCCCCAACAAGGAGGAGAACCGCCTGGCGAATCCATGGGAGCAGCGACGAACTTCCTTCTCTTCGGGGGGAGGGTAACTGGCGAGGAGGAGATAAGAGCGTAGTAACCGCAGGGCCTCGTCCCTTCCAACTGTAGATCGTTCCTCAGCGAAGGGGTGGGGCTATTATTTACTACTAGTACTCCCTCCGTCCAGGTGCATATGGCACCTAAGAAATGACAACGTGAACTAGGCATATGTTGATTGGATGCTCATCACATTTTTCTCTCCCTCTAGTTAATCCCGTATTAAGTGTAATGATGGTAGGACTAACCATGCATAGGCTAACAGATTGTTTCACACAATTCTATAGGTCCAGCTTGCATGCATGCAAAGAAAAAGTAAATGGTAGAGGCGGCTGATTGGTTTGCATATGGAAGGGAGATAAATGTGAAGCTGAAAACACTAAGTGCATTGGGGTAGGCATACGAGTCATTAGTGCTAACTAATGAAGGGCGACTAATATACTTGAAAATCCTAAATTCTCTTAGTTGCCTTATGCACCTGGACAGGGGGAGTACTAGCATTATGGAACGTTATGGGATTGCATTATACTGTAAATAATAGCACTAGTAAGAAATTTTTGGCACTAGGTAGTAGTTTTTGGCGTGGATTAAGAAATTTTGGGTATGTTTTTGCCATTTTTTGTACACGCCAACTAGTGTCAAAAAACGTCTTACATTATGTGACAGAGGAGTACGTACTCGTACTGTAGCAGTACTAGTACTACTTTTCTCAACTAGTAGTGCGATGTACTGTACTTCTAGTCTAGTCTAGTATAGTGCACCAGTTTTGAACTCTTGAATCTTAGGGCCAAGGAGCTACAGTTGGAAGTGGAGGGTACTACTGTTCTCTAGAACCATCGTTGTACTATCAATGTAGGGGAAGTACACCTGCGTAGTGGCCTAGTGGGTACTCTCGGTGCTCTATTCAGCCACTCCTCTCACGTAGCTGGCCTACTCAGCCGCTCCTCTCATGCACACACTAGCAACCTGTTTATCAGTGATGGTTACTGCGGGGGCAGAACATTTGAGTTATTTGATACAGCGAGACTAGGCTTTTCGCTTCCATTTGTGGAGGTGTAATGGATCTCGTCGAACTTTGTTAGTAGTTCCTTCTTTATGAATGAGATGAAGCAAAGCTTTTGCCTCCGTTTAAAAAAACACGTCAAGAGGAATTTCTTTTATAGTTGAGCCGATAATGGAGTGAAGTCCATGCGTGCAACGCCACAAGCTACAGAGTAATAGTAGAGCACTTTACGTACAGAGCCATATTGCATAGTTCCCAATGCTCCGCCAGGCTTTTCTGGCTCCTCGGGCTTAATGGGGAGGCGCTAGTTTAAATATGCTACTAGCTGATGAGGAAGCTGCAAGCGAGGTGCGGCTAGGGCGAGCACACAAGCCACGGGATGTTGGGAAGGAAAACCCGTTCACATGGCTAGGCTGTCCAGTGCACCCAGATTGTGGGGCCGCATGTCCGTTTGACTTCAAAACTCAAACTACCAGTGTAAAATATTGGCTCACAGCAAAGTGTAGTAGTACTATTTTTTTAAAAAAGTCCGCCGTGCGTTCGGCCGGGATCGAACCCACAAAACGAGGTATACACTCCCGCGACCACTAGTAGTACTCGTTGGAGTACAACGCAACCTAGAATCGCCTTTTGTCGCTAGTAGTACGTACATTGTTCCTTACAAGAAACCCCTAAGAGCATGGTTAATAGTATAGCCAGCTGCTGGCTATAAGCCAGTGACATGTCATCTACAGCCCAACTTATAGCCAACATGTACAATAATAGATCAAAAGAGTGTACTACTTTTTTATTATGTGGCCCACTTCTCATTCTCACAAAGTGCCTAGGAGCACGTGCTAGAGCTGGCTCTTCACGAAGATCCCGCTTACCTTCTCTCTCCTCTTCTCTTTCCTCCAACTAAGCAGAAATATACTAGTTTATTTCTGATAGCCCGCTGACTCAGCTCTATTGTACTTGCTCTAATAATGCAAGAAACCACTAAAATGCCAAGAAACTACTACCACTTGCATACGTGGCAGACTTAAGATAATACTACCTTATCAACCATTGTACATGCTCTTACCAACAAAAATCCTTGAGTGACCTCCTACCTCCGGCCCGTCCACCTAGTCATCCTCCGCCATGGGACGCAGCTACCACCGCCGGCAGAAGGTGAGGTCAAAACCGCCGGCGGTGCGGAGCCCATGTTGCGGCAGCCCGGATGCCAGCTCCGTCCGACGCTCGCGGCCGCTAGCTAGCCAAGATAGCTCCGTCCAGCTGCTTGTCTGCAAGGTTTGCTAGCTAGATTGGCACGGCAGCGCGACGGGTTGCTCGCGCGCGCCGCGCTAAGGCCAGCCATCTGGCTCGAGTGAAGGCTAGCGCGGCGGCTTGCTCGCTCGTGAGTCACGCTCGGGCCAGCCTGCCAACCCGTGCGGAGGCCGGCGCGGCATCCGGCCCGTCCGGCGGAGCGGCAGCCAACTCGCTCATCACCGGTGCCACCGGCGAACACGCATCAGTACTGTTTGAAGTAATGTTCAGGAAAAATAATGATTTGAGGGGGAATAACAGGATAGAAGGTCAGATGTGGGTCCCTCATGTCAACGGTCAAACAAAATGTGTTGGTTTAAGCTGCCTCGTCAGCACGGACGTGTGGGCCAACCCTGTCATAAATGGGTTTAAACAAACCTAATCGGTAGGAGTACTAGGTAGTTTTTGGCGTGGATTAAGAAATTTTGGGTATGTTTTTGCTATTTTTTGTACAATAGATTCTTCCTAGTGCTGGTTGAAAGTGGTAGTTTTTTGTTAAATACTCTACATATTGTAAGTAGGAGTGAAAGTTAAGCTTTGGAAGCCAATAAGCAAGGCTAGTTACATAGTGCATATGTGTACATGATTGAAAGTAAATATCAACCATGAGTGACTAATATCTTGATGGAAAACTCGAAACTATGGAATACTAGGAAAAAATGCATGGTTGGAAATACTAGCAATGTTCATGTCCGTTGCAACGAATCATAATTAGAATAATACATATTCACAAACTTGGTACAAAACACTCTAATTTTGATATACATATGTCACTAGAGATATATTATGTTTCAATTAGAATATATTCCTTGGGCTGTTTTGGTGAGGTCAGGGAGGGATGTGGTTGGTTTTAAGATACTAATTATGGGTTTTTTCTGCAAATTGGTAGACAAGTGGGATGTTAGTGAGAAAAGGCAACAACTTACCTCACAATCGTTAGATGTAGATCTAATGGTCAGAAACGACGGATGGCAGACACACCAGCATCACCAACTTGGTCTTGTGTAGGAGTACTAGCAAGATCCGTGCATTGCACGGAACATCAAGATGCATTTTTTTATAAAACACTTGTTGTGATTGACCCTTGCGGGAGTAATCCCATGTGTAAAAACTAATGATATCTCGAGAAATATGAGATAAGGTGAAGAGGAGTGGGGTGTGGTGGTGGTTTGTGGTCGGACTGAGCGGAGGCATGGGGATTGACGATGCCGGCAGCGGCCACCAAGCCAGTTTGCTCTAGAGGCTTCCTTTCTTAATTGCTCAATAATGAGGCTTGTTGGAGATAAGGATGAATGAGGGAAGGCCTTGTCTGCAAATGTGGAGAGGGGTGCGGGTATCTTTTAGTTTAATTTCCATCCGTCAGATATAGATCAGACGGTCTATATTGCAAGATGGCACACGTACCATTATCACCAACTCGGTTTTTTATAAGAGAAGAAATATAAGTATGGAGATACAAACGTATTATCGATACTTGCTTCCATAAACTAGCATCTACATTCTATTCAACGCCTCGGCATGTGGGGCCTTAGCACAATGACTTATCGACTGTGTAAAACAAAGATTTTCCCATCGCTGACAAGGAGGGGGTGACGGCGGCACGCTTTTTGGCTTGCTCTAGTCCTAGTAGTCATACTAGGTGGTCTAAGCACGTGTAGATTTATTCTTTTTCACGTCTCATGTTCGCCGTACTGCCATGACTGTTGATGAATAGATGGTAAGTTATTCAGGGGGAAACCCTTGTTGAGCGTGTTTGCGAGAGAGAGAGAGAGACAGTGTGCATGTGTGATATGTTAGAGACTGAGGCAATGATAACATATTCTTTGTGTCTATGTGTGTGGAGGATAGAGAGATACATGTACATGGGGCTTTGTGTTGTGTAACGTGGAGACACATATACATAATTAGAGAGTGAGTGTGGGAGAGATAGAAAGAGGGAAGTGGTGCACAAGGAGACAAAGTGTGCTTGTTCCCTACACGACAGGGAAGGAGCTGGGGCGGGTCCGCATGTGGGAGAGATAGAAAGAGGAGAGTGGTGCACAAGGAGACAAAGTGTGCTTGTGTGCAGTGGGGGTGGTGTGTGAGGTGAGTGCGCGAGAACCACATAACTAGGGAGATAGACGTTTGGGGGCGACGTTTTGTGTTTATGGGAAATATACACTCTACATAGTGCGTGTGCTTGGGTAAGAGAGATAGCGGGAGACCTAGAGAGTGAGGGAAGAGATGTGTGCATGCCCAAGAGACAAAGTGATAGAGACCTATGTTGGGGTCCGGACTTTACAAGAGAGAGGGGTGTTAATGTGCTCGTGTGTTGGTGTTTGGGGGAGAGAACGACTTCTCTATGTGTGTGTGTGTGGTGGGGGGGTTGACTTCAGATAAAGAGTGAGGTGTCTATATTTGAGGGACATTAGCGTAATTGACATATTGTGCACTCATGGTTGATCAATTTGTTTCACAGATTGTACTATGAGATAACGATACTTTTGAACATGAGTGATATACCTTGATGTACCAAAATTACAAACCTAAGATTAGAATTTTGGAATTCGACTCCATCATTAGCTTTTGTAATTCATTTAAATGGAGGTACATTTTTTAAGCCGGGATTTCGTGATTTCAAATTCATATATCAAACCTAGAGATATACACACACGGGCATGTTCAAACTTTATAATCATCCACTTTATTCATACACATACACATTTTTTGCTTTTTTCATCATATTTAGGATAAACACATTTGGAATTTCATTTGAATTGGACCGTATGATGGTATTTGCTTGTAGTAGCTCAATGATCCATATTTGAATTGAATGGACAATCTAAGTTTCGAGTTGGAGACATTTATTTTCCAAACTTGCACATTGTTTGCGTGCAAAACAAACAAATTGTCGGCCATGATATCATAGTCGGCCGTATGAGAGCAGAATACTTATAATTTTAGGCGCCAAAAGCTTTCAAACTTCCCGCTCACATCGAAATATCACGCGCCCGAAAGTTAAACCCTGCGATATTCTTGTTCTACCCCTGCCACATGAACAGAAAAGGGCTACTTTGGTAACTCCATTGTTTTCCCCTCTTTGCCCCCAACATTCTTCCCCAGAGCCCCTCCCCTTCCCCTCCCCTACCCCCAACCACAGCAAGCCGCCGAATCTAGTCCTCCGCCGCAGTGGTGGACCTCACACCCAACCGGATCTACCTTCCGCACCTTGGAACCCCAAACTGCCAACTCACCACTTCACCGGAGCCGCTTCAGCGACTGGCTTGTCCTCCGCTCCAGATCTCCTTGACCACCATCATGGTCCACCGCACTGGATCTGCTTAACCGGCGCCCTCATCCACCATAGCGTAGGCCCTTCACTGACTCCCTCGTCCGCCCCTTCGCTGGCCCTTCATACAAGCCCTCGTCCGCCGCAATAGATCCGCCTCACCGAAAGCACTGTACAACGCGCCCGCCGAAGCCTTCGTCCACTACACTGGACCCACTCCACGGACGCCATATTCAACTCCACCGGCCCTGCTTTACCGACGCCGCAGCCTCATCAGGTTATTTCAATTTGTACTCCTTCGATTTTTCTCTTTATCGTGCAACTGTTCACTTACCACAGATGAGCTTTCTTGTATGTCGACAGGCGCGGCAACCGTAGCACCGGAGCCGCTTCAGCGACGGCGACAGCCGGCCCAAACTCAACCGCAATACGAGCACCATCGACGATCCTTAGCTATCAAGTATGACAACGATACCCATACACTGCCGAGAATCAGGTACTATTATCCAACGGCCGGCGCCTACGTTCACTTTCCTAGCATAAGCACCACACCTTTGAATTTCTTCAGGGCATCATTCAGTTTTCATGAGACGCGTTATTCTTCTTGCACCTGTAGGGCCATACTTCTGGCAGTTAACATGTTACATGTGCTAAATTACATACCAGTGCACATATAGTTAATTTTCTTTAGTTTTGTTCTGATGCCACCTGTTGGTTCCATCAGACTGCTTAATGTTCTCTATGCTTAATTACACATCAGCAAACTAGCATGTGGTTCCGCTGCTTTTTGTTTGTTTTACCCTACATTTTCTGATGCTTGCTATTACATCACTGCTCCGAGCCTCTGTTCATTACTTGTTTGTGTGTTCTTGATCTTCCCAAGTTGCATGACTAATTTGATGCTTCTATTAATTATGGAGCTGCCAACCCCATCAAGCAAAATATTTGTTCTTTTGGGGCTGGCACCTCGAACAAGCATAAAAATAGAGGGAAGCAGATATATTGTCGTGTATGCACACACCCTTCTTTCATTAGTTTATATGAACCATTGATGATCAATTCGGACCAGTGCATGCGATTAAAATTAATTTTACCTAAATAGATGGTGCAGAATAAACTACAACAACTAGATTTGCAACCACGGGATGCTAACGATATCTTCAAAGAACATTGCAACAGCAGCTAGGCTTCACAGCAACATATGGTAAGCCAGTGTGTTTTAGTACATGTGAAATGCAATGCGAGTGGGCTGCTTTCTTGGCTTGTGCCCTCAACGTGTAATCCTATCGAATTACAAATAGTTCAGTTGTCTGCTTTGCTGTATTGCTTGATTCGAATGCTTATTTGTTGTTACGCTATACCTGAGTTGGCCAATATGTCAGCAGTGCTTGCTGTACTATCATAAAGAAATGCATGCCTATTTCATTTGAGTCCTTAAACTTTTCCTCTCAACTTCATCACAAGACTGTCTTCGTAGTTTATATGAGGCCACACTGTTAAGTGCATTCTCAAATTATTTCAACTACTTAGATGCCTTGGCAACTTAAATATAGCGGTTGTACACTCCCTTTCAACTAGGGATGTCAACTGGGTCCCATTTAATCCCGATTAAAGTCCACTAGTGGTATGATAGTTCAAAAGAGTTTTTGTTTTTTGAGGAAAATGAACTAGGGAGGTAGCAAAAACTAACTAGATGGGACTGGCGGATGTTGTTTATTTGCCACTTACATCCCTAGTTTCATCTTACCATTTTAATTTCTTTTCGGCTGATGCTGCTTCGAACCATTTAAATATAGTTTGCCATGCTCGGCAATAATTCGTCCGCCGTTTACCATGTAAGCTTACTGCCTGGATCATACGATAACTATCTCTTACTGATGTCCAGCGGAAACCTTTCAGGATGCCGTTCACACTAGGACACAATGTACAACCCCATAATCTATTTGTGGAAGCAGTGCGCCATCCATGTTACCAGATGGTAGCAGTTCAGAGGCAACACCGCCCGAGAGCAGTCTGAGCACATATATTATAGTGCTTGAGGCTCTACTAGAGGCAGAAAGAGATGGTGTGGCTTCCATGAATGAGGTAATCTTTATCTTGAGGCTGGAAATTACGGAATTAGCGGCACACATTATGCAAGCAACCCAAGAATTGGAGGAAGTAAGAATGTTGCATTTGAAGACGGAGGAGGTCCTGTTGTTTCTGCTATCTGAAGCCCAAGGTAATCCTGATTCTTCTTTAGATGCCAGTTGAAATTGTCATTAGATTATTGTACTTGCATGTTGTGTCATGTCTCTGAATGGATTATGTTTCAAGACCCCCTATGTTGTCCATGTGTTGTAATGATCCGATTTTTTAGGCGAGGTAATCCTCAGTACTTGTATGATTGATATAAGGTGAACTGTTTTTCGTGTGAGCATATTGTATTGGATGAAATAACTGTTTGACTTAGAGTGTATCCAACCTACTGAATTCGAAGATCATGGCATTTCTAAATCATAATCATATATAAAGGTGGAATAAATCTTTGTTATGGTTTTGAAGAAATAAATAACAAAACGTATAATTATCTATGGATATTCGTAATCGAATACAAATTGGATTTGAATTTAGTTTGCCAGGTCCCAGGGAAAACGTGAATGCTGATTCTCCCAAGTTTTGAACGAAGCGGCTAAACACCCACTATAATTTGTGGGCTGCCCGAAGCAAGTGTTTGCAAGATGGAAATTACTGTCTACCCCTGACACTTGACATCCTTATCGACCAGATTTACACTACTGTCCATAGGGGTAGACTAGTAACTTCAATCAGACGTGACACGATGGCCTCTGAGCCCATTCAGACACGGTGGGCGCCAAACGTGGGCGGCAAAACACATTTGATTCAAGCTCGTCCGAAAGACATGTGTCTCTTCCTCCATTTCCCCATTCATACACGGTGGGCGGCAAAACAAACTCTCCTCGTCCGAAATTGATGTAGGCTAATATTTCAAATAGGGGCAGATGTGTAACTTCCATCAGACGTGACACAACCGCCCTACCTGTCAGCCCCGTTCATACACCATCGGCGCCAACCGTGGGCGGCAAAACACACTCTCCTCGCCCGAAATAGTTACCGGCAAATATTTGGGAGATGCGAGATTACCGTCCTATCCTCAACCGACGCGATGTCTAAAATTTTAAATGGGGGATAAGTTCTTAACTTTCCCCCATTTCAGGGAAGCGCGTCCCAAAGTTTGAGACCCCCCTACCCTCCATTTCCCCATTCATACACTGTCGGCGGCACGACAACCTCCGCACTGCGGCCAGCTTCCTCCGTCCGCCACCCCATCCTACACCTTACCGGAGCCGCTACCCCTACCCCGTCTTCCACTGCAAGATATGGACGTCTCTCATCCACAGCGCTGGACCAGGATCCTTTCATCGCCTCCTCTCGCTTCATCGGCGCCGTCGTCCACCTTGCCATTGCCGCTCCTACGACCGCCTCATCCACGGCAACAAGATATATCCCTCGACCCGGCCGTCTGCTGTCTAAAGTCTTCTTCCCTGCCGCCGACAGCCATCGCACCCGTAGCACCCTCAATGTATCAGCATAGGCCTACACGGCGTCGCAAGAGAGGTGGTACTCTTCCATATGCACTTAAGTTATTGATCTCACCCGAAAAATAGATCGTAATTTGTTTACTGTACATTTCTTGTCCGTACCAAATCGTAGTGGCTAGTTGAAAGCAAACATTGGTTGCGAAGTAGCTTTGTCTGGTTTGCACCTTCAGATTCGCCATGGCACGGGCACTATACTCGTAAAGCTTATGGTTTCCCCCCTTTATATTCACTACCATCATCGTGGGTGCTTCGTGTCGTGCTAGCACTGCTCCTCAAGACCTCAGCCCAAAGCTTACGTTTGGAAATACGAATCTGATATGATGCTCATATCACTAAAACGGAGAACGTTTAATTGGTCACCTAATGTTCCTATATTCGTTTCAAAAAGCATGTGTGCCACCCACTGGTCCAGCTAGTTCCACTTTCCTGATTTTTCTCTCGATGCTTAGGGTTTTCGCCTTTTATCTACTCTACTATGATCTGCGTAGGTGCTTTCTGTCGTACTAGCATTAGTCCAGCCTTCAAGCTAAACAACCCAACACTTAGGATGCAAAATCTTAGTTGTTCAAATATGATTGTGATATGATACTGATATTAGTTAACCGACACATTTAATTGGTTAGCTAAAGGTCCCACTTGAATTTCCAAATGCATGTCGCGACATATAGAGAGACAGCATAATTGCATTTCTTTGTCACTTGTTGACCGTACTTTCTTGTCCATACCAAATCTTAGTTGTTATTTCAAAGCAAACATCGGTTGCTAACTACCCTTTGCGCGGTTTGCAGCTTCAGATCTGCCATCCCACTGCCACGGTCGACACTGTACTCATCATGCTTATGTTTTCCCCATTTTATGATGACCACAATCAGCCTACGTGGTTCTTGTCGTAATAGCACTGCTCCACCCATCGAGCTAGACAAGCTTAGTTGTACAAATTCATATCTGATATTATTCCTGATATTAGTAAAACTGAGAGATGTTTAATTGGTTAGCTAAATGTTCCTACTTTAGTTTCGAAATGCATGTGAGCCACATATGGAGAGATCGGAAAGAATAGTATTTCTCTATGCGCTTTGGTTCATCATGGGTGGCCAACCGACATTGTATTGAAAGACTTGTAATATCTTCAATCTGCTTGCTCTTCTGCTTTTCTTTAAGATGATACTCTTCTCTTGCGGTCGACTGGTCAGGTCGAGTTGTTCTCCCTTAGTATATTTTTGAATTTGTCAGGTCAGGTCGACTTGTTCTTCTTTAATATATGTTGAAGCTATCATCTGCGAAGTGTCATCACTTCTGGTGCTCTCATATTTTGAGTAGTAGGCCACATTATATTAATGCACACAACAAATTACAGCATGCATGGCATCTTTTAAAAGAATTGCAGAGATAGCACAAAGGGGTTTACAGGGAGGCAGTATTGGATTAGAATCACTTCTGCATTACAAAGAAAATCTCACTTGTTTTTATGTTTTCATGCATGTCAGATATTGAACATTACCAAAATGAATATGGGAATGGGCGCACAAGAGGAATATTGTGGAACGATCCACTGGCTAACAAACTTGGCATGGTGGAGGATGGCCTATCTTATTCACCCATCAAGGTGCTTGCTCTAACTTTGCAAAGTTGTATTGGTCGCACATATTTTGCATCTGACCTCTTGCATTACTTCTACTTTGTTACACCATCTGCTTAGTTTAAGCATCATATATGAGTATATGCCATACCTATCCATTTTCTGTACCTATTCCATGTGTCGTCACACTATGTTTTTCCAGTCAAATGTTGTTCTTTCGTAATAGATGTCCAAAAGGAAGAGGGTGAGTGCAGATCCTTAAGGAGAACAAACTAGGCATTCGAAAAAGGTAGTGATACCTGTTAAATCAGATAGATCAGCAGCCACAGGAAACACAGGCCCAACTGTACCACACTTTACCCCTACTCAAGTGGCCAAATCCCTATTAGAACAGTTGGGAGCCCAGCGTCAGGTACTGTCTATGATATCAATTCAAAATTTGAACTCCTAAATTTCTGCTTGTGCCTTACTCTTGTATGAAAACTAATTTCAGATGAATCTCCTTGCTCAAAGGATCATACGATCTCAAAACAATAATGTGCTCTGCATTGCTCTTGTCAGTACCTCTCTCACTTTTGCCTTGTAACGCTGTACTTAATTAATTGCTATTTGATTATGTATCATCAGTCTGCACCTGAGCTTCATTATCCTCTGTTTATTCCAATATTATTTGATCTATATTTACTCTTTGCAAAATGTAGAATAATGGCAACGCTTATAAAGAATTTTCTTTGGGAATTTATTGAATTATCCCTCCATCAACATGGAGAAGGGCTTTGTCCAGCCAGTGTTAACATGTAATGTAAGTTCATCCTTCTCAAGCCTTCAAACTTTGTTCTAGTATAGATTTGGATAGGCATCATTTCCTCCACTGTTGTTTGCTTTGCTGTTTACATCTGATTGGATGTTTGCAACAACTACCAGTTTCAAATTGTAGTTGTAAAAACATGTTCCTTATGCAGAACAAATCCATTTATTTGCTTATATAATTGTGAAACCTGTTATGTGTCTCCTTGTTTCTCTTTCAAACTCGTATCTCTTACGCCAGGCAGAACTTTAGGGAAGATAGTGACCCAAACCATCTTGAGGACAGCAAGATGACCCCAAGGTCCTGTCTTGATGAAGACAGTGAATTGAAGCTACTCACCAGCAGGTGTGAGACAACCTCTGTGTAGTCGATGCCTCAATCAGTTTGACTTCTTCAGTCTCAACTTAAAGCGGAAAGGCTTGCTTCAGCTCAGCTCCGACTTGAAGTCAAAGATGCAATGAAGATGTCAGAGGACTGCCTTGTGCACCATCATGCCTTAAATCTAGTGTTGATGCATCTATCGTTGACACAACTGAGGTCTACTCAGCTTCTTCAGCTGTTTGGGGGGGGACCGACCTGGCTAGGCCTAGTGCCTTCTGAAGTGCTCTCAGTTTTGTATATTCTTTTGTCGGCGCGTTTATTTGCACTGCTGGCAAACTTTGATGCCCAGTGGATGTAATATGTGTGATAGCCGTGATAGCCTAGCGTTAGTTGCTTGCTTATTTATTTCCTTGTTGTCTTGTTTATTTGTTTGCTTGTAATCATTGCAGTTCTTTTTCCACAGTTTGCTAATGGCTGCAATAACCTATTTTTTAAAACTAGGCCACAATAACCATGGGCTAATATTTACTGTTGTGACACTGGGCCTCCTACGGGCCGTAGAAACAGTGGGCCTTCTATGGGCCGTAGAAACAATGGGCCTTCTACGGGCCGTAGAAACAGTGGGCCTTCTACGGGCCGTAGAAACAGTGGGCCTTCTACGGGTCATATCATCAATGGGCCTTATATGGGTAGTATGATCGATTGGCCAAACAAGGGCCAATAACAGGCCGCTTTATGGCCGTAAACGGGCTAGAGTTGGAATCATCCGTTCATGGGCGGACCATAACGGATCATCATTAATAGGCCGTATTTGATGATGCTATGAAAACGGCCAAACGTATTAACGGACCACAAACGGGCCGACTGTAACCACGGGCTGAATTCGGCCCACAAGCAGAAAATGACAGTAACAGGTTGTAAGTAAACGAATGCTGGAAATGAGCCCAAGAATAAATGGGCTCTGAGAAGGCCGAAAGATAACATGCGCTGGAAACGGCCCAACGGAATAACGGGCTGTTAATGGGTATAAAGTGATACACTGTTCATTACAGGCCAGTTTCACCACAGGCCGTTAATGGGTGTAAAGTGATACACTGTTCATTACGGGCCAGTTTCACCACGGGCCGTTAATAGGCCAAGAGTTACATAGGGCCTCATATGGGCTGAATGACGTCATGGGCCATACATGGGCCAGAAGTGAAAATGGGCTGGAATCATATTGGGTGGCCCAGATGACGCTACTGGGCCTAATTCGGATAGGTCGTAACGAGCCTTGGGTTAGCGGGCTGTAAATGGGCTATATGCGAACAGGCCGTTAACATGCTTTACATGGGCCGGCCCGCCACCTTTTGACCAAGTCAAACGGGCCAGCCTTTTCACAGGAATGGGCCTCTGTTGGGCTGTGCCACGTGTCGACGTATCATAGGCGCCTTCTGTCCAATGAGTGGATGACAGCTGTCCCAACGATGAGCCGATACGTGTTTCCTCCAGCCAATGATGATTTTACACATGGAAAATACCCATTGGTCGGGGCTGTTAACGGGTTATCGGGTCCAAAACCCGACCCGATAGCTTAACGGTGTTCCGTTACGGTGGATGCCACGTGTCGGTCACCCTTGACGAAAGCACTTCTGTGATGCGCGATTTTTCGTCATGGAAGTGGACACTTCCGTGATGATAATTTTGGTAATGTCATGGAACACTTCTACAATAGCACAGGTATGACTATCTTGATTATGTCATAAAATCGTCATGGATGTACATGCATGACAGAAAATGCGACCTACTGTGACAAACACGTATCATCACAAAAGTGTATTTTTTTGTAGTGCTCTGCTTTGATAAGATGTGCCAATAAAGACCTCTCCTCGTAGCATGGAGCGAGAGGCTAAAAAGATGGTTCGAAACAATAACCAGGCAAGGGATGTAACGTCTCGCCACCAAAGTCATCAGTAAATAGGACTTGTTAAATATTATACCCTGTTGTGCTTGTATGTGGTGTTTTCTTGAGCGGACACGTTTTTTGTGTTCAAGGACTACTTTGAAGTATTCAGAGGAGGAACCAGCCTTGCAATGCCGAAGACAATGTGCACGCTCGACACATTGTCATTGAAGCCTTGTTCATGGGCTACTGAGGGAGTCCTGGATTAAGGGGTCCTCGGGCATTCAAGCTATGTGACATGGGCCGGACTAATGGGCCATGAAGATACAACACAAAAGACTTCCTCCCGTGTCCAGATGGGACTCTCCTTTGTGTTGATGGCAAGCTTGGCGTTCGGATGTGAAGATTCTTTTCTCTGTAAACTGACTCTGTACAACCCTAGGTCCCTCCAGTGTCTACATAAACCGGAGGGTTTAGCCCGTAGAGGAGGTCATAATCATAATCATACAGGCTAGACAATTAGGGGTTAGCCATTACGATCTCATGGTATATCAACTCTTGTAACCCCTATACTCATCAAAGTCAATCAAGAAGGACATAGGGTATTACCTCCATCAAGAGGGCCCGAACCTGGGTAAAACATCATGTCCCTTGTCTCCTGTTACCATCAATCCTTAGACGCACAGTTCGGGACCCCCTACCCGAGATCTGCCGGTTTTGACACCAACACTTGGGACTGAAGAAGTCAATCTGATTCAGAGAGCGAATTCTATGAGCTTGTTTGACTGCTAGTCTCAAGTAACTTGAACACTGCATCAAGACAAGACTTTGGGGTTGTCTCACTATCTTCAAGATGTTTTGCCTTCTTTGCTGCAATATATGTTGGGTTTGTGTCACAGCCTACAGCAGACTTGTGCATGCCATCAGGCATATCACCCTGAAACAAGCAGAGAGATGACATGTTTTGCACGTGTATAAACAAAGATGATAACTATGCTGTCAATTCCATCCAATTTCAAATTAGAAAATAAAGAGTAAGTTCATAATATCAATAGCATAATTTGGCATCGTTCATAATGCGGGGAGCTTCACCACACTACTAGATTACCATGTCAACATTACAACCATAGATGAAGGGCAAAGACAATCATTGTATCTATTTTGGTTAATGTGCATGGCATGCTGTTCATATCATCAGCCACATCAATAAGACAAAATAGGATATTACAAGGTGCAAACGTGGGCTGCTTCACCACACACTGGATTATAGATCCACAAAAACAAGCAAACATATAGGGAGTATTGAGTAATGTGCATGGTATGAATAAGGAATTTGGTTTTACAAGTAAAACTTGGAACTTACGGTTGTTGCGAACATGCATTTTGATAGAAACAACAAACTAAACAACAGTAAATGATAGGGAGTATCAGAAAATTAAACAGCAGTTGAGGATAAAGGCTTTAGAAGGACCGTCTTACATTAACAATTAACACCGGCTTTATAATGCCCTTCTCCATGTCAAGGGAAGGATAACTCAAGAATTTCAGCACAGAATCCTCTTCATAAGCATTGCCTGTACTCTACATTTTGTAGAGAGTAATTATAGATATGATAATACTTGAAGGGATAGAGGATAATGAAGATAAGATGCAGATAGATGCTACATAATCAACTACCAATCCCTAGAAGTACAAGCGTTACAGGATAAAATGTACTGACAAGAGCAATGGGCTACACTTCTGCACTGGCATTGTCTGTGTATTCAACTTTTTGGTAAGATTAAATATAGATTTGATTTTTTAGTAAATGGTGGGCGAGGGAGATAAGATGGAGAATGCTACACAATGAACCAATCCCTCTTCCCATAATACAAGAGTGTTTTGAACACTGGTGTACTATACAAAACGTTCTTATATTATGGGACGGAGGGAGTAGCTGTTAATGTAAGTACAGTGATAGAAGACATTCAGTCCTTACAAGAGGACTGCAGAGCTAAACCTCTTCAAAAGCATTGGGTTGATTCTAAATTTATGTAAGAGTCCATACGGATCTTATAATGTCCACCAAATGGACGATAATGAGGCTAACATGTGCAGTGATGCTACATAAGCAAACAGCTATGAAAGTAAGTATGGTCATACAGGGCAAGAGGTACTCACAAGAGCAATGCAGTGTGCAGTATAGTTGCGAGATTCTATGGTCCCTTGATAATGAATGTTCTTCTACTAACAGTTTTCGTACAAGTGAGACGTTAAGGCAAATGCAGAAATGTAGTTCAAATTGTGATGTGATATCATAGACAGTACCTTACGCTGCAGACGAGACCAATGTGTAACAAGATTATTCCAGTCACTATCTGATAAATGTAGCACCGGAGACTTTATAGAAATTTCGTTTAGAGGCTTGCCATCTATAGCGACCTGACCCGAATGGGTCAAGTCTCTGTGCTTAAGTGTCATCCCTGGATCGGTATGCTGACACACACAGTACTCGAGGATTTATAACAGAGGTAAATCACATGTAAAAGTAACATAAATACTATTACCTCAATCCATATAGCGGAAGCAACAAGGTTGTGGATTCCCATCAACACCAACGGCAAGGTTGAGTGTAGAAATCATAACCCTAACGTATCACTTACTCGTCGTAAGATAATCCTACAACATGAGACGTTGCAGCCCGAAATGGGTCAGTACATTGAATGTACTGGCAAATTCACACCATAGAGAATGATGAATAAAGACTATCACTACATGCATATTTGGCTGGTGGAAAAGCTCTATGGTTATAAGGTTTTTGCGTAAAGCCAATTTTTCCCTACTGCAAAGGAATATAATTTATTTAACTATCATGGTGGTTGTTGAACATTGAGAATGGTTGACAGCATTCTCAATCCCAATTGTTGACATGATTAGTTTATACACTCTGCAGAGGTTTGCGCACTTTTCCCCACAAGACTCGATCGCCTCCGTTTGGTTTCTCGCACTACATGGTGTTTGAGAAGACGGATGACCGAGACATTGTCTTTCAGAAGCGCTAGCACCTTACGACGTGATAGACCGTACCACCTACATCCCCTACATCTGCTAGTCTACCACTGTAAGAGTTCGCACAACTTAGTCAACCATTCCAGAGCCCATAACGGCTTGTGGCTGCACACGGAAGTTTCTAGTATGAATAATCTCATGATCCCTTTGAGCCTGGGTGGCGGTCCAAAAGAAAATAGGCAAGTCCTGGATACCCCAGGTGCCTCAATCCACCCAGATGTGTGTTAGGTTGCCACCTTAGATAAACCTTCGATTATAAAATCTCACATCTATCATGGATATCACTCACCCAATCCACGTCTACTAGCATAGCATGGCATAATAAGCAAACATAGAAGTAACTCCCAAAGGTTTGATAATAAATAGGTAATAGGTACTACCTCATCTACTTCCCATCCCACAATTTAATTAGATCCTAATCATGCAATGTGTGAAGATTGGTCTAATGCAATAAAACTGGGTTGTAGAAAAAGGTATGATCAAAGTGTGAACTTGCCTGCAATGTTGATGAAGATGATTCGCACTCAAAACTCTTGATAGATCTACTCGTCACACTCCGGTCAATCTATCGTAAGCAAGCAATAGTAACCACACATAAGCAATCACTCAAAAGATCAGAAAGAACGAAGAAGACGATTCGGAAACATCAAAACCAAGCAAATAACTCTTGCAACATAAAACAATTTCTAACAGTACCAAAATTATGTGAATTTGTCCTTATCAGAAGGTTTAGGTCAAGAGCTTCGATTTGCAAAAAGAATCAACTCAAATGGAGCTACGGAACTCAAGTTATGATCAAACGAAGTTTGAATTCAAATCTGATCTAATTCAAATTTTAAACTTTTCAAAAACATGTTTGGGTTGGATTACTGGATAGAGGACATCGTAACGAAGACGTGGGCATTGGTTTCGTTGGATTTGGATAAACGAGCGAAAAGATGTGATCATTTGAAGTTCAAGGACTAAACTGTAGAGAAAAATCCTCACATATAGGTCCCTGGCCGGAAATAACAGAAAAAGAAAAATACTAATTTACGAACGTTCACTCCTAAACCCTAAACTATGAACTCGTTTGCTCCAGAGGCTAAACCAGCGAGCGTTCTCTAAATATACTAATCGGGGTTTTAAAAGAAAAACCGACTACTAAAACGAAAACCTAAAAAAAACCGGACCGAGCGGTTCTTACCGGTTCGATCGGTTTTTTGCCAAAAACCGGCAGTGGTTGGCAGCAGCGGCAGATCGGACCGGCGAGCTCCGGCGAGGCGGCACGGTGCTCCGGCGGCGAGCAGCAGAGGCGAGGCGGCGCGCGGCGAGGCAGCAGAGGCGGCAGCGAGGCGAGACGGCGCGCGGCGAGGCAGCAGAGGGGCGCGGCGCAGGTGGCTCCGGCGTCCGGCGATGGCGGCGGTTGCGGCGGCGAGAGGCGGGGAGGAGGGGGAGGCGGGGTCCAGGGTGGCGCCCTTTATAGGTGGGGAGGGGAGGCACGGCTTGGGGAAGGGGTAGGAGGAGGCCGGGGCGGGCACGGCCTCCCATGGCGGCGCGGCGGCGTGCTGGCTCGGGACTTCGTCCCGAGCTCGGGGACGAGTGGCGTGGGCCGGCTGGGCCGTGGCCTGGCTGGATGGGCCGGCCTGGTTCGGTCGGTCTAGAAGTAATTTTTTTTAAAACATTTTCCAGATAAACATAATCATAAAAACAAAAATAAAAGAAAATATTATATAGGCATATAATATATCAAAATTTTCAGAAAAAAATTTCCTACAGCGTGAACATTTTTCTAGCATTAAATAAAATACACACAAAATCAGATAATTCAAAGAGTACTACTGGTCTAATAAAATCCAGTAAAAATCATTTTAAAAATACCAAAATGATTTCAAATTAATTCTTCTCCAATTTTCTAATGTAGGGAATCATGTTACCCTAATTTCCATATATTTTATTTTTGGAGAAAATAATTTGAATAAAACTCAAACAACTCCAAAAAGAAAATTAAATTCAAAAGAACTTTGAATTTAATTCTTTGAAACTCCCAACTCATATTTCATATAATTTGAAGAAGTCATTTTATCTTCTCTCATGAAAATCATTGAGTTGCATAAAGTTCCAGAATCGGAAATATTTTCAAATGAATTCAAATATTTTCAACACCCCTTGTCATTTAAATAAATGGAAGAAGTCATGTCATCTTCTCTCCAGGGTTTTGTGTTTGAAAAGAATTTGAATTCATGGAGATCAGAAAGCAAATATGAAAGTTTGGGAAAGTCCTTTTATTCCCTCTCATTTAACTTTCAAAGAGTTTCGAATTCACTCACTTTCAGTCAATCAATCAAACAATCAATCAAATCTATCTATTTATTATAACATTCCAAAATTTAGAATTTTGGGATGTTACACCATCGAAGTGCACTTGCCTCAGGTAGGAACGATACTTCATCAACGAGTGCTTGAAAAGTGCAACCAACCCTTGCTCGTCTTGACAATCCAGTTTGGTCCTCGCCTATTTAAAAGAATGAAATCTTGTGTCTTCTGTCAGCAAAAACATATGCAATAATTACCATGAATAGCATTAGTACATTACTTCCGCATAAGTTGCGGACGAAGACTGGAAATTGTTCTGTGTCTGCGGTTTAATCTTTCCATGATGGAAAGATGCGCACAAAGTTCCTGACAACAATATAAGCTTCATCTTCTAAACTAGGAAGAAATGGAACAGGGGTCCTATTTGCTACAATTAGGGCTCTCTCTAGTTCGAAAAGGGATTTGGCAACTGGATTTGGTGTACTCTTTGCTGGAATGGGGGTTTTGCATCGTAGAGCTAGTGCTATGTCAACTGGCATCATCATACTGTTTGATGTAGTTGGGGTCTGCTGAGTTGGGGCATCAGAAATGACCAGTGTAGTAGGGCTAGAGTCTGCTAGAGTTGGGGTGTTTTGTGGGTCAGGTGATATTACAACTACACCTAATGGGCTATTTGATTTATCAGGTGCCACTACCTTTTCCAAATACTAAACTCGTGCTCCTCCGTGATAAGCAATCGCCCTCTTCCTTTTGAATGT
Source organism: Triticum urartu (assembly GCF_056163025.1). Taxonomy (NCBI): domain Eukaryota; kingdom Viridiplantae; phylum Streptophyta; class Magnoliopsida; order Poales; family Poaceae; genus Triticum; species Triticum urartu. The sequence continues at coordinate 527,714,979 of NC_141876.1, forward strand.
CTGATACACAAGAACAACATTTGAATGGATAAATATGGTATGATGACAGATGGAATATGTACTGAAAATGGATAGGCAGGGCGTATTCGAATACACGATGTGTAAACTAAGCTAATGGCAGTGCAACAAAGTAGAAACAATGCAAAGCATCAGTTGCAAGATATGCGCGACCAATATAACCTTGGAAAGTTAGAGCAAGCACCTTAATGGGTGAATAAGATAGGGCATCTACCTCTGACTCCTCCACTAGGGAGCTACATTGACTTAGGTCTCCCTCTAGCTCAGAATCACTATTAGGATCATATTCTGAGCATGATTTTGTAGGTGGAGAGCGTTTGGATTGCATTGCATCTAGACTTGATTTCAGTCCCTTAATGCCAAGTTTGACAGCCGTGGCATTTTTCCGCTTTATTCTTTTCATGCACGCAAGATCATAATCATTATGAAGCTGTTCAGAATCTGAGATTCATGAAAACATAAAAAGTAGTCAGATTATCTATGGAATGTACTGTAGATTCAACTCGAAGAGTGTCTTCCTATAAACCCCTACATATGCAAAGTTCACCCCCAACCGTGCTGACCAGACCACACATAGAAATACAAACCTCTTATGTCTCTATAGCAGGTAGACACACATTTCAAAACTGAAGTAGGAACATTAGAATCATATCAAATTCGTATTTGAACAAATAAAGTAAGGAATTATCAGTGGCATAATGTTTAGCATCAAGGGTGGAGTGCCGGTAGTGCGACACAAAGCAAGTAGGCAGATTGTATTCCATGTAAAAGATCATAGTCTATGTAAAAGCCGAAAATGACACTTTCTTTCTATACAATGCATTGCTCGCTGCCCACGCATGATGGAAGAGATCACATAGAGAAATACTATTCACTCATGTCTACGGTTCTAGTATTTTGAAACAGGGTGGTCCACCCTAAAAGAATATTGACAAAAAATATGACAAGGCAAGCATAGATGTAGTGAATCAGTCATTTACTTGTGAGCTTACTAGGACAGGTATGCAGAATTGTAACTGCAGTAAGAGACCGTCCAAATTCTGAATCAAGAAGTTTGTCTAGCACTTATTGTTTGCAACTAATCGACGTGAATAATTGGATATCATATCGAATGAATAAGAAATACAAGTAAAATTGTCAATAAACCTGGCCTGTAGTAGTAATCTGGGTCAATGTCACTACGACCAACAATCCAAAATGACTAGTGCGTGTTCCTAGGGCCGGAATTTTGAAACCCTGTGAACTTTACAGGTACTAAAGATTACTGAAATACATCTGAACCATTAAGTGTAGGTAGCACTCAGCACACAACAAACCCTAATGACCGTCCTGCCTAATGAGTAATGAATCAATTAGAAAATGGGTGATGAGGAGTGGCTGCTGAGTGTTGAGGATGTATCTCAGGATAAATCAGGTTGGCTTAGTGCGTGCTGCATGCCTGAGCCCTGAATGGACTAGGAAGGTAGGCATGGCGGCGCGCCCGGGTAGCGGTGACGCTATTGGGCGAGCGGCTCCTGACCTCCTGTTAGTCCGGCGTCTCCTCCTAGAGTCATGCCGTCCGGGGATGGCAAGTCGCCGCCGTGGCAGGCGGCTGGGGGCGAGTAGAGATCGAAAGAGCGCAGCAGAACAGAGGGGAATTGGGGCCTGGGCTGACCCAAAATCCCAGGGTGGGCCGCGGCCCACCGTGGGCACCCTGTAGAGATACACAGTCGAGTCGCGAACATGCAGTTTCGAAACTAAATTAGGAACATTTAGCTGACCAATTAAATGACTCTGTTTTAATAATATCAGATTCGTATTTGAACAACTAAGAGCAACTCTAGCAGACCCCGCATCCTGCCCCGATCCACAAAATAACCGCCAAAATGCGGGTCGGGGCGGAAAAACCAGCCCGATCAGACCCTGCATCCCGCCCCGGCCCACAAAAATTTTTAGGGGGCGCGGCAAAATCCCGACCCCAACCCAAGAAAACGTGGGTTTCCCCCTCGCGGCTTTGGTGCCCTGCAAATAAGCGGAAGCGGTCGGTGGGGGGACATTTAATCCCGCACTTTCCCCCACCAACCACCTCTCTCCTCTTCCCCCTCGCGCCGCCGCCAGCCGCCGTCCAAGATTCTAACGAAAGCAGCCGGCAGGAGCATGCCGGAAGGCCGCCACGCGCACGAGGCCTCCCCTCCCCTCCCCGCCGCGTCGGCGGGCCGCTGGATTTGCAGATCTAAGACACTTAATCGCGGGCCACTGGATTTGGCTTTTTCCGGCCGCCGATTGCTCCCCCAAGCGATGAAGTGGTCGAGGAGCCTCTCCCGCAGCCCAGGCAAGGGCGCATCGATGGATGCGGGTACGGGTTCGTCCGCCCACCACCGTCGAAGGTTTGCGGGCATGGATTCATCCGGCCGTCCACTGGGCTCGGCGCTCGCGCAACGTCTTTGTGGCTTGCCGGTGCCACTCATAGAGTGCGACGACTGCACGTGGAAAGTGCCGCGGCTCACTTCGGGCACGCCGAAGCACCCCGGATGGGTGTTCTTCAAATGCAAAAACGATGGGGTACATGCACTTGCGGTAGCTCATTCTTTAGTTCAATTGTGGTAGCTCACTTCGAGCTTGCTCATTCTTTTGTGTAGGATGACGGATGCTCATTTTGGTTTTGGGAAGGCCAATACATTGATTTTTTGATAGAAAGAAACTTAATAGATGTTAGTGCACTCCTTAGTACAATCGAAGGCAATGATGCGGCTGCATGTGCAACTAGAGGGGAAGCAACGTCTACTTCTTTCGAACCAAAGATGAAGAAAGAAGAATGCAAAATCAAGAATCTGCAGATCAACAATGAATACATGGAGAACATATTAGTCCGACTTGTGGGAGCAGTTATGGAAGTTGGAAATCTTCTGAAATGCATACTTGTGGTTCTTGTTTTCTTTGGTTTTGCTATTCTAGCAAAGATTTGGTGATGTATTTTGTATCTAGTGTTGTTGCAAAAGCAAAGAAATGCATTATGCTAGATCAATTTAAGTTGCAAATCTAAGTTTTGCGGGCCGGGTGGAGCTGTGCCAGATTAGACGCTGCAAAGCCGACCCGTAAAAAAGGATATTCTGGGAATATCCTTTTTACGGGTCCGTTATGCGGGGTCTGCAACTGTGCCCATCTGCGTCGGCCCGCAAAGGCGTTTTTGCGCGAACTGCAAACACGTTTTGCAAGCCGAGAGGATGCGGGGTCTGCTAGAGTTACTCTAAGCTTGTTTAGCTTGATGAGTGGAGCAGTGCTATTATGAAACGTATAGTGATCATAAAAGGGGGGAATCCTAAGCAATTTTTTGAGAAAAAGAGGGTTTCCCCTCCGATTTCTATTAAAGAAACCACCACGGAACCAACATGATCAATTAAACCCTAAGCATGATCAATTAAACCCTATTATGACTGTGCCATGGCAGATTTAAAGCTCCAAACTGGGGGAAATGCTATTTAGCATCCATTGTTTGCTTCGAACTAAGAACTAAATTCTAAGAGCTGAAAAGAAAGTATAGTAACCAAGTTACGATCTATTTTCTGGTTGAGATAAAAAAGTTCTGGAGATAAGAAGTACCACCTCTCTTGCGGCACCGTGTAGGCATCGGGGGTGCGATGGTTGTCGGTGGTGTTGAAGAAGATCTACGATGGTAGACGGGTGCATTGGGGGATAAGTCCCGTTGCGGTGGAAGAGAAGGTCGTGTGAGCGGCCCCGACAAAGAGGACGACGACACCGATGAAGCGAGAGGACGCGATGCAAGGCTCTTGGTCCGTTGCCATGGATGAGAAACGTCCATCTCTAGCAGTGGATTACGTGGTCGTGGTAGGCGCTCCGGCATGGTGGAGGACGGTGGCGATGGATGGGGTGGAGGACGGCGGCGATGGACGAGGTGGAGGACGGCGGCGATGGATGGGGTGGCGGACAAAGGAGGCTGGTGTGGGGATGGTGTTCTAGCGCGGATGGTGTATGAATGGGAAAATGGAGGGAGAGGTACGGGGAACCATGTTTTTGGGACACGCCTGTCTGAAATATGGGAAAGTTACCAACTTATCCCCCATTTAAAATTTGCACGTCTCGTCGGTTGGGTATAGGACGGTAATCTCGCATCTCGCAAATATTTGCCTAGAGAGATTTCGGGTGAGGAGAGGGTGTTTTGGCGCCCATGTTTGGCGCCCACAGTGTATGAACGGGGCTGGCGGGTAGGGCGGTTGTGTCATGTGTGTGTGAAGTTACAAACCTGCCCCTATTGAAAATATTTTCCTACATCGATTTCGGTCGAGTCGAGTTTGTTTTTCCGCCCATCGTGTATGAATGGGGAAATGGAGGGAGAAACAGAGGTCTTTCGAACGATCTTGAATCAAATGTGTTTTGCCGCCCATGTTTGGCGCCCATCGTGTCGGAATGGGCTCAGAGGCGGTCATGTCACGTCTAATTGGAGTTACTAACCTACCCCTACTGAGAGCAGTGGAAATCGGGCCGATGGATTGTCCCTGTAAGGGGTAGACAGTAATTTCCATCTGCCAAACACTTGGCTTCGGGCAGCCGATGTGGGAGTGGACATTTTCTGCTTCTTTTGAATTTTGGGACAATAAGCATCCACGTTTACCCTGGCAACTAAATTCAAATCCATTTTGTATTCCTATACGAATCTTTATAAATCATTCTATGTGTTTTTATATATCTTCAAAAGCACGACAAAGATGTATTCCACTGTCATATATGAATATGATTTACAAATGCCGATACTCGAATTCAGAAGCTAGAATCCAGTTTAAGGTGAATTCGAATATTTGGGACACTTTATGTCCAATTCAAATGCCACACGCAACATAATGTGTACTCCCATTTAGATATGTACACAAGCGATGTATCAAGATTCAAATACCAAGTCAATCAACCAATAATGTACAAAACTAATAGGCATATAAACACTTATAGAGTATATGGATCAATAATATCAACTAACATACATAAGCCAGGCCGCTATACTTTTTTTGCTAGAAGAGCATCCTTTTTTTTAGTGAAGCTAGTACAACATCTTGGCCCATTCCGATGCGTGCCACTTATGGTCCATCTATACTACTATTATTGCTAAATGCACATTCAGCCCGATTGGCATATTTGTAGGTTTGGCACAACAATCAAAATGAAATGTCTTCGAGTCTTATCAATTAATACAGACTTGTGCTCAAATAAAATTACAAACCAAAAAACAAAAAAACAATTATTACATGATCTGTAAAAGAAATGGTTTGATCAATTACATGAACAAACAACACAAAGGTTATTCAACGATGGGAAGAACATTTCACCTATGATTTACCAAGTGGGAATTTAATTTCCTTTTTTCCTTTAGGACCTTAACAATGTGGTCAGTTTCAGCTTGCTTCATTTTGAAATCCACCAAATTTAATGGTTGTCTTGAGTACAGCTTGTGATTGTGTTGTTTGCTTCCTCAACATGTCAACTTCATCTCTAAGTGTAGAAGCAGAATCTCTTTCTACCACTAGTTTAGCCTCTAGAGCATGAGCAGTTGGCAATTCATGATGCACGATTGGGCAGGTGCCACTGCTGTGGGATGATACAACATCCATGGGGACCTCGCTCTTTGATCTTGGGCTAACCTATTTTCGCATTAAAGTTCCGATTGGATTCCGAAAAGTTGAAGTTAGCAAAACATCTAAACTGGGAGTTATACTAGTAAACCAGTTAAACAAACAAGGAAATGAAGAGTTTCAATTGGACGTTGAAAAGTAGTTATTAACATCATTGTAACCGGTTGTTGCAACAGCAAAGCAGTTAAACAAACAAGTTTTGCAAAAGGTACCTTTTGTGGCATTGGAGTTTCTCTTCGATCCTGAAAAGTTGAGTAGCCAGTAATGTGATAGAGCAACCGGTTGCAGCAGCAAAGCAGTTAAACAAACAAGTTTTGCAAAAGGAACCTGTTGTGGCATTGGAGTTTCTCTTGGATCCTGAAAAGTTGAGTAGCCAGTAACTTGATTAGAGCAACAAGTTACAGCAGCAAACCTGTTACACAAATATATTTTTGAAAATGTACCTGCTGTGCAATTAGACTTCCAACTGGATCCTAAAAACTTGAAGTTGGTAAGATGATTACAACAACAAGTTACAGTAGCAAACCAGGTAAACAAGGAAGTTTCTGAAAACATACCTGTTGTGCCAACGAAGATTCAGTTGGATCTTGCAAACTTGAATGTTAGCAATCAATAAATAAAATTTTGCAAGAGCCATAAGAAACTAACATCAAACTAGTAAAACTAACTAGTTTTGGCAACTTATTTAATTACACATGAACTAGTAAAATTGACAAGTTCTTGGCAACGTATTAAAGTAACAAGTCGGTACCGTTTACCAGCAATACAGACATCTGTAAATTTCTTTGATGTAAGAAAAATGATTCCAAAACAGATATAAGTTAAAAAGACAGTGTCCCTCATATAAACCTGACAGTTGTCTATCTATCAACATGCAAACATTACTAGTGCTACAAGTGATAACAGCAAACCATTTAAACGAACAGGGTATCAGAACGTAAATTACACGTGAATTCTACTGCACCCTAGAAGTACATATGACCAGCTATCTACGTGCTTAAGTAGCTATTTAAGTTCAGGCAAACAGGTAATTCTTAACAGTAAGTATCAAACACATAGATATGCATAGTCTATAATAGGATTAACAGGCTCTGGCATTATGTAATCAGTAGCAAACTAAATTAAGCCAAGCAACATAATTGAACAATTTTGCAATAAGTGGCTAACTAAAATTCTGAGAAGCAAGTAACTGAACTTACGCTACCTCTTTGTACAGGCACACTGCAACTTCTTTTTCGCTTACAAGGTTCTACGATGGAGTCCATGGCATCAATTGCTTGGATACACAGTCCCAATACTTCTTTGTTTCCACACTCATTGGCAAGTCGAATGGTTAATCTGGTAAGATGGTGCATCCTTGATATGTTATATGAGGACATGTAGTCATACTAGTTGTAGCCACACACATCACACTGGCTTTTACTGTATATTTCATGTGATTACATTTGGCATACCGAGATCTAAGAAATCTACAATAGGATGAAAGACTAGCATCCTTCACATTATTGGTGAACTCAGTTCATAGAAACAAGCAATTCAACCATTCTATGGGTAAATCAAAAGTGCCACTGGAATATTTTTCACTACCCCAATCATACATGCAAAAAGGGGCGACACCACCGTAGGGGCTGGTATGGGCGGCCGCCTTGGGTGGTGCTACCTCTTGAGCATGCGTTGGATTTCCCTTGAAGAGGAAAGGGTTGTCGCTGTCAAAACCGGCGGATCTCGGGTAGGGGGTCTTGAATTGTGCATCTAAGGTTGATGGTAACAGGAGACAAGGGACACAAAGTTTTACCCAGGTTTCGGGCCCTCTTGATGGAGGTAATACCCTACGTCATGCTTGATTGATATTGATGAGTATGGGGGTTACAAGAGTTGATCTACCACGAGATCATAATGGCTAAAACCCTAGAAGTCTAGCCTGTCAGGTTATGATTGCCTCTACGGACTAAACCCTCCGGTTTATATAGACACCGGAGGGGCCTAGGGTTGTACAAAGTCGGTTACATAGAAAGAAAATAGTACATCGGACCTCCTAGCTTGCCTTCCACGCAAAGGACAGTCCTATCCGAACACTGGAGGAAGTCTTGTATCTTGTATCTTCATGGCCCAATAGTCCGGCCCATGTCACACAGGTCGGACGCCCGAGGACCCCTTAATCCAGGCCTCCCTCAGTAGCCCCTAAACCAAGCTTCAATGACGAGGTGTCCGACGCGCAGATTGTCTTTGGCATTGCAAGGCGGGTTCCTCCTCCGAATACTCCAAAACAGCTCTCGAACAGAGAACGTGTCCGGCTCTGTAAAACAAACACCACATATATCCGTAGAGAGTATAATATTTTATGAGTCCAATCCACTGACAACTTTTGTGGCATGACATCATGTCATAGCCAGGTCATTATTTTGAACCATTTTTTAGCCTCTCGCTTCACGTTTTAAGATGCGGTTTTATTGGCACGTCTTGTCGAAGCAGAGATCATGTCCCCTTATTACGGGATTCTTATCAATATGGGCGTGGATAACCCAACCATTCCGTTGGCATAATCCCTTGGGAATAGGCAGGCTTTAAGGCCTATGAGGAGGCATTTGATATTCATCACCTTTATAAAGGGGCACAGACCCGTCTTTCTCCTCCGTGCCTACCTCTTCCTCAACCTTTCCAACCTTGAGTTATAGCACCCAGGTTTCAACTTAACTGTTCCGATCCTCCCAGTCATGTCTGGACCCAGCCCTCAAGGCCGACGGGTGGCCTCCTCTGTCACAAAGGAGGATACCGCGAAGCTCCGGGCGGCAAGATACCTGACCGCGGAAATCCCCCATAGGCTCCCTGCTAAAGGACAGGTTATTCCTACTCCCAGATCCGGTGAGAGGGTCGTATTCATCTCCCACTTCCTCCGGTGGCTAGGGTTCGCTCTCCATCCCTTTGTTCGCGGTCTCATGTTCTATTATGGGCTAGATTTTCACGATCTAGCTCCAGACTCCTTCCTTCACATCTCGGCATTTATTGTCATGTGCGAGGCCTTTCTCCGCATTACCCGTCACTTCCGTTTATGGCTCAAGACCTTTAACTTGAAGCCAAAGGTAATCGAGGGGAAGCAAATAGAATGTGGTTGTGCTACAGTGAAGAAGCTCACCAATGCTTTTTCGCCCAAATGCTCTTTCACGGAAGCTTCTGACCTATGGCAGCAGGAGTGGTTTTACATCATGGAACCTCGTGGTACCAAGTGGGCAGCTACAACCGCGTTATGATCTGGCCCTCCATTACAGCTCGCATTATGGATTAATAAGGGGCTGGACTGGGGATCTGATACGTCTCCAACGTATCTATAATTTATGAAGTATTCATGCCATGTTTACAATATTTTTTTTATGATTTTGGTATTATTTGATTAGAACTAACTCATACTGATGCTGTTTTTAGCAAAACTACCGTGGTGTTGTTTTTATGCAGAAATAAAAGTTCTCGGAATGCGATGGAAATCAGCGGATATTTTTTCTGGAAAATATGAAAAATACTAGAACGAAAATCCACCGGAAGGGAGTCACGGGGCCCCCACGAGGGTGGGGGGCACGCCCCCTGCCTCATGGACTCCCAGAGGGCCCCCCCTAACGTGAAATCAATGCCAACCTCTCCTATAAATACAGAAACCTTCAAAAATTAACCTAGATCGGGATTTCCACCGCCATAAGCCTCCGTAGCCACTGAAAACCAATCTAGGCCCTCTCTGGCACCCTACCAGAGGTAGCCATCATCACCGGAGGGCATCGAGGAGGATCCCGGAAGGGCCATCATCACCATGAAGGCCAAGGACCAGAGGGGGAACCTCTTGTTGGGGAACGTAGTAATTTCAAAAAAATCCTACTCACACGCAAGATCATGGTGATGCATAGCAACGAGAGGGGAGAGTGTTGTCCACGTACCCTCGTATACCAAAAGCGGAAGCGTTAGCACAACGCGGTTGATGTAGTCATATGTCTTCACGGTCCGATCGATCAAGTACCAAACGCACGACACCTCCGAGTTCAGCACACGTTCAGCCCGATGACGTCCCTCGAACTCTGATCCAGCCGAGTGTTGAGGGAGAGTTTCGTCAGCACGACAGTGTGGTGACAATGATGATGTTCTACCAACGCAGGGCTTCGCCTAAGCACCGCTACAGTACTATCGAGGTGGACTATTGTGGAGGGGGGCACCGCACACGGCTAAAAGACCAAACAATCAATTGTTGTGTCTCTAGGGTGCCCCCTACCCCCGTATATAAAGGAGCAAGGGGGGAGGTGTGGTCGGCCAAGAGGGCGTGCCAGGAGGAGTCCTACTCCCACCGGGAGTAGGACTCCCTCCCTTTTCCTTGTTGGATTAGGAGTGGAGGGGGAGAGAGGAGGGAGAGAGGAAGGAAAGGGGGGCGCCGCCCCCCTCTCCTAGTCCTATTCGGACTAGGGGGGAGGGACGCGCGGCCCTGCCTTGGCCGCCTCTCCTCTTCTCCACAAAGGCCCACTATGGCCCACTAAGCCCCCGGGGGGTTCCGGTAACCCCTCGGTACTCCGGTAAAATCCCGATTTCACCCGGAACACTTCCGATATCCAAATATAGGCTTCCAATATATCAACCTTCATGTCTTGACCATTTCGAGACTCCTCGTCATGTCCGTGATCACATCCAGGACTCCGAACAACCTTCGGTACATCAAAACACATAAACTCATAATATAACCGTCATCAAACTTTAAGCGTGCGGACCCTACGGGTTCGAGAACAATGTAGATTTGACCGAGAGACGTTTCCAGTCAATAACCAATAGCAGAACCTGGATGCTCGTATTGGCTCCCACATATTCTACGAAGATATTTATCGATCAAACCGCATAACAACATACGTTGTTCCCTTTGTCATCAGTATGTTACTTGCCTGTCGTGGGTTTGTCACGGCAGATGTCCTCGTGAAAGGACTTAGTCGTGGAGCCATCGCAACGGGTTAGCTTAAAGGGGTTAAACCGGACAAGGGGACACGGGAGTTTATACTAGTTCCGCCCCTTCGATGAAGGTAAAAGCCTACGTCTAGTTGTGATTGGTATTGCTAGGGTTTCGAAGGTCAGGGAGCGAATCCGCTTTGTCTGGCTCTCGAGTTGTTGTTGTCTGTCCCTAAACCGCGGCCGGGTTGTCCATTTATATACATAGGTTGACACCCCCCGGGCAACAGAGTCCCGAAGCCGGATTATAAATGTATCCGGTCGGCCTCTCTCTTTCTATCTTACTATACAAGTTACATGACTAGGCTGGTTTACATTCATAGACTGTAACCCGCCTTTGGGCCCTCCGTAAAGCGCCATCATCTTTACATCTTCATGAGCTTCTAATCTTCAAAGAGTCAACCCGGCTACATAAGGCCGGTTTACCTCTAGTAGTAATATCCCCAACATTAGGCCCCAGATTGGTTTGAACTTGTTCATGTCAATCTTCCACACTTTAGAAAAAATCTTCTCTCTTATCTTCATTTTTGATCTTGTAAACCGCTGTGACGTCATACTTCAAAATTACGATAAACCGCCCTGACGTGATCCATCCGTTGATGTCGGAGATTTCCTTCATTTAATATATATCCAGTCATCGAGGCGACACCTTTATTAACTTACCCATTTTTTGGGCTCCTCGATTCCCATACTTGCGATTTTATCACTTCGCCTTATAAATAGGACCGAGGGGTCATTTTCACCGTTTCCCCCCATGCCTCTTCGCGTCGTCTTCCTCGCGGCGCTCAGCCTCTGGAGCTCTGCCGCCACCGTCGACCGTCGCCTCTGCTCCAACCTTGGCCGCTGCATCACCCTGAACGCACCAGAATACCGCGATGCCCTTCCGCTTCCTCACCAGCTCCGGTAAGTTCTCTGCTTTTTTCACCATAGATCTGTTCTAGGGTTTCGACATTCTTCGCAGTTCCTCCGAAGTTCATCAGTGCTATTCTTCCCTGTTCTTCCTTTAATAGATGGACACTTCATGCTTGATGCATCTCTTGCCGTAGCTTACCTACCATGGTCATCACAAGTCCTTATGCGCAAAGAACTGATCTAGTCTGTCAAAAATTGCTTCAGTTCTGCACCCCTTCAAGATCCAATTATTTTTCTTTTCTGTCTTATCTTTAGATCCGAAAGTTTTATACATCACTGTGAGATCTGTTTCTATGTTCCTGTGAGATCCGTTTCTCCTCGCACCAATATAAGCGGTTTAACATTGTATAAATAGTCTATGCCATTAGCCCTCTGATAAACCGGAAGAGCATGTTACCTTCACAATTATGCTCCGGTTTAACGGTGTCTAATCAACCTTGTGCTAGCATTACCTTTCTCTCTCATTATACTAGTCTCCGGGTTGTACCATTTATCATATCAGCATGTTTCTTACTCCCTTGTCTCTTGTGTATAATCATGCGTAATTTATAAACCGGCCTTTCATTTTCAGTTTGTTCGCTTTGCAATGGCCAAACAATTCACTGCTTGCAACTGGGCTCGTTCCCGGGTTACTGAGGCTCAATTGAATGAGATGGTCAGCATCGGCTCTCTGCCTAAGAAAACTGAGATCAAATGGCGAGTTCCAGGAACAGAGAATCCTCCAACCCCAAGACAAGGTGAGGTGGTAATCTTTGTTGACCATATAAGCCGTGGTTTCAAACCGTCAGGGTCAAAATTTTATCGGGATGTGCTTGCCAACTTCCAACTGCATCCACAAGATATTGGTCCCAACTCAGTATCCAACTTATGCAATTTCCAAGTCTTCTGTGAAGTCTATTTACAAGAAGAACCAACTGCAGAATTGTTCCGGGATTTCTTCCACTTAAACCGGCGCACAGAGTTTGTGAATGGCCCGAACACAGAGCTTGGTGGTGTCTCGATTCAAAAGCGGAAAGAAGTGGAATTTCCTCATGCCAAACACCATAGCCACCCAAAGGAATGGAACCAAACATGGTTCTATTGCAGAGACACTTCGCCTGAGGATGAAAATCCCCTCCCCGGCTTCCGTGATCATAGATTATCCAATACTCACCCAATGCCACAATGCCTGAGCTCTTCAGAAAGGGAAAAATATGCTCCTCAAATCACCAAGCTCCGGGCCTTTATGGCAAACAGTTTAACAGGTGTGGATTTTGTGCGCTGTTGGATATCCTGGAGTATCTTGCCGCTAAGCCGGTGTCCCGGTTTAATGTGCGAATATACCGGTGAAGTTGACGATCCTCAACGCCACTACAACATCCAATTATCTGAGGAAGAAGTCACTGAAGGTGCAAAGAAAATTCTGAATGAATTGGAACTGGTCTGCAGTCAAACCGGTCTGAGTCCCTTCTATACCAAGAACAAACCGCCTGCTGTAAGCATTACACTTCCTCTTCATCTCTAATATCTTTAACTTATACAAGCTGTAACCCTTCTTCTTTATATATATAGGGTGATGACCCTTTCTGGAAACAGAAATCCATAGAGAAAGCGGCAAAGCCAACTGGAGACAAAGTGGTCAAACCAACCCGCCCGAAGACCAAAGCCGTAAAACGGACGTCAAAGCGGAAAACGGCTGACCGGATTAATATGGAACTTGATGATGATACTGATGACCCAGAAGTTGAGGTAGAACTTGACTCACTTGACTCTCTTTTTATGCATCTTGTTAACAATGATCTTCCTCAAGAGGAGGCAGAAGCTAGTCAGGCTGATGACGTAGAGGTAATTACCCTTTCCTCCGGTTCAGACTCTATGCCAACACAAAAAACTCGCCAAGCAATCCGGAAAGTAAGCTTTTCTCATCCTCTTGCTCACTTGGATCCAACATTTATTTTGAAGACTCAACAGCATGAAGCTCGCCGGACAACCCGGCACAGTGGCCAACAGGTCACCTCTACCAGTTTACCTGATACTCCGGTTTGGAAGCGCCGGTCTGAGGTCTCTCCTACTTCTGACCATTCTTACCCCAAGGTAGGTTATTTCAGACAGCCTCTTAATCCGTCCGATTAAAATTATCAGGTGACACCTCCTTCCTGTTCTGGCGAATCGACAGCAACTCAACTCCCCCCTTTGAAAACTGTGGCTGGGTGAGTTATGGAAAACCTTTCCTTTCAATGCACCCTACATCTTTTGAACAGGATGTTAATCCTTTTTTATTCTGTTTGCAGGGCCAAAGCCAAACCCAGCAAGAAAGCTCGGGTCACCAATCCGCCAGAAGAGCCTGTTGCCGAAGAAGAAGAACCAAGAGGTGAACCAGAGCAGACTGGTGAACCGGAAGGCCTCCATCCTGAAACAACTTTTGATGATCCGCCTCTTGATGGCCAAAATACTGACGAACCAACAGATGTTGAGCCTGTCGCCCCTGATACTGAACTGGCAGAATCAAACCGGGCTAATCCAATGAAAGACACTGAAATTCCACCATCATCCACCCAAAATCCTGAAGGCCAAGGTGATGACGTTATTACTACTGGAACAGGCCACAGCTCTCCTGGTCATCCCGTCATTTTGGCTCAGCATAGTGCCAAAGAAGAGAAAATTGCCAGGGATAAAGGTAAATGGAGCAGCGACTTATCAAACTATGTTCATCTTAACGCTGATGAGCTTCATTCCGGCTTCTTGAACTGCCTGCACTCAAACCGGGATTATGATGCCGGTTTGGTGAATTTGATGAAAGAACGATATGAGGTAAATGCTTCTCCCTTGTACATTGATTTATAGCTGAAATACTATTCCAAGTAGCCTCCAAGAGCCGTTTTATGATTGTTAATCATAAAGCGGGTCTTTGTAACACTTCAAGCATCCCATCATTGATCCTTGCAAAGGCATGTCCTCAATGATAGATAAGACTCATGTTTGAAAAAATTAGATAACGTTCTGCAGCATAGCCCCCAAAGGCCGGTTTAACTTGGCAAGTTAATCCGGTTTTTAATCCACACTGCCGGTTTAGAACAAACGTACATTAGCCCCCAAGTGTCAAGGATAAGGCTTGCATTGTTCTGGACACTTGTATAGAGGGTAGTATTTGAGAGCAAATAGGCATTAGCCCCCAAGTATGAAGTGGATAACTTGTTATATGCTTTATACTTAGTGCATAAATATGTTGTTTTGTTGAATATACCTTCAATATTGCAGGCTGAACTGAGAAGCAAAGATGCCCAAAACTCTGACTTGCAAGAAAATGTGAAGTCTCAACAAGCCAAAGCTGCAAAAGCCAAAGAGGAGCTAACGCTGGCCCTAGCCAGAATGGAAAAATTGAAAGAATCCTTCAACCAAGATCGTGCTGAATGGGAAATCAAAAAAGCCCGTTTGACCAAAAGAGCTGTAGATGCCGAGGAAGCCCTGAAACCGGCAGTTGAAGAACTAGCCGGTTTGAAGCGCCAAATCAATGCTATGACCTCTGCTATCTTTGGTAAGTGTCTGCTTATGTACGTTGCACCAGTCAATGAATCTTAAAACCGACCAAAATGTTGATAAAATCTTTAGTAGGAACTCGGATCACTCATCCTGGTGTAGATATGCGGATGAAGCTCAAAGCGGCATATACATTAGTTGAGAAGCTATACTCTGGATCTCAACGAGCCATTAGTACAGCGGCTTATAACTACCGGCGCCAACGTTGATTAAGGAGACCCTTGAGAAGCTGGGCATGTTACCGGCGTGTATTGTCGAGTTGAAAAGAGCCGCTGCGAGAGTAGGAGCATTAACCGCCCTTATTTGAGCCAAGGCCTGGATTCCAGACCTTGAAGCGGAGGATATCATTAAAGGATATCCAGGTGTTAAAGAAGACGGTTCAAACTTTGACAATGATGATCTTCGGCGGCTGACCAAACAGATGCGGCCAGCGGCCAGCAAATTGGCTGAGGACACCGATTTGTCCCATTTTCACCCGTTTTATGATGTAGAAGGGAAAAGACAGCCGGCCGATATCCATGAAGTCAAAGAACTTGTGCCTCCGATTCGTAAGCACACTTATGCCCCTGATATTAACCCTTCTGATCTTATCCATGAGGAAGCAGTATTCCAAGCTTTAACCGGAATCGATTGGTCAACGGCTGATTTCCAGCGGCTAGGGAGGGATGAAGAAGTAGCGACACCAACTGATCCGCAACCGTCAAACCATCGTAATGAAGAGTCCTGATCCGGTCGCCGGTTTATATGGCTACTGGGAAAAACAATGGCACTATTTGAACCACTTTGAAGCTTCATGTAATAGGATAGCTGAAACTTTGTTTATCTGCCATGCCATCGAGCATGTTTCATAATGCTTTGTGACAATCTGTGCCGCCCTTCAGGATATATTTTATGCACAGCCTATGATGACTTGCCTTCCTGGGTCCAAAAAACTTAAAAGTGTCTAGCGGTTTACCGCTAAACATGTCATAATATCCAAAAAGTATATAGTACTTTAGCTGAATAATCAAGTGTTTGTACAAAAAATAACGTATAGAACATACGTCATTGATTGACCAAATGTGTATACAGCAAAGGTGTTTAACACCAACCCGATACGTTTGATAATTTCATCTTCATAATGCTGGTCTATCTATTAAACAGGACCGGTATAACTACCGGATTTTCTTTATAACACTGGTGATTTAGTCAAACCAGACTGGGTCAATGACCACCGGTTTATAATTGATCATGCGCCAACAACTGGTGGTTGGAAAGCAAGCCGAGTCAAGGACACCGGTTTGTCAAAAAATACTTATGATTGTCAACAAACAAAATTCAAATAGGGAAATATGTGAGGCTTTTTACGAGTTGCCAGGCTCCAAATCGAGGCTTTTCATGGGCTGCCAGGCCTCTGAGTTAAACCATTTAACAAAGCCTTTTAAGATGGGCCTCCAATTAACCAATCATCATTTTAACTGTGACAAGTTCAGGGTCTGTAAAAGATTGACTTGTCAAACGTTCGATGGGTCATGCCAGGATTACCTGGATAGGAGTGGCTTACTTGATGAAGGCAGGTTAACCCAGGGTTTTAGGTGAATACACTAGGCTTCCAAGCCGTGGCTTGATATCCAATTATGAGGGTCCTTTCAAACTCTTTGTTGCTTTGCAAAAAAGAGCCCCCAAGTAACTTTGTGAGGGATGCTCAGCGTGTGCCTATGTTTGAGTTTGTACTGTGTACAATACTCTCTTTGGCTCCACAAATTTTTCCTTGTGTGGCTGAAATGCCTATCAAGAGGTGTAGCTGTGGTTCAAACATGACCAAGCCCCCTAGTGATTTTCTTTATCTTTATGCAGCTGCTAAAGCCGGTTTAACAAAGACTCCGCTTTGACCGTTAACTTGTAAAAGCACACATATGATATAAGAAAGAACAGATACCCCGCTTATAACGGAGGCTCTGGTTTATTATATGGTATATACACTGTCATAAATATGTATAGGTGAAGAGCCTATGGCTTCAAGTATAGTAAGGCCGAAGGAGAGCTATGTTCCATGGCCGCTTTGTCTCCTCCTCCGATTGACGTGAGTCTTCATGCTCTCGAACATCAATGAGGTAGTAGGATCCGTTGTGCAGATTTTTGCTGACCACAAAGGGTCCTTCCCAAGGGGGGATAACTTGTGCATATCAGTCTGATCCTGGATGAGCTGGAGCACCAAACACCTTCTTGAAAGGTTCTAGTTTTAACCCGGCGGCTATGATAACGTCGAAGATCTTGTTGATAAATCGCCGAACGTGCTGCTGCAAGATCCCGCTCTTCATCCAACAGGTCCAGAGAATCCTGACGTGCCTTCTCATTATCAGCTTCAACATAAGTTGCCACACGGGGCGAATCGTGAAGGATGTCACTAGGAAGAACCGCCTCCGCTCCATAAACCATGAAGAAAGGCGTGTAACCCGTAGACCTATTGGGTGTGGTGTTGATGCTCCATAACACAGAAGGTAGCTCCTCGACCCAATAACCCGGCGTCCGCTTGAAGGGAACCATAAGCCTTGGTTTGATACCCTGTAGAATTTCTTGATTTGCCCTTTCCGCTTGACCATTAGATTGGGGGTGAGCCACTGATGCTAGATCAAGCCGGATGTGCTCACGATGACAGAATTCTTCCATCTCTCCTTTTGATAAGTTAGTACCATTATCTGTTATAATGCTATGTGGAAAGCCAAACCGGAATATCACCTTTTTGATGAATTGAACCGCCGTGGCTGCATCACACTTGCTGATTGGCTCTGCCTCTACCCATTTAGTGAATTTATCAACTGCTACTAACAGATGGGTCTTCTTGTCCTTGGAGCGCTTGAAGGGTCCAACCATATCCAGCCCCCAAGTTGCAAACGGCCACGTAATTGGAATCATCCGCAACTCTTGAGCCGGAACATGCGCATGGCAGGCAAACTTTTGACATCCATCACATCTTTTGACTAAATCCTCCGCATCAGCATGCGCCGTCAACCAGTAAAAACCATGGCGAAAAGCTTTGGCAACCAACGACTTTGAACCGGCGTGGTGACCGCAATCACCTTCATGAATTTCTCGCGAAATCTCACAACCTTCTTGAGGAGAAACGCATCGCTGAATTCCTCCTGAAATACTGTAACGATGTAACTCCCTGTTGAGTATGGTCATGAACTTGGACCGCCGGATTATCTATCGAGCCAACATTTCCTCAGCTGGTAACTCGCCCCGGTTCATGTAATCCAGATATGGGATCGTCCGATCCGGTATGGCATGCAGAGCTGCCACCAACTAAGCCTCCGGATCAGGAATATCCAAATCTTCTTCAGTTGGTATTTTGACTAAGGGATTGTGCAAGACATCAAGAAAGACATTGGGTGGAACCGGTTTACATTGGGAACCAAGACGACTTAAAGCGTCCGCCGCTTCATTCTTCCGTCGGTCTATATGGTCCACCTGATAACCTTTAAAGTGACCAGCCACTGCATCCACCGCTTGCCGATATGCAGCCATGAGTGGGTCCTTAGAATCCTAAGTGCCAGACACTTGCTGAGCCACTAGATCTGAATCGACGAAGCAGTTAACCCGGCTCAAATTCATCTCTTTAGCCATCCGAAGACCGTGGAGTAAAGCCTCATATTCAGCTGCATTGTTAGTACAAGGGAACATTAAACGGAGGACATAACAAAACTTGTCACCTCATGGGGAAGTTAATATGACTCCAGCCCCTGAACCCTCTAACTGTCTGGACCCATCAAAATGAATAGTCCATTATGTATTATCTGGTTTCTCCTCAAGTGCCTGTAACTCCGTCGAATCATTGATGAAATCTACGAGTGCCTGGGACTTGATCGCCGTGCGGGGTATATATTCGAGCCCGTGAGGTCCAAGCTCAATGGCCCACTTGGCAATCCAGCCAGTTGCCTCTCTGTTTTGAATGATGTCGCCCAGAGGAGCTGAACTGACCATTGTGATAGGATGGCCCTAAAAATAGTGTTCGAGCTTCCGGCTTGCCATAAAAACCCCATACACCAGTTTCTGTCAATCTGGATACCTCTGCTTTGACTCAATGAGCACCTCACTGATATAATAAACCGGCCATTGAACCGGATACTCTTTGCCAGGCTCCTTGCGCTCTACCATAATGGCTACGCTGACAGCCCGGGCATTAGCAACCACATATAATAATAATGGCTCTTTATCGATTAGTGCTGCCAGCACGGGCGGTTCCACTAGTTGCCTCTTCAGATCTTCAAAAGCCTTGTCAGCTGCCTCACACCAGACAAAGTTATCTGTTTTCTTGAGAATCTGATATAAGGGGATGGCCTTCTCTCCAAGGCGGCTGATAAATCGGCTCAAGGCTGTAATCCGGCCGGCCAGACGTTGCACATCGTTAATACACGCCGGTTTAGCCGAGGACGTAATTGCTGCAATCTTTTCCGAATTAGCCTCAATGCCTTTGTTTGAAACCAGAAAGCCTAAGAGCTTGCCTGTCGGGACACCGAAAACACACTTCTCCGGATTGAGCATCATCTTGTAAACCCGGAGATTGTCAAAGGTTTCCCGTAGATCATCTATCAATGTCCCCTCCTTTCTGGATTTGACCACAATATCATCCACATACGCATGAACATTGCGCCCAATTTGCTTATGAAGGCCATTTTGAACACATCGTTGGTAAGTTGCCTAGGTACTCTTGAGTCCAAAGGGCATGGAAACATAGCAGAAGGCT
Organism: Triticum urartu; assembly: GCF_056163025.1. Classification (NCBI taxonomy): domain Eukaryota; kingdom Viridiplantae; phylum Streptophyta; class Magnoliopsida; order Poales; family Poaceae; genus Triticum; species Triticum urartu. Next base: position 527,734,734 of record NC_141876.1, read on the forward strand.
CCAAAGGGAGTTATAAAGGCTGTCTTCTCCTGGTCCTTAACTGCCATTTTGATCTGATGATAACCAGAGTAAGCATCCAAAAAACACAAACGGTCACAACCCGCCGTAGCATCAATTATCTGATCAATGCGAGGGAGAGCAAAGGGGTCTGCAGGGCAAGCTTTGTTTAAATCTGTGTAGTCCACACACATGCGCCAAGTGCCGTTTTTCTTGAGAACTAGCACCGGATTGTCTAATCACTTTGGATGAAAAACTTCAACAATAAACCCAGCAGCCAACAAACGGGCTACCTCTTCACCTATAGCCTTGCGTCTTTCCTCGTTGAAACGGTGAAGGAACTGTCAGACCGGTTTGAATTTAGGATCAATGTTGAGTGTGTGCTCAGCGAGTTCTCTCGGTACACTTGGCATGTCAGAAGGTTTCCATGCAAAGATGTCCCGATTCTCACGGATGAACTCGATGAGCATGCTTTCCTATTTGGGATCCAGGTTAGCGCTGATGCTGAACTGTTTGGATGAATCGCCAGGGACAAAGTCAACCATCTTAGTGTCTGTAGCTGATTTGAACTTTAATGCTGGATCATGTTCCGTAGTTGGCTTTTTTAAGGAGGTCATGTCTGCCGGATCAACTTGCTCCTTATAGAATTTTAACTCCTCCATGGCACAAACCGACTCAGCATAAGCCGCATCGCCTTCTTCACACTCCAAAGCAATCTTTCTACTTCCATGTACTATGATAGTCCCCTTATGACCTGGCATTTTAAGCTGTAGGTAAACATAACATGGGCTTTCCATAAACTTAGCATAAACCAGCCGCCCAAACAAGGCGTGGTACAGAATTTTGATCTTCACCACCTCAAATGTCAATGTTTCTGACCTTGAATCGTAGTCATCTCCAAAAGCTACCTCCAAAGCTACCTTACCAACAGGATATGCAGACTTACCAGGCACCACACCATGAAATACCGTATTCGACGGTTTAAGATCCTTATCTGTCAACCCCATACGGCGGAATGTATCATAATACAAAATATTGATACTACTTACCCCATCCATGAGCACTTTAGTGAACTTGTATCCCCCGACTTGAGGGGCTACCACCAAGGCCAAATGACCTGGATTATCAACCCGGGGCGGGTGATCCTCTCTACCCCACAAAATAGGCTGCTCCGACCAGCGTAAATACTGAGGTACTGTCGGCTCAACAGAGTTGACTGCCCTTTTGTGAAGCTTTTGATCACGTTTGCACAAACTAGTAGTGAAGACATGATATTGCCCGCTGTTCAACTGTTTGGGATTGCTCTAATAACCCGACTGCTGCTGCTACTACTGACTCCCCTGATGGTTGTAACCTCCCTGGTTGCTTTGGTGTCCTTGATTGACGTGTCTGGTTTGATTGCCTAGAAACCCTGAACCGGAACCACCACCTCCGTAACCTGGCCCGTGGAAACCTCCTCCTGAACCGCCAGGCGGGCCGCTGTCATATTGGAACATATTGGAATTCTTGAAATCCCGCATGATATAACAATCTTTCCAGAGATGTGATGCCGGTTTCTCCTTCGATCCATGCTTTGGACAGAGCTGATTTAACAAACGCTCCAAATTGTTGCCTGGACCTCCACCCCTCTAGGGCTGCTTGCCTTTACGGCGCTGGCCATTCCCCTGCGCATTGGTATTTGCGACAAAGTCCAAACCACTGTCGGCCTTGCACTTACCAACGTTTCCATGGCCTGCTGGATTATGTTGTTGGCCTTTGACATTGCCGTTCTTCTTACCCTTCTCCGGTTTGTCCTCCTCTGAATCTGGATCCTTGGTATTATCTGAATCGGCATATTTAACCAAAGCGGCCATGAGTGTTGACATGTCGTTGCAGTGACGTTTGAGCCTTCCCAACTTCTATTTCAACGGTTTGAAATGGAAATTGCCCTCTAACGTTAACACTGCGGTGTCTGCATTGATACGATCTGATAAATGTAAAATCGCCGAGACCCATTTGACCCAATGCGTCGTGGACTCCCCTTCCTCTTGGACACAGGCGGCCAGATCTACAATTGACATTGGCTGCTTACACGTATCCTTGAAGTTCTGGATAAACCGGTGCTTTAGTTCGGCCCATGATCCAATAGAGTTGGTCGGCAAGCTCTTCAACCAAGTGCGAGCTGTTCCTTCCAACATCATGGTGAAATATTTAGCACACACCGCCTCATCCACATCTAATATCTCCATCACCATCTCATAGCTCTCCACCCATGCCTCTGGCTGCAAATCGGCGGTGTAATTTGGTACCTTACGAGGTCCCTTGAAATCCTTGGGTAGTCGCACATTACGCAAAGCGGGAGTTAAACACGGTACCCCTAAGGAACTGAACATCACCCCTGGCTCCACGGAGGCGGTGGGGTGAACCGGAGTATGCTGTCATGCTCTGTGTCGAGCTGTCAACACGGCCATGGTCCACAACATCTTGCGCATTAGCACCTCCCCCAGCCGAGTTGTTCCCTCGTGGCGAATTTCGGCGACGTGCACTACTGGACACGGCCGGTTCATCCTCCACGTGTCTGCTATAACTCCAGCTTGGACGGGGAGTGGAATGAATCCTCTCACGGCTGTGTGAATATGCTTGCTGTTGATTTAGTGCTGTCTGAAGGAGATCCCTGGCCCGACGCGCTTCCACTACAACTGGTGACTCGCCGTCGGTTGGGAGGGCCGCCAGGCGTGAAGCAGCAGCCACAATGTTGTCCAACGGGTTGGAATAATGCCCGGGCGGCATTGATGGTACAACGTTGTTCTGGCGAGGCAGGTCCGTCGTGCACGGCTGAACCGGCGCTCCTGCTCCCGGCGCCCCCGCCCGGTTTAGCGTGGGTTGGTTACCAGCTCCTGCACCTGGCGTGTTGAAAAGATTCTGCGGCTCATAAACCGACGGGAGACGTGATCGGTACCTTCTTCTCATGACTTCCTCTGAAGCATTCTGATCCAGTCTAATTCGGTAAGCCTGTGCTCCCAACTCGGCCCGCTCCGTAGCCATCCTGGCGTTCTCTGCTGCCAGGTCCGCTTTAGCCTGGGCTATCTGATCTTTCACTTTTACAATCTCCGCATCGTGCTGATCCCTGGCTGCTGCGTCTACCTCCGCAGACATCAATGTTGCCAGAGCGTCGAACAAATCAGACAAGACTGGGGCCGGAGGTGGCACCGAGCTTCCTGCTCCTACTGGTGTGGCCGTCGTTGAACTGGAGAGCATTGCTGTGGCGGTAGATGAATGAGGCGCCGATTGTGTGCCGGCCATGAAGATGGCGGCCCGGTTTGGCAGACCGGGGGAATCCGGAATTCTGTTGCCCTCGGATCCTCCCTCAATCCGGCCGTCCTGCAACTGGTAAAGCGATTCGGTTTCTCCAAAAGACTCGTCATCAGAGCAGACTACGGTTTCTCCATCAGACAGTGGTCCATCCTCGTACCCCGATCCATGGACGACACCTACGAAAACATGCCTTGCCTCGGGCTGAACCGGCGAAGAACTTGCACACCGAGCCGTTTCGATGATGTCAGTGCAGATGTCCGGCTCGGGGGCCGGTTCGCAGATCTTGCCGATGAAGACGTGAATCCCACCAAAGGGGACCCGGTACCCGTATTTGATTGAATCAGCCTTGGGACCCCATCCTGCTTTGTCGATGTAGAGCTTGCTGCGGCGACTCTTCGTCATCCGGCCCACAACGTATCCCTTGAGTCCATCGAAGCTGCCCTTCAAGAACTCAAAACCATCGTGCGATGGCCCCATGGTGGGCGCCAACTGTCGTGGGTTTGTCACGGCAGATGTCCTCGTGAAAGGACTTAGTCGTGGAGCCATTGCAACGGGTTAGCTTAAAGGGATTAAACCGGACAAGGGGACACGGGAGTTTATACTAGTTCGGCCCCTTCGATGAAGGTAAAAGCCTACGTCTAGTTGTGATTGGTATTGCCAGGGTTTCGAAGGCCAGGGAACGAATTCGCTTTGTCTGGCTCTCGAGCTGTTGTTGTCTGTCCCTAAACCGCGGCCGAGTCGTCCCTTTATATACATAGGTTGACGCCCGCCGGGCTACAGAGTCCCGAAGCCGGATTATAAACATATCCGGTTCGGCCTCTCTCTTTCTATCTTACTATACAAGTTACATGACTAGGCCGGTTTACATTTACAGACTGTAACCTGCCTTTGGGCCCTCGGGCCCTTTGTAAAGCGCCATCATCTTTACATCTTCATGAGCTTCTAATCTTGAAAGAGTCAACCCGGCTACATAAGGCCGCTTTACCTGCAGTAGTAATATCCCCAACATTGCCCGAGATTTGATCATCGGTATCTCAATACCTAGTTCAATCTCGTTACCGGCAAGTCTCTTTACTCGTTTCGTAATACATCATCCCGCAACTAACTCATTAGTTGCAATGCTTGCAAGGCTTAAGTGATGTGCATTACCAAGTGGGCCCAGAGATACCTCTCTGACAATCGGAGTGACAAATCCTAATCTCGAAATACGCCAACCCAACAAGTACCTTCGGAGACACTTGTAGAGCACCTTTATAATCACCCAGTTACATTGTGACGTTTGGTGGCACACAAATGTTCCTCTGGTAAACGGGAGTTGCATAATATCTTAGTCATAGGAACATGTATAAGTCATGAAGAAAGCAATAGCAACAAACTAAACGATCAAGTGCTAAGCTAACGGAATGGGTCAAGTCAATCACATCATTCTCCTAATGATGTGATCCCGTTAATCAAATGACAACTCTTTGTCTATGGCTAGGAAACATAACCATCTTTGATCAACGAGGTAGTCAAGTAGAGGCATACTAGTGACACTCTGTTTGTCTATGTATTCACACATGTATCATGTTTCTGGTTAATACAATCCTAGCATGAATAATAAACATTTATCATGATATAAGGAAATAAATAATAACTTTATTATTGCCTCTAGGGCATATTTCCTTTAGTCTCCTACTTGCACTAGAGTCAATAATCTAGTTCACATCTCCATGTGATTTAACACCAATAGTTCACATCACCATGTGATTAACACCCATAGTTCACATCGTCTTGTGACCAACACCCAAAGGGTTTACTAGAGTCAACAATCTAGTTCACATCGCTATGTGATTAACACCCAAAGAGTACTAAGGTGTGATCATGTTTTGCTTGTGAGAGAAGTTTAGTCTACGGGTCTGCCACATTCAGATCCGTATGTATTTTGCAAATTTCTATGTCAACAATGCTCTGCACGGAGCTACTCTAGCTAATTGCTCCCACTTTCAAAATGTATCCAGATTGAGACTTAGAGTCATCTCGATCAGTGTCAAAATTTGCATCGACAAAACCCTTTACGACGAACCTTTTGTCACCTGCATAATCGAGAAACATATCCTTATTCCCCTAAGGATAATTTTAAGTGATGTCCAGTGATCTACTCCTAGATCACTATTGTACTCCCTTGCCAAAAAATAGTGTAGGGTATACAATAGATCTGGTACACAACATGGCATACTTTATAGAACCTATGGCTGAGGCATAGGGAATGACTTTCACTCTCTTTCTATCTTCTGCCGTGGTCGGGCTTTGAGTCTTACTCAATTTCACACCTTGTAACACATGAAAGAACTCTTTCTTTGACTGTTCCATTTTGAACTACTTCAAAATCTTGTCAAGGTATGTACTCATTGAAAAAACTTATCAAGCGTCTTGATCTATCTCTATAGATCTTGATGCTCAATATGTAAGCAGCTTCACCGAGGTCTTTCTTTGAAAATCTCCTTTCAAACACTCCTTTATGCTTTGCAGAATAATTCTACATTATTTCCGATCAACAATATGTCATTTACATATACTTATCCGAAATGCTGTAGTGCTCCCACTCACTTTCTTGTAAATACAGGCTTCACCGCAAATCTGTATAAAACTATATGCTTTGATAAACTTATCAAAGCGTATATTCCAACTCCGAGATGCTTGCACCAGTCCATAGATGGATCGTTGGAGCTTGCATGTTTTGTTAGCACCTTTAGGATTGACAAAAACTTCTGGTTGCATCATATACAACTCTTTCTTTAATAAATCCTTTAAGGAATGCAGTTTTGTTTATCCATTTGACAGATTTCATAAAATGCGGCAATTTGCTAACATGATTCGGACAGACTTAAGCATCGCTACGAGTGAGAAAATCTCATCATACTCAACACCTTGAACTTTGTCAAAAACTTTTTTCGACAAGTCTAACTTTGTAGATAGTAACACTACTATCAGCGTCTGTCTTCCTCTTGAAGATCCATTTATTTTCTATGGCTTGCCGATCATCGGGCAAGTCAACCAAAGTCCACACTTTGTTCTCATACATGGATCCCATCTCAGATTTCATGGACTCAAGCCATTTCGTGGAATCTAGGCTCATCATTGCTTCCTCATAGTTAGTAGGTTCGTAATGGTCAATTAACATGATCTCCAGAACAGGATTACCGTACCACTCTGGTGCGGATCTAACTCTGGTTGACCTACGAGGTTCGGTAGTAACTTGATCTGAAGTTACATGATAATCATCATTAGCTTCCTCACTAATTGGTGTAGGAGTCACAGAAACAGATTTATGTGATGATCTACTTTCCAATAAGGGAGCAGGTACAGTTACCTCATCAAGTTCTACTTTCCTCCCACTCACTTCTTTCGAGAGAAACTCCTTCTCTAGAAAGGATCCATTCTCAGCAACGAATGTCTTGCCTTCGGATCTGTGATAGAGGGTGTACCCAACTGTCTCCTTTGGGTATCCTATGAAGACACATTTCTCCGATTTGGGTTTGAACTTATCAGGATGAAACCTTTTCTTATAAGCATCGCAACCCCAAACTTTAAGAAACGACAACTTTGGTTTCTTGCCAAACCATAGTTCATACGGTGTCGTCTCAACGGATTTAGATGGTGCCCATTTTAACGTGAATGCAACTGTCTCTAATGCATAACCCCAAAACTATAGTGGTTAATCGATAAGAAACATCATAGATTGCACTATATCCAATAATAGTACGGTTATGACGTTCAGACACACCATTATGCTGTGATGTTCCGGGCGGCACGATTTTGTGAAACTATTCCACATTGTTTTAATTTGAGACCAAACTCGTAACTCAAATATTTGTCTCTGCGATCAGATCATAGAAACTTTATTTTCTTGTCACGATGATTTTCCACTTCACTCTGAAGTTCTTTGAACTTTTCAAATGTTTCAGACTTATGTTTTATCAAGTAGATATACCCATATCTGCTCAAATCATCTGTGAAGGTCAGAAAATAACGATACCCGCCGCGAGCCTCAACACTCATCAGACTGCATACATCAGTATGTATTATTTCCAATAAGTTAGTTGCTCGCTCCATTGTTCCGGAGAACGGAGTCTTAGTCATCTTGCCCATGAGGCATGGTTCGCAAGCATCAAAATGATCCATAATCAAGTGATTCCAAAATCCCATCAACATGGAGTTTCTTCATGCGCTTTACACCAATATGACCTAAACGGCAGTGCCACAAATAAGTTGCACTATCATTATTAACTTTGCATCTTTTGGCTTCAATATTATGAATATGTGTATCACTAGATCGAGATCCAACGAACCATTTTCATTGTGTGTATGACCATAGAAGGTTTTATTCATGTAAACAGAACAACAATTATTCTCTAACTTAAATGAATAACCATTTTGCAATAAATATGATCAAATCATATTCATGCTCAACGCAAACACCAAATAACATTTATTTAGGTTTAACACTAATCCTGAAAGTATAGGGAGTGTGCGATGATGATCATATCAATCTTGGAACCACTTCCAACACACATTGTCACTTCACCCTTAACTAGTCTATGTTCATTATGCAACTCCCGTTTCAAGTTACTAATCTTAGCAACTGAACCAGTATCAAATACCGAGGGGTTGCTATAAACACTAGTAAAGTACACATCAATAACATGTATATCAAATATAGCATTGTTCACTTTGCCATCCTTCTTATCCGCCAAATACTTGGGGCAGTTCCGCTTCCAGTGACCAGTCCCTTTGCAGTAGAAGCACTTACTCTCAGGCTTAGGTCCAGACATGGGCTTCTTCACTTGAGCAGCAACTTGCTTGCCGTTCTTCTTGAAGTTCCCTTTATTTCCATTTGCCCTTTTCTTGAAACTAGTGGTCTTGTTAATCATCAACACTTGATGCTCTCTCTTTATTTCTACCTTCATCGATTTCATCATCGTGAAAAGCTCGAGAATCATTTTCGTCATCCCTTGCATACTATAGTTCATCACGAAGTTCTACTAACTTGGTGATGGTGACTAGAGAATTCTGTCAATCACTATTTTATCTGGAAGATTAACTCCCACTTGATTCAAGCGATTGTAGTACCCAGACAATCTGAACACATGGTCACTGCTTGAGCTATTCTCCTCCATCTTTTAGCTATAGAACTTGTTGGAGACTTCATATCTCACAACTCGGGTATTTGCTTGAAATATTAACTTCAACTCCTGGAACATCTCATTTGATCCATGACGTTCAAAACGTCTTTGAAGTCCCGATTCTAAGTTGTTAAGCATGGTGCACTAAACTATCAAATAGTCATCATATTGAGCTAGCCAAACATTCATGACGTCTGCATCTGCTCCTGCAATAGGTCTGTCACCTAGCGGTGCATCAAGGACATAATTCTTCTGTGCAGCAATGAGGATAATCCTCAGATCACGGATCCAATCCGCATCATTGCTACTAACATTTTTCAACTTAGTTTTCTCTAGGAACATATCAAAAATAAAACAGAGGAGCTAAACGCGAGCTATTGATCTACGACATATTTATGCTAATACTACCAGGACTAAGTTCTTGATAAATTAAAGTTCAATTAATCATATTACTTAAGAACTCCCACTTAGATAGACATCCCTCTAATCATCTAAGTGATCACATGATCCAAATCAACTAAACCATAACCGATCATCATGTGAAATGGAGTAGTTTTCAATGGTGAACATCACTATGTTGATCATATCTACTATATGATTCACACTCGACCTTTCGGTCTCAGTGTTCCGAGGCCATATCTGCATATGCTAGGCTCATCAAGTTTAACCTGAGTATTCTGCGTGTGCAAAACTGGCTTGCACCCGTTGTAGATGGACGTAGAGCTTATCACACCCGATCATCACGTGGTGTCTGGGCACGACGAACTTTGGCAACGGTGCATACTCGGGGAGAACACTTTTATCTTGAAATTTAGTGAGAGATCATCTTATAATGCTACCGTCAATCAAAGCAAAATAAGATGCATAAAAGATAAACATCACATGTAATCAAAATATGTGACTTGATATGGCCATCATCATCTTGTGCCTTTGATCTCCATCTCCAAAGCATCATCATGATCTCCATCGTCACCAGCATGACACCATGATCTCCATCATCTTGATATATATCAATGTGTCATCACATGGTCGTCTTGCCAACTATTGCTCTTGAACTATTGCTATCGCATAGCGATAAAGTAAAACAATTATTTGGCACTTGCATCTTATGCAATAAAGAGACAACCATAAGGCTTCTGCCAGTTGCCGATAACTTCAACAAAACATGATCATCTCATACAACAACTTATATCTCATCACGTATTGACCATATCACATCACAACATGCCATGCAAAAACAAATTAGACGTCCTCTACTTTGTTGTTGCAAGTTTTACGTGGCTGCTACGGGCTGAGCAAGAACTGTTCTTACCTATGCATCAAAACCACAACGATAGTTTGTCAAGTTAGTGCTGTTTTAACCTTCTCAAGGACCGGGCGTAGCCACACTCGGTTCAACTAAAGTTTGAGAAACTGACACCCGCCAGCCACCTGTGTGCGAAGCATGTCGGTAGAACCAGTCTCGCGTAAGCGTACGCGTAATGTCGGTCTGGGCCGCTTCATCCAAAAATACCGCCGAACCAAAGTATGACATGCTGGTAAGAAGTATGACTTGTATTACCCACAACTCACTTGTGTTCTACTCGTGCATATGACATCTACGCATAAAACCTGGCTCGGATGCCACTGTTGGGGAACGTAGTAATTTCAAAAAAATTCCTACGCACACGCAAGATCATGGTGATGCATAGCAACGAGAGGGGAGAGTTTTTCCATGTACCCTCGTAGACCGAAAGCGGAAGCATTAGCACAACGCGGTTGATGTAGTCGTACGTCTTCACGATCCGACCGATCAAGTACCGAACACACGACACCTCCGAGTTCAGCACACGTTCATCCCGATGACGTCCCTCGAACTCCGATCCAGCCGAGTGTTGACGGAGAGTTTTGTCAGCATGACGGCGTGGTGACGATGATGATGTTCTACTGACGCAGGGCTTCGCCTAAGCACCGCTACAGTATTATCGAGGTGCACTATTGTGGAGGGGGCACCGCACACGGCTAAAAGATCAAACGATCAATTGTTGTGTCTCTAGGGTGCCCCTGCCCCCGTATATAAAGGAGCAAGGGGGGAGCTATGGCCGGCCAGGAGGGGCGCGCCAGGAGGAGTCCTACTCCCACCGGGAGTAGGACTCCCTCCCTTTTCCTTGTTGGATTAAGGGGGGCGCCGCCCCCCTCTCCTTGTCCTATTCGGACTAGGGGGAGGGGCGCGCGACCCTGCCTTGGCCGCCTCTCCTCTTCTCCACAAAGGCCCACTATGGCCCATTAAGCCCCCGGGGGGTTCCGGTAACCCCTCGGTACTCCGGTAAAATCCCAATTTCACTCGGAACACTTCCGATCTCCAAATATAGGCTTCAAATATATCAATCTTCATGTCTCGACCATTTCGAGACTCGTCGTCATGTCCATGATCACATCCGGGACTCCGAACAACCTTCAGTACATCAAAACTCATAAACTCATAATATAACCGTCATCGAAATTTAAGCGTGCGGAACCTACGGGTTCGAGAACAATGTAGACATGACCGAGACACGTTTCCGGTCAATAACCAATAGCGGAACCTGGATGCTCATATTGGCTCCCACATATTCTACAAAGATCTTTATCGGTCAAACCGCATAACAACATACGTTGTTCCCTTTGTCATCGGTATGTTACTTGCCCGAGATTCGATCGTCGGTATCTCAATACCTAGTTAAATCTCGTTACCGGCAAGTCTCTTTACTCGTTCCGTAATACATCATCCCGCAACTAACTCATTAGTTGCAATGCTTGCAAGGCTTAAGGGATGTGCATTACCGAGTGGGCCCAGAGATACCTCTCTGACAATCGGAGTGACAAATCCTAATCTCGAAATACGCCAACCCAACAAGTACCTTTGGAGGCACCTGTAGAGCACCTTTATAATCACCCAGTTACGTTGTGACGTTTGGTGGCACACAAAGTGTTCCTCCGGTAAATGGGAGTTGCATAATCTCATAGTCATGGGAACATGTATAAGTCATGAAGAAAGCAATAGCAACAAACTAAACGATCAAGTGCCAAGCTAACGGAATGGGTCAAGTCAATCACATCATTCTCCTAATGATGTGATCCTGTTAATCAAATGACAACTCTTTGTCTATGGCTAGGAAACATAACCATCTTTGATCAATGAGCTAGTCAAGTAGAGGCATACTAGTGACTCTCTGTTTGTCTATGTATTCACACATGTATCATGTTTCCAGTTAATACAATTCTAGCATGAATAATAAACATTTATCATGATATAAGGAAATAAATAATTACTTTATTATTGCCTCTAGGGCATATTTCGTTCACCTCTCCCCATCCAGGGGAGATGCCATGGAGGAGGAAGCACAAGGGGGAGAACCTCTCCTCCTCTCTATCGGTGGCGCCGGAGTGCCATCGGGAGGGAAATCATTGCCGCGGTGATCGTCTTCATCAACATCACCATCATCATCACCATCCTCATCTCTTTTACACGGTCCACTCTCCCTCACTCCGCTGTAATCACTACTTGAACATGGTGCTTTATGCCACATATTATGATCCAATGATGTGTTGCCATCCTATGATGTTTTGAGTAGATATCTTTTGTCTTTGGGTTGATTGATGATCTAGATTGGTATGAGTTTTATGTTTTATTTTGGTGCTGTCCTATTATGCCCTCCGTGTCGCACAAGCATGAGGGATTCCCATTGTAGGGTGTTGCAATACGTTCATGATTTGCTTATAGTGGGTTGCGTGAGTGACAAGCATAAACCCGAGTAAGGGGATTGTTGCGTATGGGATAAAGGGGACTTACCTTAATGATCTTTAGTAGTTGCGGATTCTTGCTAGAGTTCCAATCATAAGTTCATATGATCCAATAAGAGAAAGTATGTTAGCTTATGCCTCTCCCTGATATGAAATTGCAATGAAGACTACCAGTCTTGTTAACAATTGCCTAGGACAATTTTGCACACCGATCCACCATTATTCAACACTCGCTATTTATAATATTTAGTAATATATTCTAACTTTATGATAACAGCACCTACTTTCATATTTTAGCTCTCCGATATCATGCAAAGTTATCCACTTCATACCCGAAACATAGTTTTATTCTCATTGCTAGTTGGAAGCAAACGTTCGGTGTACATAGAGTCGTATCAGTGGCAGATAGGACTTGAGAGAATATTAATCTTAACGTTAGCTCCTTGTGGGTTCTACACTCCATACTTATCACTTCCACCATTGGGAATTGCTACGATGATTCCCTGCACTTGGGGGTTATCAAGCTCTTTTTTGGCGCCGTTGCCGGGGAGCAATAGCGTGGGGTTGATATCGTGTATGCTTTCTTCACTAAGTAGATTTTGTTTTTCCTTTTTGTTTATGTTTAGTTGTGGGTGAAACATACAAAAAAATTGAAAGAATTAAAATACCAAAAAAAAAATTACTTGCCTCTCATGCCTAAAAAGTTTTTCAAAAATAGAAGTGATTGGAAAGTTATGCATTGAAGACGTGAGGGTCGACCTTGAGCACTTGTGTTCATGCTCACGGAAACAATGTAGAATTTTTCATGGAAGTTTCTTTGTAAATAATTATCCCCTTATATATATCCATTGTATTATAAAAATAATGTGCCAAGCTTTGGTTTTAGGATGATTAGATTGCTTGTTTACTGTGTGCAGAACAAAAACAGAAACTTTGGCTTTAGCGCGTGATTTTACATTTTTTAATGGAACGTCAAATGGGTCTGAATTTTTTTTCACATTACTTCTGTACAAATTGTTCAAATTTTCAAATTTATTTCGTAATTTTTGGAGTTACAGAAGTTTACTAAACCTCCAGATTACTACAGACTGTCCTGTTTTAGTCAGATTCTGTTTTTCGTGTGTTGTTTGCTTATTTTGATGCATCTATGGCTAGTATCAAGTTTTTGTTAAAGTTTTGTGTGGATGAAGGGTTTGAAGATCGAGGAGATATCAATATGAGAAGAATAAAGAGAGGAAAGAGTTCAAGCTTGGGGATGCCCAAGGAACCCCAAGTAAATATTTCATAGGATACTCAAGCATCTAAGCTTGGGGATGCCCCGGTTGACATCCCATCTTTCTTCTTCAACAAATATCGGTATACCTCGGTTTTTGTTTTGTTCACATGATTTGTGTCCTTTGTGTTTTTCTTTTTCTTTAAAAACCATGCTAGTATGAGATGTACCTTCATCAATTTATAGAATACTTCGTGTGCTTCACTTATATCTTTTAAGTATGATCTTATAGAATTGCTCTTTGTGCTTCACTTAAATCTTTTGAGTATGGTTTTATAGAATGCTTCGTTTGCTTCACTTATACATTTTGAGCTTGGACATTGGTTAGTTTATATTAATTGTAGAATTATCCATGAACTTCACTTATATCTTTTGTAGTATGAATAATACTATCATCTAAAGCGGGTTTGGAAGAGTGTCAACTTTAGGAACTAGTGATCCCGCTATTCTGAATGAGAAGAATTTTGCTTATGTGGAGAGTAGAAAAATTTCTATGCTTGTAGATCATGAAAAGAATGCTTTATGTGATGGTTATGTTGTTGAATTAATTCATGATGCTACTGAAAATTATTACGAGGGAGGAATACATGCTTGTAGGAGTGCAATAATATCAAGTTTCGTCTCTATATGCTTAAAGTTTTGAAGTTATAATTGTTTTTCCTTCCTATGCTAGTTGATCCTTGTTCCTATAAATTGTGTGCTCACAAAATCTCTAGGCATAGGAAGTGGGTTAGGTTTAAATTTTCTAGTCATATTCTTCATGATGCTCTCTTTATGTTTCAATTCTTATCTTTTATGTGAGCATCATTGAAATCATCATGCCTAGCTAAAAGTCATTAAAGAAAAGCGCTTGTTGGGAGACAACCCAATATTTACCCTTACTGTTTTTCTGTGTTTACATGATTAAGCTACTGTAGTAATCATGTTTTACAGCTTTTATTTCAATAAAGTGCCAAGTAAGACCTTTGGGAAGACTTGGGTGAAAGTTAATGTGATCTTCCTGTAAAAAACAGAAACTTTGCGCTCACGAGATTAGCTGCCATTTTTTTTACAGAAGAGTGAGATTGAGTTGATTATTTTTTCAGAAGATTAATAGAAAAATTCCTCACGTCCACAAATTTATTTCAGAATTTTTGGAGTAGCGTAAGTATGGTTGGTGTTCAGATCATTACAGACTGTTGTGTTTCTGACAGATTCTGTTTTCATTGCATAGTTTGCTTGTTTTCTAGTTTCTATGGCTTATATTTCTTAATATAAATTGTAGAAATGATATGGTACAGTAGGAATTGTGTGAGAAAAATTATGAACCTTGTCTTTGACAGTACCAAAGTGAATGGTTTACTCTTTATCATACTAACCTATCTCACGAAGTTCCGTTAAGTTTTGTGTGATTGAAGTTGTCAAGCTTTGGGTGAGATATCGATATGAGGAGAATAAGTAGTGGAAAGACCCTAAGCTTGGGGATGCCCATGGCACCCCAAGGTAATATTCAAGGAAGACTCAAGTGCCTAAGCTTGGGGATGCCCCCGAAGGCATCCCCTCTTTCGTCTCCAAAACTATCGGTATACCTTACTCGGGGCTATATTTTTATTCGTCACATGATATGTGTTTTGCTTGGAGCGTATTTTAAATTTTACTTCCTCTTTGAATAAAATCATTGGATCTGAATTATTAAATGAAAAATAATCCTCCCATGGCTAGTTAATTATTTGACTACTCAGTGTCCTTCACTATTATCTTTTGGAGTAGTTTGTCATTTACTCATGTGTTTCACGTATATCCTATGAGTAAATGGTTGAATAATTGAATATCATAAATCTGCATTTATATATGTTTCATATGCTTATACCATGGGGAGTAATGACTTCACATAGAATAAGTATTAGTAGTAAACTTATTGGAAGTTAGCAAACATAGAATTGGTCACTTGAACAATTCATGAAAGAATATTGAAGGAAGAGAGATTTCACATATAAATATACTATCTTGGACATCTTTTGTAATTGTGAGCACTCATTAAAATATGACATGCTAAAAGCTTGATGTCGGACAAGGAAGACAACGTAATGGGTTATGTTTTCTTATATCCGAAATAAAGTATATTGTCTTGGATCATCCAACATGTTGAGCTTGCTTTTCCCCCTCATGCTAGCCAAATTCTTTGAACCAAGTAGAGATACTACTTGTGCTTCCAAACATTCCTTAAACCAGTTTTGCCATGAGAGTCCACCATACCTTCCTATGGATTGAGTAAGATCCTTCAAGTAAGTTGTCATCGGTGAATGCAATAAAAATTGCCTTCTAAATATGTATGATCTATTAATATGGAGAAAATATGCTTTATACGATCTTGTGACATGGAAAAAATAAAAGTGACAGACTGCATAATAAAGGTCCATATCACAAGTGGAAATATAAAGTGACGTTCTTTTGCATTAAGATTTTGTGCATCCAACCATAAAAGCACATGACAACCTCTGCTTCCCTCTACGAAGGGCCTATCTTTTACTTTTATCTTCTACCTTATGCAAGAGTCATGGTGATCTTCACCTATCCTTTTTTACATTTTTATCCTTTGGAAAGCACATTGTGTTGGAAAGATCCCGATATATATATCCAATTGGATGTAAGTTATCATGAACTATTATTGTTGACATTACCCTTGAGGTAAAAGGTTGGGAGGTGAATCTATAAGCCCCTATCTTTCTTTGTGTCTGATTAAAACTTTGAACCCATAAAAATCATGTGAGTGTTAGCAATTGTGAAAGATTAAATGATAGTTCAGTATGTGGAGTTTGCTAAATCAAAGCTCTGACATAGACCCTTCCTGAAAATAAGATGAATTTCAATTGTTTGATGACTGAGAATATAGTTTGTTAGTTTCAAGAAAGTTTATGACCTATACTTTAACATGTGAATAGCTTGTTACTTGATCATGAAAAGTTTTATGAAGATGAGCTACTTATATGATATATAATGATGCTAGAAAAAGTGAGTGGAACAATCATTGATCAAACTTGTGCACTTTCTAGCATTCACACTTCACAAATTATTTCTTTTATCATTTACCTACTCGAGGACGAGCAGGAATTAAGCTTGGGGATGCTGATATGTCTCCAATGTATCTATAATTTATAAAGTATTCATGCCATGTTTACAATATTTTTATATGATTTTGGTATGATTTGATTAGAACTAACCCGACTGATGATGTTTTCAGCAGAACTACCGTGGTGTTGTTTTTGTGCAGAAATAAAAGTTCTCTGAATGCGATGAAAATCAACGGAGATTTTTCCTGGAAAATATGAAAAATACTAGAACAAAAATCCACCGAAGGGGAGTCACTTGGGCCCCACGAGGGTGGGGGGCGCGCCCCCCTACCTCGTGGACTCCACGAGGGCCCCCATGACGTGAAATCAACGCCAACCTCTCCTATAAATACAGAAACCTCCGAACTTTAACCTAGATCGGGAGTTCCGCCGCCAGCAGCCTCCGTAGCCACCGAAAACCAATCTAGGCCCTCTCCGGCACCCTGCCAGAGGGGGCCATCATCACCGGAGGGCATGGAGGAGGATCCTGGAGGGGCCATCATCACCATGAAGGCCAAGGACCAGAGGTGGAACCTCTCCCCATCCAGGGGGGAGGCCATGGAGGAGGAAGCACAAGGGGGAGAACCTCTCCTCCTCTCTCTCGGTGGTGCCGGAGTGCCATCGGGAGGGAAATCATCGCCGCGGTGATTGTCTTCATCAACATCACCATCCTCATCTCTTTTACGTGGTCCACTCTCCCGCACCCCGCTGTAATCCCTACTTGAACATGGTGCTTTATGCCACATATTATGATCCAATGATGTGTTGCCATCCTATGATGTTTTGAGTAGATATCTTTTGTCTTTGGGTTGATTGATGATCTAGATTGGTACGAGTTGTATGTTTTATTTTGGTGCTGTCCTATTGTGCCCTCCGTGTCGCCCAAGCGTGAGGGATTCCCGTTGTAGGGTGTTGCAATACATTTATGATTCCCTTATAGTGGGTTGCATGAGTGACAGAAGCATAAACCCAAGTAAGAGGATTGTTGCGTATGGGATAAAAGGGACTTGATGCTTTAATGCTATGGTTTGGTTTTACCTTAATGATCTTTAGTAGTTGCGGATGCTTGCTAGAGTTCCAATCATAAGTGCATATGATCCAAGAAGAGAAAGTATGTTAGCTTATGCCTCTCCGTCATATGAAATTCGAATGACGATTATCGGTCTTGTTAACAATTGCTTAGGACAATTCCGCACACCGATCCACCATTATTCCACACTCACTATTTATAATATTTAGTAATATATTCTAACTTTATGATAACATCACCTACTTTCATATTTTAGCTCTCTGATATCAAGCAAAGTTATCCACTTCATACCCACAACATAGTTTTATTTCTCATTGCTAGTTGGAAGCAAACATTCGGTGTACATATAGTCGTATCAGTGGCAGATAGGAATTGAGAGAATAATGATCTTACCTTTAGCTCCTTGTGGGTTTGACACTCCATACTTATCACTTCCACCATTGGGATTGCTACAATGATTCCCTGCACTTGGGGATTATCAGGATCCATTGACGAAGTGCAGACGCTACAAAGCTGCATCCGGAGCCTCCTTGAAAAGCACACCGGCCTCATCAATGTTATCCAAGTAATGCTAGTCTGCCGGGTCCTGCCGTGCCAGCGACGGCCCCTCCGCATGTGGGAGTTCAATCCGTAAGGACCACGGACCCTTCAGCACTTCTTTGGCACGACGCACAAATGAATGTGGAAGTTATTCTTCGGGACACGAAGGCAGTGGTCGGATACCAACAAAGACATCGGCCTTGACTGCAACCATCCAGATACCTCGGTAAGCACTCGACTCCCGAACACAGCTTAGTTAAACATCCCGTAGTACTGAGAAAACCATCTTCGCATAGGGTGGGTAAAGAAGGCGGAACGAATTAGGTGTTCGGCCCCTCTTCCCGGAGACTCGGCCGATCCTGTGTTAACAAGGATGCTGGCTCCGGACGCCATATCAAGTGCCGGCGAAGGAGGACAAGGAGGAGAGCAAGAAGGCCAACGGTGACCTCCATTCTAAAGGTACACTAGATGCTTTGTCTGGGGAGATTGGGACTCCCTCTTCCAAAGACAAAAGAGAAGGGGAAGCCGACATCCCTTCCCCACATGGGAAGAAGAGGACCGCCTCCGAAGATTTGGAGGAAGATGCTCCTAAGCAAGGGAAGATGTCTTTGCCAGGCGGTTCAGCTTCAGAAGACGACGTTGACACGCAGTTCCCCCGTAAGGACAAGCCTTTAGCCGAATCGTAAGTTAACAAAGGTGTCCTAAACATATCCTATTCCTTTCCGCTTACAAGGGTAACATTTTAAATATATGTTTGCAGTCCGGCATGCAGTCTTCCTCAAGAGTCCTCCTCCTCGGGGGATCTTCTTCCGAAGATGATGGAAAGTGAGATGCCTCCCCAAACCCTCTCGCCCGATAGGGCGGACGACTTTGAGGTGTTGTCCCGGAGGATTTATCTTGATCAACAAGTGGTGCGAGGGACAATGAAGACCACGCCCGAAGGTGATACTTCGGCGGCCCAGGGTTCGGGGCATGCAGCCCCTTCGAGGACCAACAATAAAGACCCCGAACTATCCGGTTTACAGCCGGAGATGATTCTAGAGTCGATCAGACACATCCCTTCGAAGGGAGTGCGTACTCCCATCACCGCTTCTAGGAATCAGGAGGCGCTGGATACCTTGATGGACATGCTGCAACATGCGTTCATCTCAGAGGAACATCGTACCTTGATGGGTACGGTAGCTGAGAGGATTCTGTCCGTGAGAAGCGGATTGAATGAAGCCTTCACGGGCCTGCTAAGAGGCTTTGAGGTATGCAATGTAATATCTTCAATTGCACTTTACATGCAAAAAATGCACCCGTGTATAGATAGTAGCCCCTGACACTCTGGTTGGCATCCGAAAGGAGGCAATCAGAGGATCAAAAAAGATATGCCTAGGAAATAATCGAACTAAGTGGAACACAGGCTGTTTCATCCATGGCGACTGCCCGTGCTACAGAGGTTGCAGATCTGAAGCAAAAACTTGATGTGGTGGCTGAAGACATCACGCTTATTAACAGGCGGCTTGACGAGGTGCAAGGTATGTTTTGGGGCAGTCAGTATATGTATGTATAATAATATGAGCATGAAGCTGAGAATTATATACTGAAATATACATAACTGCAGATGGTGCTGCCGCGGTTGAGACCCTGCGGGCTGAGCTCGTCCGGGCCAAGGAGCAAGTCAGGATGAGTGATGCGGTTGCCAAAAAGGCAGCTGCTGAGTTAAAAGCCGAACAGGCTGCTCGGCGCCAATGCGAGGAGAGAATATCTACCATGTCGTGCGAGCTAAAGGATGCCATTGTCCGATGTGAATTCCTCGAAGAGGATAGCAAATTCAAAACGACTGATCTCGACAAGGCCTTACAAGAGGCGAGAGATGCACGGTCCGAGTCTAGAGCGGCGCGGGAGGAGATCCGGCAAGTTGGGGAAATAGCGGCCGGTAAGCCCTTCTTATTACAGACTAAATTTTGTGATCCAAAGTATGCCCCGCTTAACCAGATGTGGAGTTCTCCAGACGCATTCTTAGACTTGCCGAAGAGTGTCTCCGATGCGGTGTAGTTTTACCAGGCGCAAGAAGGACATGCAACGGAGAAGCTTTTCTGGTCGCAATTCAGCATGCCAAAGCATCCGCTGTTGCTGAATGAACAGATGGCCCAACAGGCCGAGCTCCACAGAATATCCGGATCTGCCATGAAGGACGTCGTGGTCCGACTGTGGCTAACGGAGCCAATTCCGAATAGTTATTTCGGCTTAGTGCAGCGACTTGTTGATGCGGTGCCGCATACCAGCGCCGTTAAGCGGTCAACGTGCATTGAAGGTACACAGATGGCCCTTGCCCGCATCAAGACATACTGGGCGAAGATGCAGGCCACCGATATTGCAGCAAAGAGTCTGTCGGATTTCGGGTTCCGGCAGACCCTTGAGATTCGAACACTGGGGTGCGCGCGGAGATCTCTCCCCTACCGATCTGTGTCCAATCTCCTCGCGTGATCTAAGCTGGAAACAACGAACAACACAAGGGACACAAGGTTTATACTGGTTCGGGACACCATTGTGGTGTAATACCCTACTCCAGTGTGTGGTGTGGTGGATTGCCTCAGGGGCTGATGAGCAACAGTACAAGGGAAGAACAGCCTCGCGAGAGGTGTTCTTGAGCTGGTGCGATGAACTGCTTGGGTGAGTTCAATCGCCTCTCTCTCTCTCTCTATCTCTCTTTTTCGGTCCCCCCTTCTCTCTGTGGTGGCTAGCTCTATTTATAGAGGCCCTGGGCCTCTCCCCAAATAATGAGCGGGAAGGGAGCCAACAATTGGCCATTTTGAAGGGGAACATCTAGTACAAGTTATCTTGACCAAAGGTGGTTTTCGGCTGCCAAAAGCACTGGTGATGACGCCGTCTTGGGCTCCACGGTGACCTTCATCCTGCCGCTCTGCTGGTCTTGGTCTCGTTGCACCGGAATGGTAACCTTTGCTCGGTGCCTTGGCCTGTGCTTGCCCCCTTTGCACCAAAGGGGAAATAAGGACACTGCGCAGGCCGGCGCCCGCCTCGCGCCCGCCTGGTCTCGATCGTCATGGCTTGCGTCACGGGCTCCTCGCAAGGTATCCCCGCCTTGATCTCTCCACCTCCTCGCGAGCCTGCCTGATGAGGCTGCCTCTGAGGAAGCTTCCGGTCGTCCACCCCCCGAGGCTTGGCCCCTCGCGAGGGTCTTGAGCTTGAGCTGATGAAGATGGGCCGCGCTGGGCCCCCACTTGAGCCATGCCACAGGCCGCAGGCTGGCAAGTCTGGGGACCCCCGTTCCCAGAACACCGACAGTAGCCCCCGGGCCCATGGCGCACCCGGGCTTGGCCGAGCAGGGAAGCGAAGGGGCAAGCGCGAAGCGTCGCAGGCCCTAACAGCCTACGGCCTTGGGCGCCGCATGGCGATTGATTGGACGTGGGCGTCTGCGCTTCCCCACGACGCCTCAGCAACCGCACGACTTGATAAGTCCCTGCATGCAGAGAAACCGGTCATGATTACCTTCGATCGTGGTGCTCGGCGGTTGGCCTCCTCCGGTTATAAGTACGGGGCCGCGTGAGTCCCCTCAGCCCGTCCCTTCTTGCTGCTCCTTTTCTTCTTCTTGGCTACTCGCCGCTCCCATGGCTCCAAAGAGATTCTCGGCCGCGAAGAAAGGAAAGGCCCCCCAGGCTGGGCCTGACTCCCCGGCCCCCGGCCAAGCGCGGCCAAGGCCGCCCTCGCAAGTATTCCACGGTCCCCGTAGTGGCTTCCCGCGGCCATGGAGGCGGTTCCCTGCGCGGTGGTGAGCGCCCGGCCGCCGATGGGGGGCACGTCGTGGCTGTGCGCCCCCTAGACCACGCTTTCGCTCTGCGAGGTGCTGCCGGAGTTTGTCATGTGGTCAGCGGACCCAACCGGCACCCGGCTCCAGCTCCCCTGTTTTTTCGTAGGTGATCTGCCGGCCAGCGCCCGGTGCGGCTTCTGGCTCCAGGCAGACGACTGTTGCAGCAGGGCCTCCTGGGCTTCGCTGGAGGTCTCCGTTTCTGGGAATGGGGCCCTGACCCATGGCTGGCAAACGTTTGCCCGTGCGCGTGGCCTGGGCCAGTGGTGCACCTTGCACTTCAAGTTCGATGGCGACGCCACCCTCTACGTGAGGGTGTTCGGGGAAGACGGTCGCCATGCTAGGTGCTGCCCCGAAGACGACGACCGCGGCCGCCTACCCAGCCCTGGTACTGACCAGGATGGAGACGGCGATGGGTGTACAGGCGGCCGCGCTCGGGGTTCGCTGAGCTTCGGCGACTCCTTCTCAGGCAGCAGCTCCTCCAGCGGTGGCCGCGACCATCCCCCGCGCCGTCGCGCCCGCCTGGGTAAAGGTAGCGTGTCAGCCTGCTGTCGCGCCCCGGCGAAGCGAGAGGAGGGATCCGCCTAAGCCCTAGGAGCAGCTCGAACCTTCGCTGTGGGTTGGTGCAGGACGAATCGAGCCCATTTTGTTTTCTTTCTTTTCCTGCGCAAAAATAGAAGGTAGGATAGGGCCCCGCGGGGGTGTGTTAGAACTGTTGCTGTTAACTATCGCGCTGCTTCCGCTATTTCTGCGTTGTGTTCCCGCGCCGTGTACCCATGTGCGGGAATTATTTTAGCTTGGTGGGGCTTGACGCGGTCCTCGCCTCCCGAGGCCGTGGCCTCGCCGTGCGCTTTGTGCCCTGCAAGGATCAGCAGGAGGGGTAACTTTCGGTCTTGGTTGTGGGGGCGATCGGTCCAGGTCCTGCGCTCGTGTTTCTATGCCCGTGAGGCACGGACTGGGAGGGGTGCTCCTGCAGAGGATTCGGATAGGAAAGCTCCAAACGATCGGGGCAGAAAACACTCGCGAGGGCGCCTACGAACCTCCCTCGCGAGACATGTGCGAGAGAAAACGAGGCAAGCGAGTGAAAAAGACAAAGAATCACAAGCCAGGAACCTCAACAGCTTCAATAAAACTTCAAACGAGAGTAAACTGGCCAACTGCAGAAAGCAAATGGAAAAGCCGCGTCCGGCACCTATTCTAGTCTTCGACATCTTCTCACCAGCGCGGAGCTAAGTGCTGCCACTGGGCGTGGGCAGGATCCCCCGAGGCCCAAGGGCGGCACTCCGGAGACTCCGGGGCGTGTATAGCCCCACTCATTATTACGTGAGAGTGTCATGGGCGGCGAGCTTCACAGGCATTGGCCTTCTTCACAGGCACCGGGCCTTTCCCAAAACGCGGCAGCTTCACAGGCATTGGCCTTCTTCACAGGCACCGGGCCTTTCCCAAAACGCGGCAGCTTCACAGGCATTTGCCTTCTTCATAGGCACCGGGCCTTTCCCAAAACGCGGCAGCTTCACAGGCATTTGCCTTCTTCACATGCACCGGGCCTTTCCCAAAACTCGACAGCTTCACAGGCATTTGCCTTCTTCACAGGCACCGGGCCTTCCCCAAAATGCGGCAGCTTCACAGGCATTTGCCTTCTTCACAGGCACCGGGCCTTTCCTAGGCATTAGGCCTCGCTTAGGGATAGAACCTCCGGAGATGCTGAATGTTCCACGCGTTCTGGATGGGTACCCCCTCCGTGGTCTCCAAGCACGCGGAGCCAGGCCTGGAGACATGAACAACCTTGAATGGGCCCTCCCACATGGGAGAGAGCTTGTGCAGCCCCTCCC
The DNA here is from genome assembly GCF_056163025.1 of Triticum urartu. Taxonomy (NCBI): domain Eukaryota; kingdom Viridiplantae; phylum Streptophyta; class Magnoliopsida; order Poales; family Poaceae; genus Triticum; species Triticum urartu. Next base: position 527,758,527 of record NC_141876.1, read on the forward strand.
TAGAGAGAACCCGTCTGAGTACGAGATCCCCTACCTCAAGAGTTCTGGAGCGGATGTTGTGGCAGTGGTATCGTCGCAGCGCCTGTTGATACCTTGCCGCTCGCAGCGTGGATTCTCGACGACGTTCCTCCCCCAGCACGAGATCCGTCCCCCGCATGGCGTCCTGCTGCGCCTCGCCGAACGCCAGGACCCGTGCGGAGCGACACCTGACCTCGTGAGGGAGAACATCCTCTGCTCCGTAGACGAGGAAGAACAGGGTCTCGCCTGTCGGCTTGGTCGCAGTTGTGCAGATTGACCACATCACGGACTGGAGCTCGTCGTACCAGCCCCTGCCACAGGCCTCCAGCTTCTTCTTGAAGGTCCTGGCTTTGAGGGCCCTCAAGACCTCCGCGTTGGCTTGCTCGGCCTGGCCGTTGCTCCGGGGGTGTGCTACTGAAGCGTAGCATATCTACGTTCCAAGGTTAGCACAGTACGTTTTGAAGAGATTACTAGTGAATTGCGAACCGTTGCCGGTGATGATGCGGTTGGGCACCCCAAATCGGCTCACGAGGCCCTTGATGAACTTGACCGTAGAGCCTGCCGGGATTGTGCGGACGGCTTCCACCTCAGCCCTCTTGGTGAACTTGTCCACAATGACGTAGAGGTAGCGATAGCCCCCTGGCGCCCGAGGAAACGGGCCAAGAATGTCCAGCCCCCAAACTGCGAATGGCCATGAGAGGGGTATAGTTTGTAGACCGCCCGTAGGCTGATGGATCTGCTTAGCGTGAAACTGGCAGGCCTCGCAAGCCTTCACCAGCTCAACGGCGTCGTTGAGCGCCGTGGGCCAGTAGAATCCACTACGGAACGCCTTGCCGACGAGGGTTCGTGACGACGAGTGGTGCCCGCAGTCTCCGCTGTGTATGTCCACCAGTAGCTCCTTCCCTTGCTCTCGGGAGACGCAACGTAGGGACACGTCATTTGGTCGCTTCCTGTAGAGCTCTCCATCCTTGATGCAATAAGTTGTGGCCTGCCGCGCCACATGCTCCGCTTCCTCCTCGTTCTCCGGCAGAGTCCCTTGCATCAAGTAGTTCTTGAGCTCCAGGATCCAACACCCTTCCTGAGGCTCTAATGCTAGGAGCAGGCGTGCCCCTGAGGCCGGGCCGCAGACCGGGCTCCTGAGGCAGGCGGCTGAGGGAGCTCCTCCCTTGGTTGCGCCGTGCTTGACAGTGACGGCACCGCAGAGGGTTTGAAGAGCCGCTCCTCGAAGACGCCGGGCTCCTGAGGCAGCCGCCTAGATGCCCTCTTGGCGATGTCATCAGCCTCCTGATTAGTGCCGCGAGGCACATGCTGCAACTCCAGCCCCCAGAACTGTTTATCCATCTTGCAAACCTCAGCGAGGTAGGCTTCCATGTGCTCGTTGGAGAAGTTGATGAGGAGCTATGAATCGCCCTTGATGATGAGGCGCTTTACCCCTAAGGCGATTGCAGCCTTCAAGCTTGCTATTAGGCCTTCGTCTCTACTATGTTGTTGGAGACCTTTTCTCCGTGCTGGAAGCAGAGTTGTACGGCGTAGTAGAGTTTGTCCTAGGTAGGGGATACGAGCACTATGCCAGCTCCCGCATCGTGTCGGGAGAACGCCCCATCGAAGTACATGACCCAGCCATCCGGTGCTTCACTTCCCGGGGAAAGTGATCAGTCTTCGCCTGCCTCAGGACCCGGCGCTTCTGCTCATTCTACCACGAAATCTGCAAGTGCAGCTCTCTTGATGACTCTGGTCGTACTGAATTCTAGATGAAATGCCTGTAGCTCAATGTTCCACTCAGCGACCCTCCCAGCTGAGTTGGGGCTCCTAAGTACTCTTTCCAAGGGGTATGCTGAGACAACTTTGATGGGATGGCCTTGGAAGTAGTGGTGCAGCTTGCGTGAGGCCACTAGAAGCGCGAGGAGGAGTTTTTGAGGCATGGGGTACCGCGCCCTTGAGTCCCGTAGCACCGTGCTGACGAAGTACACGGGATGCTCGACGAGGTTGAGGGTGCTGGCACAGCTTGCGTCCTCCAGAGGTCGAGGCGTTTCTTGAGACGACGGAGCCCCCAGTGCTTGGTCGCCTGAAGAGGCCCCTCCTGCTTCGGGTGCGTTCTCCTACAGCGGCTGTTCCTTTTTCGGCTGTGGTTGCGGCCTTTGCGAGGCCCTCCCGGCTCTGCTTTGCTTCAGTCCGGATGGTCGATGCGGCCTTGGCACAGCGCTCCTCCCTAACCCCCACCAGGGCTGCGGTAGCGGAGTAGGGGGTGACCGCAAGGTAGAGCACTAGGGGTTCCCGAGGACGCAGAGCTACCATCATTGGTGGGCTGGTAAGGTACCTCTTGAGGTCTTGGAATGCCTTGTCAGCCTCTTCAGTCCATTCGAAGGGGCCCTTTTTCTTCATCATCTTGAAGAAGGGCAGCGCTCGTTCCCCCAGCTTGGAGATGAAGCGCCCCAGCGCAGTTACACGCCCGGTGAGCTTCTGCATTTCTCTGAGGGTCCTCGGCGGGCTCATGTCTTCGACTGCCTTAATCTTCTCCAAGTTGGCCTCGATGCCCCTGTGGGACACGAGAAAACCCAGGAGCTTGCCCGAGGGGACTCCGAACACGCACTTCTCCGGGTTGAGCCGTAGGTCCACTTCGTTGAGGCTCGCAAAGGTTTCTTCCAGGTCCTGTATCAGGGTTCTTGCCTCACGAGACTTCACCATAATGTCATTGACGTAAGCTTCAGGGTTCCTCTCGAGCTGCCGGCCTAAGGCGATGTGCATCAGCCGCTGAAAGGTCGCGCCTGCGTTGCACAACCCAAATGGCATGCACGTATAGCAGTACACTCCACACGGGGTCAGGAAAGCCGTCTTCTCCACGTCTTCTACCGCCATCTTGATCTGGTGATAGCCCGAGAAGGCATCTAGGAAGCACAATAGGTCACACTCTGCGGTGGAGTCGACTATCTGGTCAATGCGGGGGAGCAGAAATGGATCCTGCAGGCAGGCCTTGTTGAGGTTGGTGAAGTCAACACACACGCGCTCCTTTCCTCCCTTTTTTGGCACAACGACCAAATTAGCCAGCCAATCAGGGTAGCGGACCTCGCGGATAACTCATGCTGCCTCTAGCTTCCGGGTCTCTTGAACGATGAAAGCATGTTTCTCAGTGGACTGCCGCCTCGCCTTCTGCTTCACGGGGCGCACATTGGGGCACACGTTGAGGTGATGCTCAATCACTTCCCTTAGGACCCCTGCTAACTGATCAGGTTCCCATGCGAACACCTTCTTGTTCGCACGCAGGAACCTCACTAGGGCCTCCTCCTGCTCGGGCTCGAGGTTGGCCCCTATGGTGAAGGTGGCGCCAGTGGACCCGTCTTCGTCGACTGGTACCTGCTTGGTTTCTGCCTTGTCTTGGGTGAATAGCTGCTTCTTTTTAGCCGGCGCAGCCCCCTTGGGCTCAAGGGCCTCGGTGCTAGTGGGCTGTGCCACCACGGCCGCCCTGAAAACAAGCTGGAGCACCTGCAACGCATCCCTCGTGCCTCCTGACACGGTGAGGACGCCGCTGCTCCCAGGCATCTTCATGAGTTTGTACGCCGGGTGAGTTGCCGCCATGAACCGAGCCAGGGTCGGATAGCCGACGACGGCGTTGTAGGGGAGGCCAATGGGGGCGATGTCGAAGTCGATCAGCTCCGTACGGAAGTTGTTGTGGGTGCCGAAGGTCACTGGGAGGCGAATCTGTCCCAAGGAGGCGGTGGAACCGGCTCCGACGCCCGAGAAAGGCCTGCTGGGTTGGAGCTGCTCCAGCGGCACACGGAGGAGGCTGAAGGCCTCCACCAAGAGCACGTTGAGGCCGGCACCACCGTCGATGAGGTTCCTAGTGACGGCCACTTGGCAGATGGTGGGGTGCATAGCATCGGGAGCGCGCGCTAACCGATGGGGTCGAAGGGGTGGTCCTCCGAGTCGAAGGTTAGATCAGCCTCGGGCGCCACCCAGCCTGGGGGGGCTTCTCGGCGCTTGGAGGCGGTGCTGATCCGGCGGGTGAACGGCTTGACGTGATGGCTTGAGGGTGGTGCCTGGGAGCCACCCAGGAGAGCTGTGACGACGGGCGGTGCTGGAGTTAGCGGCGATGTGGCGGTGCAGCCCTCATGCCGCACCGAAGGATGCTGGGACGAGGCCTGCTGCTCGTTCCCCGCCGGGCTGGTGGTGGCGTTGGCGGCAGGCGACAGGGAACGACGAGGGCGTCTGCCGACGGGTGCCATCTGGGCGATGCGGGTGGCGAGAGCAGCCCGGTGCTCGGCACGAGCCCGGCGTGCGTTAGCCATGGACACGACGGAAGATCGCACGCGAACAGCGGAAGAAACATTCCGGCGCCCCCTACCTGGCGTGCCAAATGTCGGATTTTGGGTTCCGACAGACCCTTGAGGTTTGAACACTGGGGTGCGCTGGGAGATCTCTCCCCTACCGATCTGCGTCCAATCTCCTCGCGTGGTCTAAGTTGGAAACAACGAACAACACAAGGGACATAAGGTTTATGCTGGTTCGGGCCACCGTTGCGGTGTAATACCCTACTCCAGTGTGTGGTGTGGTGGATTTCCTCAGGGGCTGATGAGGAACAGTACAAGGGAAGAACAACCTCGCGAGAGGTGTTCTTGAGCTGGTGCGATGAACTGCTTGGGTGAGTTCAATCGCCTCTCTCTCTATCTCTATCTCTCTTTTTCGGTCCCCCCTTCTCTCTGTGGTGGCTAGCTCTATTTATAGAGGCCCTGGGACTCTCCCCAAATAATGAGCGGGAAGGGAGCCAACAATTGGCCATTTTGAAGGGGAACATGTAGTACAAGTTATCCTGACCAAAGGTGGTGTTCGGCTGCCAAAAGCACTGGTGATGATGCCGTCTTGGGCTCCACGGTGACCTCCGTCCTGCCACTCTGCTGGTCTTGGTCTCGTTGCACCGGAATGGTAACCTTTGCTCGGTGCCTTGGCATGTGCTTGCCCCCTTTGCACCAATGGGGAAACAAGGACACTGCGCAGGCCGGCGCCCGCCTGGCGCCCGCCTGGTCTCGATCGTCATGGCTTGCATCACGGGCTCCTCGCGAGGTATCCCCGCCTTGATCACTCCGCCTCCTCGCGAGCCTGCCTGATGAGGATGCCTCTGAGGAAGCTTCCGATCGTCCGCCCCGCGAGGCTTGGCCCTCGCGAGGGTCTTGAGCTTGAGCTGATGAAGATGGGCCGCGCTGGGCCCCCACTTGAGCCATGCCGCAGGCCACAAGCAGGCAAGTCTGGGGACCCCCATTCCCAGAACGTCGACAGAGTCCACCCGGGGGCAAGGACCATCACACCCCGGAGCATTATTTTGAGGATGTCCTTGAGGGCGCCCGCTTGATAGAGGGTCAGTGCTCGAAGGATATGACATTCGAGTGATTTGTACCAAAATTGTAAAAACAATATTATGATATATTATAGGCTATGCTTTTTTCCTGAAGGTTTTGGTTCCTCCTGTGTGGCCGTTTTTTGTATAATCTAAAAGTTTTCCAGTCGTCGGCTTCAGCCCCTTTGCATATAATATGGGGGTGTTCGTAAAAGCACTTGATCACTCTTGACCCAACGTCTTGGTCCATGAAGGAGGTGCTAATGCAGCGAACTAGGCAAACAGACTATAGGGCTTTAACACTTTCACTTAGCCATAGGAGTTTGACGGTGGGTCTATGATATAGCCCCTGGTATGTACGCATTTATCCGAATACGGTGCGTTACATAGGTGACCAGAAGAATGGTCCTTCGTGTAATACGGAAGGAATCACAAAAGATTCTAATAGGTCATCGAGTGGTTGACCAGCTCTCACCGCATCATGACAGTCAGTTTTCGGCTTTCTCTACTGAGGTGCTTGACCAAATGAACCGGAAACACAATCGCAGTAGTTCTTCCTTTACTACCTTAGCCGATAGGGCGGAACGTAAGGTAGTAAGCATAGGAGCCGGGCAACCCAACTCTTGACCAAAGACATGATTCGGAGATGATGCATATAAGGCCAAAACTCGTGACGCCAAAGTATGCTTATAAAGCTGTTCGGACTTTTCGGCAACTCTTATGTTGCCATATCGAGCCCCTAGCAATTTGTGCTAAGGTGCGTGCGTGAAACAAACGAAGAAGAAAGATTCAGTTTTTAGAAAAAGCAAATACTGAATACGGACTATGTTCACCGGAATCTGATTGATACGTCAAATGCAATCTCTCAGATTATAACACCACTACCCGGACTATTTAACACGTCGGGGGTCGAAGGCTGAGGAAAAAGGCACTGTACAGGTTTGAAATAAAGAATGCGATCTACAAAAAAATATTTGGACCTCGTGTTGCATGTCTGCGTTGCCTTGCCTTAGTGAAAGTACTCCTCGACAGGAATAGCCTTTGGTTACCTGCACGAAGCCGAAATCGGAAAGAGTCCGTAAGATGACCAGGCTTTGAGTCACCTGTGAGAAAAGATAGATGATAGTTAGAAAAAATGGAAAAAAGGCTATGGGAGTGCGGGCCGCATTGTAGGCCTGTCTGAATTGTGCCTCCGCCGATGACCAGGGTATTTTAAGTGCATAATTATGTATGCGCGGTGCAAACTTCTCAGCTATGTGAGGCGAACGACAGAGGCTGGACTGCTAATCCAGCTCTGAGATTGACCAGTCCTGTTGAATAGAGACCGGCGGCTTGATGGCCGATGAGATGCGCGACTTGATGGGGCTGCTTTGTACTTCGACTGCAGTAGCCGTAGTATGCTCCTCTTTACGGAGGGGGCTTTCCGTGTTTCCGTTTATCATGATGTCGCCGCGTGGACCGGGCATCTTAAGCTTTAGATAAGCATAGTGTGGGACCGCGTTAAAACAAGCAAAAGTGGTACGCCCGTGTAGTGCATGGTAGCTTCTGTGGAACGGGACAATATCAGAGGTCAAGCCTTCGCTTTGAAAGTTGTTCAGCGAGCCGAAAACAACTTCCAATGTAATTGAGCCCGTGCAACGAGCTTCTATGCCGGTTACTGCTCCCTTGAAGGAAGTTGTGGTAGGATTGATTCTTGAAGGATCAATGCCCATTTTGCGGATAGTGTCTTGGTAGAGTAGATTAAGGCTACTACCGCCGTCCATAAGGACTTTCGTGAGATGGAACCCGTCGATAATTGGGTCAAGGACCAGAGCTGTCAAGCCTTCATGGCGGATACTGGCTGGGTGGTCTTTTGCGATCGAAAGTGATCGGGCAGGCCACCCATTGGCTAGATTTTAAGGCGACCGGATCTATGGCATAGGCGTCCCGTAGTGCACCTTTGCACTTCCCCGTAGGAATGTGCGTCATGTCTACCATGTTTACTATTTTTACTTCGGGGGGAAATTGCTTCTGACCCCCGGTGTTTGGTTGGCCAGTCTCTTCGTCGTCGCTGTCACTGGGCGGCCCCTTCCCCTTGTGTTCGGCATTAAGCCTGTCGGCTCGTTTAAAGACCCAACAACTTATGTTGGTATGATTGGCTGGTTTATCGGGGGTGCCATGAATTTGGCAGGTTCGATCCAGTATCTTGTCTAGATTGGATGGTTCGTCTCTGTTTTCCTTGAATGCCTTTTTTTGTTGACCGGGTTTGGAGCCGCTGAATCTAGCGTTGACAGCTGTGTCGTGCGTTCCTTCGTTATTATTTCGACGCTTGTGTTTATTGAGTCGTGGCTTGCCGTTGCCGTCTCAAACTTCGGAAGTGCCCGGATCACTGGTGCTATTGCTTCTACGAGCGAGCCAGCTATCCTCTCCCGCGCAGAAGCGGGTCATCAAAGAGGTAAGGGCTGCCATGGATTTTGGTTTTTCTTGTCCGAGGTGGCGGGCGAGCCATTCATCTCGGACACTATGTTTAAAGGCCGCAAGGGCTTCGGCGTCCAGACAATCGACAATTTGGTTCTTTTTAATTAAGAACCTAGTCCAGAGCTTCCTGGCTGACTCCCCGGGCTGCTGGATAATGTGACTTACGTCATCGGCATCCAGAGGCCGGACATATGTACCTTGGAAGTTATCGCGGAAGGCGTCTTCCAAGTCTTCCCAGCTGTCAATGGAATTTTCGGGCATACTGTTTAGCCAGTGCCGAGCTGGCCCCTTGAGTTTTAGTGGGAGGTATTTGAGGGCATGAAGATCATCGCCGCGGGCCATATGAATATGGAGAATAAAGTCTTCAATCCATACCGCGGGATCTGTGGTTCCATCATATGATTCGATATTCACGGGTTTGAACCCTTCTGGGAATTCATGTTTCATTACTTGATCAGTGAAGCACAGGGGGTGTGCGGCGCCTCTATATCGGGCCAGATCGTGACGTAGTTCAGATGGAGTCCGTCTGCGGCTTTCGGCCCGAACGTGAATGTGCTTGCCATGTTTGGCTTGATAGCCGTCGTCGTGCATCGGGGCATGCCCCCACGATCCGTAGATCGATCTGGCCGGACCTGCTTTATTCTTCAGGTCCCGCCGCAGGTCATACGTGTATCCCTGAGCTATTTTATCTCTGCCTTTATGGCGAGGAAGGACGGGCTGGTGTTCGGCTTGACTTGCCGTTTTGTCCCAGCCACGTGGTGGTCAATCAGCCGCATTACGCACTGATGGTACGGGCTCAAGTGCCTCGTTGTCGAATTGAGGTAGCAATTTACACTTCAGGTAGCTTTTGGTTGGGCGCTCGAGGCCGTATTCCTCTGCTGCCAGGACATTAGTCCATCTATTGTTGAGCAGATCTTGATCAGCTTGAAGCTGATGCTGCTTCTTTTTCAGGCTCCTTGCAGTGGCTATTAGTCATTGCTTAAAGCGCCCTTGCTCGAGAGGTTCCTTAGGCACGATAAAGTCTTTGTCGCTGAGGCTCACCTCATCCTCAGAGGGTGGAAGATAATTATTGTCCTTCGAGTCTTCGTTTGGAGCCTGTTCATCAGGGCTAACTTGCCCATCCTCCCGATCATCTTGTTCAGAATTTTGCTCGACGGGGTTTTCTTGGTCTTTGGTATCATCCTGAGTGTTGTTGTCTCTTGTGCCGGTATTGCTATCTTTGCTGCGGCATGATTTAGAGCGGCACCGTCGGCATTTTTGTTGTATCTTGGGAGGTTTATCCCCTACTAGATTTTTCTCATGATCGTTGTCACCCTCCTTGGGTGTATCCACCATGTGCATGTCATACGAAGAGGTGGCTGTCCAGCGTCCAGTAAACGATGGGTTTTTGGCTTGCTCCTCTCCGCCATCATCGTCCATACCGTCGATGTCTTCAGAGCCATAATCGAGCATGTCAGTTAAGTCCTCTACTGTGGCGATGAAGTGGGTGGTGGGTGGGACGTAAAATTCCCCGCTCTTAGCCCCTAGTCCGGGTTGGGCGTAGTTTGGATGTCGCTCCTCCGTAATCACGAGGGATCGCATCAAGTCCAGAGCCTCGTTTAAAGGCGAGGTTTGCTGAGGGAGAAAAGAATCTGTGGAGTATGGCGGGAAGGGAATTCCTCGGCCAAGCTCACACGATGCAGACTCTGAGAGTTTGGAGTCAGCGTCCAGGGAAGACTCCGACTTGGTGATGGATGCCGGTGACACTTCTTCCTCCGGCTCTCCCGTACTGGGCCTAGGGGCCACAGATAGTCCGGCGGGTTTAGAAATCCCGTTTTCGGTACTGGCGAGGCACTCCGGATCTAAGTCCAGAGCGAAGGTTGGGGTTGTGAATCCTTGGAAGATCAAGTCTCCTCGGATGTCAGCGACATAATCCAAGTTTCCAAAACTAATCTGGTGACCTCGGGCATAGTTGTCGATATGCTCCAGATGGCCAAGCGAGTTGGCCCGCAATGCGAAGCCGCCGAATACGAAGATCTGGCCAGGGAGAAAAACCTCCCCTAGGGCAGCATCGTTGCAGATGATGGATGGAGCCATCGAACCTTCTGAGGGCGACACAGTGGAACTCCCAATGAAAGCACCAATGTCGGTGTCAAAACCGGCAGACCTCGGGTAGGGGGTCCCGAACTGTGCGTCTAAGGTTGATGGTAACAGGAGACAAGGGACACAAAGTTTTACCGAGGTTCAGGCCCTCTTGATGGAGGTAATACCCTACGTCCTGATTGATTGATATTGATGAGTATGGGGGTTACAAGAGTTGATCTACCACGAGATCCTAATGGCTAAAACCCTAAAAGTCTAGCCTATCAGATTATGATTGCCTCTACGGACTAAACCCTCCGGTTACATAGAAAGGAAATAGTACATCTGACCTCCTAGCTTGCCTTCCACGCAAAGGAGAGTCCTATCCGGACACGGGAGGAAGTCTTCTATCTTGTATCTTCATGGCCCAATAGTCCGGCCCATGTCACACAGGTCGGACGCCCGAGGACCCCTTAATCCAGGACTCCATCAAGGGTGATGCAGCAAAGTAGCGTAAGTATTTCCCTCAGTTTTTGAGAACCAAGGTATCAAAGTAGGAGACTACACGCAAATCCCCTAGTACCTACACAAACAAACAAGAACCTCGCAACCAACATGATAAAGGGGTTGTCAATCCCTTCACGGTCACTTACGAGAGTGAGATCTGATAGAGATAATAAGATAAATATTTTTGGTATTTTTGTGATATAGATTGGAAAATAAAGATTGCAAAATAAATAGTAAACTAGAATTGTAGATTGGAAACTTATATGATGTAAAGTAGACCCGGGGGCCATAGGTTTCACTAGTGGCTTCTCTCAAGATAGCATGTATTACGGTGGGTGAACAAATTACTGCCAAGCAATTGATAGGAAAACACATAGTTATGATGATATCTAAGCCAATGATCATGAATATAGGCATCACGTCCGTGACAAGTAGACCGAAACGATTCTGCATCTACTACTATTACTCCACACATCGACCGCTATCCAGCATGCATCTAGAGTATTAAGTTCATAAGAACGGAGTAACGCATAAGGCAAGATGACATGATGTAGAGGGATAAACTCAAGCAATATGATATATACCCCATCTTTTTATCCTCGATGACAACAATACAATACGTGGCGTTTCCCTTTCTGTCACTAGGATCGAGCACCGCAAGATTGAACCCAAAGCTAAGCACTTGTCCCATTGCAAGAAAGATCAATCTAGTAGGCCAAACCAAACTGATAATTCAAAGAGACTTGCAAAGATATGAAATCATGCATATAAGAATTCAGAGAAGAATCAAATAATATTCATAGCTAATCAAGTTCATAAACCCACAATTCATCGGATCTCGGCAAACACACTGCAAAAAGAGTTACATCGAATAGATCTCCAAGAACATCGAGGAGAACTTTGTATTGAGATCCAAAGAGAGAGAAGAAGCCATCTAGCTAATAACTATGGACACGAAGGTCTATGGTAAACTACTCACACATCATCGGAGAGGCTATGGTGTTGATGTAGAAGCCCTCCGTGATCGAATCCCCCTCCGACAGATCGCCGGAAAAGGCCCCAAGATGGGATCTCACGGGTACAGAAGGTTGCGGTGGTGGAAAAGGTGTTTCGTGGCTCCCTCCGAAGGTTTCAGGGTATAAGAGTATATATAGCCGAAAGAAGTAGGTCGGTGGAGCTGCGAGGGGCCCATGAGGGTGGGGGCGCGCCTGGCCCCCTGGGCGCGCCTTCTACCTCGTGGCCGCCTCGCCGCTTCCTTGGCGTCCACTCCAAGTCTCCTAGATCACGTTTGTTCCAAAAAAGATCCTCGCGAAGGTTTCATTCCATTTGGATTCCGTTTCATATTCCTTTTCTGCAAAACACTGAAATAGGCAAAAAGAACAACAATGTGCACTGGGCTTTCGGTTAATAGGTTAGTCCCAAAAATAATATAAAAAGTATAATAAAGCCCATTAAACATCCAAAACAGATAATATAATAGCTTGGAACAATCAAAAATAATAGATACGTTGGAGACGTATCAAGCATCCCCAAGCTTAATTCCTGCTCGTCCTCGAGTAGGCAAATGCTAAAAACAGAAATTTTCATGTGGAATGCTCCCTAATAATATTTTCAATGTAATTCTCTTTACTGTGGCATGAACGTTCAGATCCAAAAGATTCAAGATAAAAGTTTAATATTGACGTAAAAATAGTAATACTTCAAGCATACTAACGAAGCAATTATGTCTTATCAAAATAACATAGCCAAAGAAAGCTTATCATTACAAAATCATATAGTTTGGCCATGCTTCATTTTCGTCACACAAAATGTCCCCTCAGGCATAACCCCGATGACAAGCCGAGCAATTGGTTCATACTTTTTAACACGCTTCAGCCTTTTCAACCCTTACGCAATACATGAGGGCAAGCCATGGATATAGCACTATAGGTGGAATAGTATATGATGATGGGGGTCATGTGAGAAGACAAAAAAGGAGAAAGTCTCACATTGACATGGCTAATCAACGAGCTATGGAGATGCCCATCAATTGATGTCAATGCGAGGAGTAGGGATTGCCATGCAATGGATGCACTAGAGCTATAAGTGTATGAAAGCTCATCAAAAGAAACTAAGTGGGTGTGAATCCAACTTGCTTGCTCACGAAGACCTAGGGCATTTTGATGATGCCCATCATTGGAAAATACAAGCCAAGTTCTATAATGAAAAATTCCCACTAGTATATGAAAGTGACAAAATAAGAAACTCTTTATCATGAAGACCATAGTGCTATTTTGAAGCACAAGTGTGGAAAAAGGATAGTAACATTGTCCCTTCTCTCTTTTTCTCTCATTTTTTTTGTCTGGGCTTCTTTGGCCTCTTTTTTTTATTTGGGATTCTTTGGCCTATTTTTTTCCTTTCCTCACATGGGACAATGCTCTAATAATGATGATCATCACACTTTTATTTACTCATAACTCAATGTTACAACTCGATACTAGAACAAAAATATGACTCTATGTGAATGCCTCTGGTGGTGTACCGGGATATGCGATGAATCAAGAGCGACATGTATGAAAGAATTATGAAAGTGGCTTTGCCACAAATATGATGTCAATTACATGATCATGCAAAGCAATATGACAATGATGGAGCATGTCATAATAAATTGAACGGTGGAAAGTTGCATGGCAATATATCTCAGAATGGCTATGGAAATGCCATAATAGGTAGGTATGGTGGCTGTTTTGAGGAAGATATAAGGAGGCTTATGTGTGATAGAGCGTATCATATCACGGGTTTGGATGCACCGGCGAAGTTTGCACCAACTCTCAAGGTGAGAAAGGGCAATGTACGGTACCGAAGAGGCTAGCAAATTGCGGAAAGGTAAGAGTGCGTATGATCCATGGACTCACATTAGTCATAAAGAACTCATATACTTATTGCAAAAGTTTATTAGCCCTCAAAGCAAAGTACTACTATGCATGCCCCTAGAGGGATAGATTGGTAGGAAAAGACCATCGCTCGTCCCCGACCGCCACTCATAAGGAAAGCACTCAAAGAACACCCCATGCTTCAAATTTGTCACACAACGTTTACCATACGTGCATGCTACAAGACTTGCCAACTTTAACACAAGTATTTCTCAATTTCACAATTTCCCAACTAGCACGACTCTAACATTACCACCTTTATATCTCAAAACATCTATCAAGAATCATAGTATTCAATGCACTCTATATGAAAGTTTTTATCATACCCATCATGAATGCCTATCATATTAGGACTAGTTTTATAGCCAAAGCAAATTACCATGTTGTTCTAAAAGACTCTCAAAATAATATAAGTGAAGTATGAGAGATCAATAATTTCTACAAAATAAATCCACTATTGTGCTCTAAAAAATATAAGTGAAGCACTAGAGCAAAATTATCTAGCTCAAAAGATATAAGTGAAGCACATAGAGTATTCTAATAAATTCTGATTCATGTGTGTCTACCAAAAGGTGTGTACAACAAGGATGATTGTGGTAAACTAAAAATAAAAGACTCAAATCATACAAGACGCTCCAAGCAAAATACATATCATGTGGTGAATAAAAACATAGCCTCAAGTAAAGTTACCGATAGACGAAGACGAAAGAGGGGATGCCTTCCAGGGCATCCCCAAGCTTACGGTTTTGGTTGTCCTTGGATTTTACCTTGGGGTGCCTTGGGCATCCCCAAGCTTAGGCTCTTGCCACTCCTTGTTCCAAAATCCATCAAATCTTTACCCAAAAACTTGAAAACTTCACAACACAAAACTCAATAGAAAATCTCATGAGCTCTGTTATTATAAGAAAACAAATAACCACTTAATGTACTGTAATGAACTCATTATTTATTTATATTGGTGTCAAACCTACTGTATTCCAACTTCTCTATGGTTCATACCCCCCGATACTAGCCATAGATTCATCAAAATAAGCAAACAACACATGAAAAAACAGAATCTGACAAAAACAGAACAGTCTGTAGTAATCTGTAGGTTTGGAATACTTCTGTAACTCCAAAAATTCTATCAAATTAGGAAGACCTAAATAATTTTATATTATGTACTGCAGTTGGAATCATTATTTTATCGCTCTTTGGTTAAAAATGAAAATTATTCTCGTGAGCGCATACATTCTATTTTTTCAGCAAGATCAAATAACAACCATCCAACAAGATCCTAAAGGCTTTGCTTTGCACAAACACTAATTAAAACATAAAAACACAATCATAAAAGTGGCTAGATGATTTATTTATTACTAAACTGGAACAAAAAGCAAGAGACAAAAATAAAATTGGGTTGCCTCCCAACAAGCGCTATCGTTTAACGCCCCTAGCTAGGCATAAAAACAAGAATAGATCTAGGTATTGCCATCTTTGGTATTTATCTTTTTAATGGATTTATGTTCGGAACCGGGAGGTTCCTTACATTTCCCTTCATGCTCGGAGATCTTTAGATGTAGAGCATCCAACCGCTTATTGCAAAGTGTAATCAACATATTCATGCGGTTAAGATTTTCACCAACATTTTTAAGAGGTTCAATAATTTTTTTCAATTCGCATAATTTCTCTAAGATTTGAGTTCCTTCTTGCGTAAGGTGAAGTCCCTTTTGTGGGGAAGTACTCCTACTACCCCCTCTATAATTTGATAAGCAATACTAGGGTCAACTTCAATAAAGTTCCCTTTGGCGGAAAAATCAAGGAGTTGTCTATGGGGTAAGGTAAGCCCAACATAAAAATTGCGAAGTAAAATCTTGAAATCTCCCTCTATGGTGCAACTACGATAAGATTCTACCATCCTATACCAAGAATCTTTTAAGTTTTCTCGTCTTTGTTTGAAGTGGAGAACTTCAAAATTAGGAGTACTAACAGTGATAGAAGGACTAGCTATAACAGCAAAACAAACGATCTAACACGAGAAGCAAGCGAAAAGAGACAAATGGAAAAAAGGGCGAACAGAAAAGAGGCGAATAAAACGGCAAGGGTGAAGTGGGGGAGAGGAAAACGAGAGGCAAATGGCAAATAATGTAACGCGGGGGATAAGAGTTTGTGATGAGTACTTGGTATGTCTTGACTTGTGCGTAGATCTCCCCGACAACGGCGCCAGAAATCTTTCTTGCTACTGAGGGAGTCCTAGACTAAGGGGTCCTCGGGCGTCCGGCCTATTAGCCATGGGCCGGACTGGTGGGCTGTGAAGATACGAAGACCAAAGACTGTATCCGTGTCTGGATAGGACTCTCCTTGGCGTGGAAGGCAAGCTTGGCGACCAAATATGTAGATTCCTTTTTTGTAACCGGCCTTGTGTAACCCTAGATCCTCCCCAGTGTCTATATAAACCGGAGGACTTAGTCCGGAGGAGGGACATCATCATAGCCATACAAGCTAGACCTCTAGGGTTTAGCTATTACGATCTCATGGTAGATCAACTCTTGTAATACTCATATTCATCAAGATCAATCAAGCAAGACGTAGGGTATTACCTCCATAGAGAGGGCGCGAACCTGGGTAAAACATTGTGTCCCCTATCTCCTGTTACCATCGACCTTAGACGCATAGTTCGGGACCCCCTACCCGAGATCCGCCGGTTTTGACATCGACATTGGTGCTTTAATTAAGAGTTCCACTTTGTCATCATCAAGAGCTTCGATGGATCCTTCAACCATACACAATGATGCTTCCCAAGGGGGAGTCTTCCTTCCCGGACAGATCTTCTTATTCGGCGGCTTCGCTCTACGGGCCAACTCGCTTGGCCATCAGGAGCAGATCGAAAGCTACGCCCCTGGCCATCAGCTCAGATTTGGGAGCTTGAACTTCATTAAGGACATCCGTGGAGAATTGATCTTCACAGGATTCGAGGCCGCGGCTACCACTCCTGGTCACCCTGAGGGACATGACCTAAATCTGTCATCGGACTGCATCTAGGAGACAGCTCCCATAACCGCTCTGGCCTTAGATCCAGAGCAGACTGCGCCATCCAAGGACGGGAGGATCAACTCCACCACGGAGGCCACAGATTCCACGGTGTTGGAGCCACACATAGACTTGATCTCACACGAGACCTGTGCCACCAAAACTCCGGACTTGTCTCCGGCCGTAAGTTCCGAACCATGTGAGCCCGCGGATGTCGAGCTTGATCATTTATTGATCTTCGAATTCAGTGCCGCATACATCTTTCAGCACTCGCCTTTGGGGGACATGCTAAACTCATTGAAAAACCTGTCCTTGGCGGGGGATTCACAGTCAAACTATGTTCGGTTCGAACTAGGGGCTGATAATGGAGAATCTTGGTTCCCACCTGCCACCCACTCCATAGCCACTGTCGAGGACTTAACCGACATGCTCGATTACGGCTCCGAAGACTTCGACGGTATAGACGACGGTGTCGAAGAAGAGTTGGTCCGAAAACCGCCACTCACCGGACGCGGGACGGTCACTTCTTCATACGACGTATACATGGTGAATACACCTAAAGAAACTAACGACGATGATAAAGAAGTTCCAGTGGAGGATAAACCTCCCAAGACACGGCCCAGACGCCGGTGTCAGCGTCGTCGCTCTAAGTCACGTCGCGCAAAAGACAGTAATACTGGCACCGGAGAGAACAATACCCCGGATGATTCCGAAGACAATGAAGCCCGTGTTGGGGCAACATCCGAACAGGATGAACTGGAAGACGGGCACGATAGCCCCCATGAACAGGCTATACACGAAGACTCGGAGGACAGTAATTATCTTCCGCTCTCCGAGAATGAGGAGAGCCTCGGTGACGAGGATTTCATCGTGCCTGAGGAACCTCTAGAGCAGGAGCGCTTTAAACGCCGGCTATTAGCCACGACAAGGAGTCTGAAAAAGAAACAATAGCAGCTTCAAGCTGACGAAGACCTGCTCAAGGATAGATGGATAGACATCCTAGTGGCCAAAGAATACGGCCCCAAGCACACAACCAAGGGTTACCCGAAGCACAGATTGCTACCTCAGTTCGATGAGGAGGCACCGACACTTGTACCGCGCAGCCGGGACAATGCGGCTAGCTGACCACTATGCAGTCAGGATAAAGCGGCAGCTCAAGCCGAAGAGCAGCCCGCCTCACCCCAAAGAAAAAACAGAGACAAAACAGCTTGGGGTCATACACATGACCCTCAACAGAACCTGGACATTAGAGCATGACACAACATGTCGATCTACGGAACGTGAGGACGTGCCTCGACACGCGACTACGGCTACCTATACGGATGGGACAAGTCTAGTTATGCCTGGGCCGAAAATTGCAGACAGACTCCATCTAAGCTACGTCGTGACGTGGCCCAATATAGAGGCGCCGCACACCCACTCTGCTTCACCGACGAAGTAATGAAGCATGAATTCCC
Organism: Triticum urartu; assembly: GCF_056163025.1. Taxonomy (NCBI): domain Eukaryota; kingdom Viridiplantae; phylum Streptophyta; class Magnoliopsida; order Poales; family Poaceae; genus Triticum; species Triticum urartu. Next base: position 527,776,271 of record NC_141876.1, read on the forward strand.
AGAGGGGTTTAGACCCATGAATATCGAGTCATATTATGGAAAAACCGATCCTGCGGTATGGATCGAGGATTTTCTCCTCCATATTCACATGGCTCGTGGAGACGACCTTCATGCCATCAAATACCTCCCACTAAAACTCAGAGGAAGGTACTGGTTAAACAGTTTGCCTGAAAACTCTATCGACAGCTGGGAGGATCTGGAAGACGCTTTCCGCGACAACTTCCAAGGTACATATGTCCGGCCACCAGACGCCGATGACTTAAGTCACATCGTCCAACAGCCCGGGGAGTCAGCTAGAAGGCTCTGGACTAGGTTCCTTGTTAAAAAGAACCAAATCGTAGACTGTCCGGACGCGGTAGCCCTAGTGGCCTTTAAACACAGTGTCCGGGACGAGTGGCTCGCCCGCCACCTTGGTCAGGAAAAACCAAAATCCATGTCATCCCTTACCGCTCTGATGACCCAATTTTGCACAGGAGAAGACAACTGGCTCGCTCGTAGAAGCAACAATGCCAGCGACCCGGGCACTTCCGAAGTTCGAGACGGAAACAGTAATGAGGGAGCGCACGACACATTAGTCAACGCCAGATTCGGTGGCCCCAAACCCGGTCAATCAAAGAAGCCATTCAAGGCAAACAGAGTCAGACTATCCAATTTGGATAAGATATTGGATAGGCCCTGCCAGATTCATGGCCACCCGAATAAACCAGCCAACCACACCAGCAGAAGCTGTTAGGTCTTCAAACAGGCCGGCAAGTTAAACACCGAATACAAGGGGAAGAAGCTACCCGGTGACGGCGACGACGACGAAACTCACCAACCAAACACCGGGGTCAGAAGCAGTTTCCCCCCGAAGTAAAGACAGTAAACATGGTACACATGACATAGTCCCCTACAGGGGAACGCATGGAGCACTCTCTCCGTGCAGAGGATCACACTACGGCTATCTCAGCCGAACTACACAGCAAGGGCATTACACCGCATACCTCGTCGGCCATTGAGTCACCGGTCTCCATTCAGCATGACCGTTCAAATCTCACACAGGACTAGCAGTTCGGCTTCCATCGTCCGCCGCATATACCTAGAAAATGTGTACCGCGCATACATAACTACGCACTTAAAATACCCTGGGCACCGGTGGAAGCACAATACGGACGGACCTGAAAGTACTCCCATAACCTTCTCTTTTTATTCTAATTATTCTTTCTTCTTCCTTTTTCTTGTTTCCCTCCGCAGGTGGCTCAATGGCTGGCCTCGGACTCTATCGGAGTTCGGGTTCGCACACTCACCCAAGGGCTATCTCCGTTAAGGGGTCCCTTTACCGAGGACAGGCGGCGCAGACGTGCGATAGGAGGTCCAAAATAACGTTTTGTAGACCGCACACTCTATTTCGAGCCTGTAAAGTGCCTTTTTCCTCCGCCTTCGACCCCTGGCATATCGAATAGCCGGGGTTGCAGCTTTGTTATCTATATACACGATTGGCACATCACTCAGATCCCAGTAAAAATAATCCATTCTTTTCTAAAGGACCGAGTTTTGCCCCAACGGTTGTTTCATACATACACCTCGGCACAACTTGCCAGGGGCTCGGTATGGGAACAAACGAGTTGCCGACAAGTCCGAACAGCTCTATAGCGTACTTCGGCGTCGCGAGTTTGGCCTTATATGCATCAGCTCCAAATCATGTCTTGGGTCAATAGTTGGGTTGCCCGGTTCCTGTGCTTCCTATCCTACGTTCCGCTCTATCGGCTAGGGTAGTAAAGGGAGAACTACTGCGATTGTGCTTCCGGTTCACCTGGTTAAGCACCTCAATAGAGAAAGCCGAAGACTAACTGTCATGATGCAGTGAGAGTTGGTCAACCACTCGATGACTTATCGGAATCTTTCGTGATTCCCTCCATGTCAAACGAAGCACCTCTTTCCGGTCAAATATGTAAACATGTCATATGAATAAGCCGCATACATACCAGGGGCTATGTCGTAGACCCACCATAAAACTCCTATGGCTAAGTGAAAGTGTTATCGCCCTATAGTCTGGTTGCCTGGTTCACTGCATTGACACCTCCTTCACGGACCAAGACGTTGGGTCAAGAGTGATCAGATGCTTTTTCGAACACCCCCGTACTTCCTACGAGGGGGCTAAAGCCGACGAGTGGAAAACTTTCAGATCATATACAAACGGCCGCACAGGAGGAACAAAAGCCTTTAGGAAAAATCAAAATATAGACTGGTTATAACAATTGTCTTTTACAATTCGTAAAGAATTCACTCGAATATTATGCTTTCGATCATTGACCCTCTATCAAGCGGGCAGCCTCAAAGACGTCCTCAAAGTAATGCTCTGGTGCGTGATGGTCCTTGCCCTTGGGGGGACCCTGCGTCGCAACATCGACGGCCTTCACCTTCCCCCAGTATGGCTTGACTCGGGCAAAGGCCATCCGTGCACCTTCAATGCATGCCGACCGCTTCACGGTGTCGATACGTGGCACCACATCAGCAAGCCGCCGCACCAAGCCGAAATAGCTATTCGGAATCGGCTTAGTCAGCCACAGCTAAAGTATGACGTTCTTCATGGCAGCACTAGACATCCTGTGAAGCTCGACCCATTGGGACATCTGTTCATTCAACAGCAGAGGGCGTTTTGATACGCTGAACTATGACCAGAAAAGCTTCTCCATTGCATATCCCTCTTGCACTTGGTAAAACTGCGCTGCATCGGATGAATTCTTCGGCAGGTCCAAAAACACGTCTGGAGAACTCCACACTTGGTTAAGCTGAGCATAATTCGGATCGCCGAACTTAGTTTCTAATAAAAGGGCTTACCAGCCGCAATCTCCCCAGCTTGCCGGATCTCCTCACGGGCCGCTCTAGATTCGGACCACTCTTCTTTCGCCTCTCGCAAGGCCTTGTCAAGCTCAGCCGCTTTGGCTTTATTCTCCTTCTCTAGGAATTGACGACGGCTAGTACCATTTTTCAGTTCGAGCGCCATCGAGGATATTTTTTCCTCGTCTTGTTGTCGAGCAACTTGTTCGGCCGATGCCTTTTCGGCAGCTGTATTACTAAACCGGGCCTGCTCCTTGGCCCGGGCCAGCTCCGCCCGAAGAATCTCAACGGCGGCGGCACCATCTGCAGCCATGCATATTCCAGTATGCAACTTTCAGCGTCATGCTTATATTACAAACACGTATATGTAAGGATTGCTCCGAATACGTACCTTGCGACTCGTCAAGACGCCCGTTGATAAGCGCGATATCAGTATCTGCCTCATCAATCTTGTGTTGTAAATCTGCAATCTCTATAGTCCGTATAGTTTCCGGGGAGGTCACAGCCTGTGTTCCAATTAATCATATTACTTCCTGGGCATATCTTTTGATCCTCTGATCGCCTCCCTCGGGAAGCCAATCAGAGTCTCAGGGGCTACTATCTATACACAGGTGTATTCTTGAATAAAACACAATCGATCGTATCACGGTACAAACCTTGAAGCTTCTTAGCAGGCCCATGAAGGCCTCATTCAATCCGCTTTTCGCGGATAGGACCTTTTCGACCACCGTTCCCATCAAGGTATGATGTTCCTCTGAGACGGACGCCTATCACAGCATGTTCGTCAATATGTCCGGCGCCTCTGGGTTACCTGAGGCTGCGGTGGGAATGTGGCCTCCCTTTGAAGGGATCCGTTTATTCGTATCCGGCTGTAGACCGGACTGTATCACCTTCGGGTTGTGTCTTCATCATCCCTCGCACCACTTGTTGATCGGGAGAGAGCCTCCGCGACGACACCTCGAAGTCATCCGCCCTATTGGGCGAGGAGTTTGGTGGAGGCGTCTCGCTTTCCTTCATCTCCGGGAGAAGATCCCCGAGGAAGAGGATTGTTGAAGAAGACTGCGTGCCGAACTGCAAAAAACATATATTCTAGACATTACAAGAAAGGGACGGGACATGTTTAAAACACCCTTGTTCACTTATGATTTGGCCTAACGCTTGTCCTCATCATGGGACTGCGTGATGACGTTGTCCTCCAAGCCCGAGCCACACGATGAAGGCATCTTGCCTCGCTTAGGAGCCTTTTCCTCCCAATCTTCAGAGGTGGCCCTTTTCTTCCCATGGGGGGAAGAGACGTTGACTTCCCCATCATTTTTGTCTTTGGACGATGGAATCTTGATTCCTCCAGACACAATGTCTGGCACAACTTCGGGATGGGGGGCATCTTTGGTCCTCTCTGCCTTGCCCTCCTTCACAGGCATCTGGTACGGTGCCGGAGCTAGCATCCTTGTTAATACAGGATCCGCTGAACCTTCGGGAAGGGGGGCCGGACACCTAATCAGCACCGCTTTCTTTATACAACCCTGGAAGGAGATAGCTTTCTCAGTAATGTATTACGGCATACTTAAAAAAGAGGGTGTTCGGAAGTCAAGTGCTTACCGGGGTGTCCGGACGGTTGCAGTCGAGGCCTGTGTCCTCTGTAGTGTCCGGCCAATGTTTTCGTTTTCTGAAAAACAACTTCCACATCCCTATGTGCGTAATGCCGAAGAAGTGTTGGAGGGTTCGTGGTCCTTCTGGATTGAACTCCCACATACGGAGAGCCTACATTGGCATGGTAGGATTCGGCGAATCAGCATTACTTGAATCACGCTGACAAGATCGATGTCCTTCTCGAGGAGGGTTCGGATGCGGCTTTGTAGAGTCCGCACTTCATCAACCGATCCCCAATCTAGCCCCTTGTTGGCCCATGATGCAAGCTGTAATGGTGGGCCAGGGTGAAACGTGGGTGCAGCTACCCACTTGGTGATGCGGGGCTCCATAACATAAAACCACTCTTGCTGCCATTGATTGGAAGTTTCGGTAGAAGTCCTTTTGGCCAAGGAGTGTTGGTGAGGTGGCTAACTACAGCACCGCCGCACTCCACCTGTTCCCCGACTACCTTTGGTTTTACACTGAAGGTCTTGAGCCATAAGCCGAAGTGTGGGGGATTCGGAGGAAGGCCTCACACGTAATGATGAATGCCGAGACATGGAGGAAAGACTCTGGGGCTAGATCATGAAAATCTAGTCCATAATAGAACATTAGCCCCCGGACGAAGGGGTGAAGAGCGATCCCTAGCCCTTGGAGGAAGTGTGAGATGAATACGACCCTCTCGCCAGATCTGGGGGTCGAGATAACCTGCCCTTAAGTAGGGAGCCTATGGTGGAGCTCCGCGGTCAGGTATCTGGCCGCTCTAAGCTTCGCAATATCCTCCTCTGTAACAGAGGAAGCCACCCATCGGCCTTGAGGGCTGGGTCCGGACATAGTGGGGAAGCTCGGAGCAACGAAGTCGAAACCTCGGGTGCTAGAACTCAAGGTTGGAGAGGCTGAGGAGAAGTTTGGCGTCAAAAAGGACAACCCTTGGTTCCTTTATAAAGGCAGCAGGAATTAAACACCTCCTCTTGAGCCTGAAAGCCTGCCTATTCCTAAGGGATCTTTTCAACAGAATGGTTGGGTTACCCACGATCGTGTTAATGAGAATCCCGCAATAAGGGGACACGATCTCTGTTTCGACAGAGTGTGCCAATAGCAACCGCGCCTCGAAACATGGAACGGCGGGACATGAAACGGTTCAAAAAACCGGGCGATTGTGACGTCATGTTATAAAAGTTGTCATCAGATTGGACTCATGGAATATTATATTCTCTCCGCGGTTGTGTATGGTGTTGTCTTACAGGTCCGGACACGTTCAAATACGTCCGAAGACTATCTTGGAGTTCAGAGGGAGGAACCCGCCTTGCAATGCCGAAGACAGATCTACGCGTCGGATATGTTGTCATTGAAGCCAGGTTCAGTTGCTACTGAGGGAGTCCTGGACTAAGGGGTCCTCGGGTGTCCGGCCTGTTAGCCATGGGTCGGACTGGTGAGCTGTGAAGATACGAAGACCGAATACTGTATCCATGTCCGGATAGGACTCTCCTTGGCGTGGAAGGCAAGCTCGGTGACCAAATATGTAGATTCCTTTCTTTGTAACCGACCTTGTGTAACCCTTGATCCTCCTCGGTGTCTATATAAACTGGAGGACTTAGTCTGAAGGAGGGACATCATCATAGCCATATAAGCTAGACCTCTAGGGTTTAGTTATTACGATCTCGTGGTAGATCAACTCTTGTAATACTCATATTCATCAAGATCAATCAAGCAGGATGTAGGGTATTACCTCCATAGAGAGGGCCCAAACCTGGGTAAAACATTGTGTCCCCTGTCTCCTATTACCATCGACCTTAGACGCATAGTTTGGGACCCCCTACCCGAGATCCGCTGGTTTTGACAGCGACAACTACCTCTTGAGCATGCGTTGGTTTTCCCTTGAAGAGGAAAGGGTGATGCAGCAAAGTAGTGTTAGTATTTCCCTTAGTTTTTGAGAACCAAGGTATCAATCCAGTAGGAGACTACACATAAATGCCCTAGTACCTGCACAAACAAACAAGAACCTCGCAACCAACGCGATAAAGGGGTTGTCAATCCCTTCACGGTCATTTATGAGAGTGAGATCTGATAGAGATAATAAGATAAATATTTTTGGTATTTTTGTGATATAGATTGGAAAATAAAGATTGCAAAATAAATAGTAAACTAGAATTGTAGATTGGAAACTTATATGGTGTAAAGTAGACCCAGGGGCCATAGGTTTCACTAGTGGCTTCTCTCAAGATAGCGTGTATTACGGTGGGTGAACAAATTACTGCCGAGCAGTTGATAGAAAAGAACATAGTTATGATGATATCTAAGGCAATGATCATGAATATAGGCATCACGTCCATGACAAGTAGACTGAAACTATTCTGCATCTACTACTATAACTCCACACATCGACCGCTATCCAGCATGCATCTAGAGTATTAAGTTCCTAAGAACGGAGTAACGCATACGGCAAGATGACATGATGTAGATGGATAAACTCAACCAATATGATATAAACCCCATCTTTTTATCCTCGATGGCAACAATACAATATGTGTCATTTCCCTTTCTGTCACTGGGATCGAGCACCGCAAGATTGAACCCAAAGCTAAGCACTTCTCCCATTGCAAGAAAGATCAATCTAGTAGGCCAAACCAAACTGATAATTCAAAGAGACTTGCAAAGATATCAAATCATGCATATAAGAATTCAGAGAAGAATCAAATAATATTCATAGATAATCAAGTTCATAAACCCAAGATTCATCGAATCTCGGGAAACATACCGCAAAAAGAGTTACATCGAATAGATATGCAAGAACATCAAGGAGAACTTTGTATTGAGATCCAAAGAGAGAGAAGAAGCCATCTAGCTAATAACTATGGACCCGAAGGTCTGTGGTAAACTACTCACACATCATCGTAGAGGCTATGGTGTTGATGTAGAAGCCCTCCATGATCGAATCCCCCTTCGGCAGATCGACGGAAAAGGCTCCAAGATGGGATCTCATGGGTACAGAAGGTTGCCGAGGTGGAAAAGGTGTTTCATGGCTCCCTCCAAAGGTTTCAGGGTATAAGAGTATATATAGGCGAAAGAAGTAGGTCGATGGAGCTACGAGGGGCCCACGCGGGTGGGGGGCGCGCCTGGCCCCCCTGGGCGCGCCCTCCTACCTCGTGGCCACCTCGCCGCTTCCTTGACGTCCACTCCAAGTCTCCTGGATCACGTTTGTTCCAAAAAAGATCCTCGCGGAGGTTTCATTCTGTTTGGATTCCGTTTGATATTCCTTTTCTGCGGAACACTGAAATAGGCAAAAAAACAGCAATTTGCACTGGGATTTCGTTTAATAGGTTAGTCCCAAAAAATATAAATTATAATAAAGCCCATTAAACATCCAAAATAGATAATATAATAGCAAGGAACAATCAAAAATTATAGATACGTTGGAGACGTATCAGGTGGCTGGAAAGTGTGCACCTAGTTTGAGTCGTCTAGGTTGGCCCAGGCTAGTTATATATGTTCGTCCGAATGCACGAGCAGGCAATGTAAAAAATGAAGAAAAACGTTTCAATTTGGATGGGCCAATAACGTAAGTGCAAGGCATGCCCTATAACAGGCTCGCGGCCCAACCGAGCGACTCCCATATCGATCGATAGCAGGAAAAATCCCAATTCGTTCCCTCCAGCCTCCAGTCTGGTTCGCTCCTAACCTAGCCGCTGCTGGACAGACCAACACAGCACTTCCTCGCGCCCTCGTTGGAGGGCGGTCGCCGAGCTTCAAGTGAATGGAAGGACAAGATGGAGATCCAGCCCTGGGTGTAGCCTGCGTGGGCGTCAGTGGCAGCAACACGGGCATGGCATCGAGCTTGCGCAAACGGACAGTCGCAGCTTGCAAGAGCAGCATGCGCAACAAGCAGGTACATCACATCCCTGATTATATCTAATTCAACTGTTCAATTTCTGGCCAATAGTTAAACCTGACGGTGTTGTGAAACTGCTTGTATGTAAGGAATCTATGAGAAAATCAAACCAATTTCTGCTTATTTTATAATTCCCCCAAACAATACTGAACTGACTGAATCTGATGTATCTAATCAAGTTTCCGGTGCAAACATACAAGCTCATGTTGTTCTTGAGCCTGAAGTGTCTAATGAACAGACTGCTAATGAAGGATTTGATGCAAACCTTTTACATGCTCCTGGTGATGAACATATAGTGTCTAAGGAGGGATCTAATGCAAGCATTTTGCAAGCTCCCATTGAAGGATTTAGTGTCTAATGATGATCTGCTATGTTGAGAGAGACATAGAGATTTGCAGGCATTGATGACAAGCAAATTATAGTACATTTTCGTGGCCTCAGGAAACGTCGAGGCCATCTACCAGAAAGTCCCCGTATTATGACAACGTAGCATAAATACTTTTCTAATCTATTGTTTGAAACTATTGGCATACTTGTGCAGGATAGATATATTGATATGCAGTTTGTGCACTGGTTATAGGTGCAATTACACTTCAATATTTTCAGCCAGAGAACGAATAATTCAAGCAGGTACAGACCATGTTAGTAGTCCTTGTACACCATGTTGCATTTTGTGTTTTTTGGTGCTTGCATCATTTAGTGTTTTATAATCTGAACTACTTTAGATCATTAGCTGGTTTTCAAAGTGCATGTAGCTTCACATTTCTCAAGTTATGTTGATTTCTAGAGTGCAAGTGCCTTCATATTTTTTAAGTTAAATGTTCGCCCTTGGTAACTTGAATTCGCGGATCCTCCACTGCACACAAATCATACACGCAGGCCAGTACGAATTAAATGAAATGCAGGGACTTACACTAGCTCGTTGTACAGGCTCACTGCAGCTCTGCTTGTGCTTGGGATGTTCCATGTACAAGTCCATGTTACCACTTGCTTGGATGTGCAGGCCTTGTGCTCCTTGCACCCCCCTCTGCATTTTTGACATGGCGAATGGTTCATCAAATAAGAGAAATCGACCTTGCTATTTTACCGGAGGACAAATACTTACAAGGTTATGAGGGTGTGCAGGATGTGTACCAGATCCCATAGCGCCGTCATACTTCGCTAAAAATGGTTTTGCTTATTTCAGATGATATCTCCAAAAGAAACAAGAGTTAAAGTCAGAGTTGCATAGGCGTGTAAGCTAAGAGAGCAGTGAAAGGATATCCAAACATCATTGGAATAGTGCACAAGGGAGTGATGTGTGGATACCTAGTTTGGGCCAGCGTTTGGACATGCTCGCCTACCTAGAGTGCGGGTCACTTCAGAGCCGTTGAGGGTGATGCACTGGCGTTGGCTGGTCCCGCACAGATGCAGATATAGAGTGGCAGGGGAGCGCTACGATGCGGTGGACGAGACCGTTTGTGAAGCCCCAATGGCCTCGGGGGGTAGAGGTGCGACGATGTGCTCGGTGAAGTAGCCCCGGTGAGGTGGGAGACGGCATCGGTGAAGCACACTTGATGCGGTGGAAGTCGGTGTCCATGAGGCACGTCAGTTGCGGGGGCCGACGTTGTCGGTGGACCACCCGGTGCGATGGACGAGGGCGTAGATGAGGTAGCTCCGATGCGGTGGTGAAGTGCGACCGTCGTCTTCGTCGTCGTCGTCCGGCACAGAGGTGGGGAAAGAGACAAGACAAGGAGCATTTCGAACTTTGCTTAGGTTGGCGGCAAATTAGGGATTTGAGCAATCTGAGCGCGGAAGGGGACGGTGGAGAAGGGAGATTTTGCAGGGCTAGAATTGGGGCCGCTAGATATTTCAATCCAAAACGTGGAAGCGCGAACTTATTTTGTCGTCATTCATTTTTTTGGGGGGGGGGGATGGGGGTGGGTGGCTGGGTGCTAAGCGTCCGTACGACACACGCGGCCACCATGACACGACCCTGGTCTGCCTGGTGCGCCTACATTTGAGAATGCAAACGAATCTTCTTTCATTTGCAAACGAATCTGTATGTATTACCATGCCCGTGTTTTCCTTGCAAATAATTAGTCATTCAAAATGAGATACTATAAATTAATTAATGAGGAGTTATTTAAAAAACCGAAACGTTATCCATGCTAACGCGGATTAGAGTGTGTGTCATATAATTAGTTATTTGAATTAGAGTGTGTCACATAGCAGTCTCCAATTCTAACGTGGATTTCGCATTTCACGGTATCCACGCTAAGTTTTTAATACAAATTCATATGTATATGATGAACACCATGGTAGTGAGAAAACTTTGGATGGATTCAAACATATGACCTACAAAATAGCACAACAATCAAGTCAATGTCAACTTTTCCAAACCTAATATGGCACGAATTTGAAATAATTACCCATGTGCATGGTCCTCAGTTCAAATCTTAAAATGTACATGGAATTGAAACATCGATATTAAGTCTCGTACTATCTACATTCAAATGTTGTTTTTAGCCCCCCCCCCCTCGGCACACACGCTACATACTTCCTGTATCGGTCAATCTTCCTCTCCTAACCACCTTAGGAAGCTATCGGTTTCCGACACACGTTCATTCTTTCTCTCCATGTTTCGATCTCTAACTCTCTCAACTACTGAACCCCGTTTTTTCCACTCTGTTACCAAATGTATTTACCTCACACACCCGCCATTTGCTCCCCATGCCAAGCTCTCCCTTTGTCTTTCTATTTCCCTCCCACCCTCTCTCGCTAGATACATGCATTGCCTATCTAGCCCCCCCAACCTCTCGTGCACACGCACACATGTTATCTATCTAGGTCACTACCTCGAGACTATCTCACTCTTTCTTACGCACGACGGGCCACACTCGCTCAATCTTGCTCTCTTTATCTCAGTCTCAATTAACCTTGTTTTCTTTCACACACAAATGATATATCTCCCTGCTCGGGCCTGAATCGACACACTCTATACTCTCTCACACAGATTGTCTATCTAGGTCAGTCCATCCAAGTCGCCCCCACTCTTTCGACCTCATGGCGGGCTACGCTTGCTCAATCTATCTCTCTCCCCCTCTCTCGCTTGCTCTCCCTCTCTCTCTCTGTATGTCTCAATTAACCTCGTTCTTTCTCGGACACAAATGATATATCTCCATGTTTGAGCCCAAATTGACATATTCATATTGTATACTCTCTCATGCACATTGTCTATCTAGATCACTCTCTCCAACCCGTCTCACTCTTTCGGTTGCACGACGACCCACACTCGCTCAATCTCTCTCCCTTTATACATGTAATCGATTGACCTTGCTTCCTCCAACGCACAAAATATATCTACATGTATGTGGCTGGATCATCTCTCAAGCTCTATCTTACATCCCTCACCCTTCCCAAAAGCTTAATCCGACAATATCTCTCCAGAGCATATATATCTTTTCAATGAATGTTGGACCACACTCACTTTGTCTCTCTATCTATATGTCTCTCGATTGACCTCGCTTTCTCACGCCATATCATCCACACATTGAAGCTAACTCTCCATCCCTCGCAAAGCCAGAGCTATTTACATTGCGAGGGGGACTCCAAACCTTGGATTACTTTGTGTAGGCATTTATTCCGGTGGGTTTAGATTATATTTTCGTAGCATCCGGCCCACAACTACTGCGAACACCGTTGCAACCCCCGCACCTCCCCCAATTGATTTCCCTCTGGCTCAATCGTTGCTCTCTCACACGTCCTTTCTCACCTTCAACATTGCACCATGGTATTATTGCAAAAAACTCTGTTGTTCTCTTTAATTATTACAAATAAGCTACAAAACTACACACCGATAGTCCACCTGGAATGGAAAAAATTTCGACCCACAAATTAAAGTGCCACAAACTACACACCGAGGGGCCCACCTATCAGGAAACAAATTTGGACCCACATACAAATTAAAAAATAAAGGACGAGGATCGAACATGCGATCAGGGCCTTCAAGCCGCACGTCAATAGGCAACATACATAGAACATCAATGTTTGTTGTACTCCCCTTTGTTCATAATGTTTTTATGTTACCACAACCTATTTAATGCATAACATGTAATATTATTTTTAGTACATTAGTGGGACCGGCTCGTTAGCACGTACTATTCACCTTCAAATACTAGTGGGTTCCATGTGTGCTCTCCCTCTCTCCTCCCTTTCTGTGTTTAGACGCACGAGCAAACACGAAGAACTCGCGGGCGATGTTGCCGTTGACCATATCTGGACGCGTTCACAAGTTACCGCACCAGTTTCACGTACTAGTAGTACTAGTCAATGTCTACGTGCAATGCAAGTTAATTTGGAAGTATATTAAGTGCATGTGGATATTAAGCCGGATATTATTTGCTTGTTATTATGTGATTAGCATTGTTTTTGGCATGAAATTAACTGCACGCTAAACGTGTTGAGCGCTCAACATTGAAGCAGTCTAGGTCGTTGGATAAAAAGGAATACATGTGGCTTGACGATGTTTTATATTTAATTTGATACGGCTCTAGCAGAACATTCAATCGATCAAACCATATATTTCATTCTGTCTGACTCTGACTTTACATTCATACGACAATCGATCTAAAATAAACGAAAATGATAAACATTCGGATTTTAAGCATGGCAATCCGAACGTTTTTCATGGCAAATTTAGATTACGCGGCAGAGGTGGGGGTGTCTTGTAGTGGGAAGCGGCTCCTCTACCATGCTTTGTGTGTCGTCGGGCCACTGACCGACGGCGATGGTGGCGTCTTGCGCCGTTGTTGGCGCACTCCTGGACGTTGGCCCTAGCTTCAAGGAAGGCCACAATGTTCTGTACTTCGGTCTCCAGGAGAGAGTCAACTGGCGGGAGCAGGCGACTGGCGTTGGTGCAAGGAAGCGGTCGATGGCGGCCATCCATAATGCTGAGGGGGTCACTGGCACCCACGCGAGCATAGGCGCTAGCAACAGCGCGGCGGAGACATTCGTGTGCACGGGCACCGGCATGGGCGCTCACGTCAGTGCACGCGCTGGCAGGTGCACCGGCGCGTGAAAGTCGGCGGTGACCTCGTGGAACCCCGTGGCATCAAGCTCGGCGACAATGTGCAGCTCCTAGCCCGTCAATGCCACGGGGATGGGCGCTGGCGTAGTCGGGCGACGGGAGCCAGAACGGGAGCGGGACAGGCGCGTCGTCTTCCCGCAAGGCCAATTCAAGCTCGTCCCAAAGCTCCTTATCTTCTTGAGACTCCAGCAGCTGGGTGTCTTCCTCAGGAAACTGGAAGATTAAGGGTAGACCATCGTGATGCGGCATGGCGTATGGTTAGGTCAGGCTAGATGGAGGTAGACGATAGGAGAATCGGAGAGGAAGAGAGAAGATTGTAGCGATACTGGGTAGTGCGGGGTTGATTTTAAATTGCGGCACCGGCGACATTAAAAGTGGGAGCAGTTGGGACGAAGGTGGGTGGCGGAGCCTGGTCAAAGGGCTCGCCTCCTAGTGAGCATGCGCAGCGGTCTGCTCGCACGCCTCCGTGTCAGCCGGCGCAGCGGTCTGCTCGCACGCCTCTCGTCGACTCACAGGCTTGCTCGGACAACACCTGTCGATGAGAAGCGGGACTCGTGGCGGCACGTAAAAGCCCACGGTTGCAATAGTGAAAGCGTTTGCCTTAACGTGACAGGTCTTTGTTCCAAAATACCTTGGCTCTTCATTTGTGCAACTTCTCATAAGCAGCTTGTCTCAAATTGAAGAAGAAAATCACGTAGGAATATTTGTGCCATATCACGTGACCATGCTCAGTTTCATGAATTTCTGGCCACTTTTGGATTTTTTGAAATTTAAAATCCAGGATTCGAAACAATATCATAACCTGCATCATGCAATAAATTTTCAAGCGATACATCTTTATTGTTGTATTTCTTAAGAAAGGATTTGGTCAAACATTTTTCTTAGTTAGACTTCAGACAAGTTATATATGCAGAGTAAAAGGATAATCCCTCCGTACCAGTGCATTGCCTGATATATTAACTAAGTATTACGCACGAACAAACGGGCTCAATTCTATGCTCATCCTGGTGTAGTACTCCTATTAGTACTAGGCAATGCAGTTGACAGGTGACCTTGGGTAGCGGCGACCGAGGGAATTGAACCGTGCTCGATATGGTAGGTAACGTTGTCTAGTTACTAAAGCATCCCTCCATTGTTCATCGGTAGTCATTATGGACCGGGGACATGAGGGGAATTTCCTAGAGCTGGAATTCTGGCCGCCAGATATTTCAACAAAACGCGGAGGCTCGACTGGTTGGGGTTGGCTAATGTGCATACCACGCACGCCACCAGAAGGACACAAGCCCATTTTTTAGGATCAACACGAGCCAAGGTCTGGCAGGTACGCCGTTGGGTCCGACCATTCGAGAATGCGAAAGGAATCTTTTAAATTGCCGAACGAATCCATGTGTATTACAATGCCCGTATTTTCCTTGCAAATAGTAATCTCAACGTGGTAATTGATTTATGACGAGTTCTTGAATTAGAGTGAGTTTGTGATATAGTGATCTCAACGTGGATTTCACATTTGATGGTATCCTTAGTAAGTTTTTCATTGCAAATTCAAATTTAAAAGATGAACGGTATGGTGGTGAGAAAACTTTGTATGTATCAAGCATATGACCTCACACGTGCGCGTACACACACATACACACACGAACACGAACACACACATGAACACAACAACAATCCAATAAGTATAGTGCATCTATTTTTCCAAACCATGCATGTATGACATGAATTCAAAAATACTCCTTATGTTCCTAAATATTATTCTTTTAGATATTTCAACAAGTGACTACATACGGAGCAAAATGAGTGAATCTACACTCTAAAATATGTACATATACATCCGTATGTGGCAGTCCATTTGAAATCTCTAAAAAGGATAAGGCCTCCTTTAGTTTAGAGGAATCTTGTAGGAATTTCATAGGATATGATTTCTATAGGAAAAATTCCTTCCCTTTGGCTTGTAGGAATAGAATCCTATTCCTATGAAGGAATTCTTCCTATCCTCCACATTTCATGGGAAAATAAACATTAGCCTAGACTTAATGGAAAAAAATCCTATGATGTGAATCAAAGGGCATCTCCTTTCCTATTCCTACTCATAGGATTTGAGATACATGTCAGCTCATTTCCTATGATTTTCCTATTCCTACGATTTTCCTACCCTATGAACCAAAGAAGGCCTAATATTTAGGAATGAAGGGAGTAAAATGTAAGACATGCATGGTCCTCAATTCAATATTTAAAATGAACAGGAAACTGAAACATGAATATTAAGTCTAGTACTACAATACATGCAAATGTTGCATTTAGGCGGAGCTATGTAGATTGTTGGGGGTTAACCCCTCGACCTTAGATAAAATTGTGAAGCTGTGTTTAGGATGTTTAGATTATATTTTTCCACACCCTCCCAAACACCGATTGGTTCTGCACGCCCTCCTCCCCGGGATAATATCATGTGCCCCCACACCTTAGATGCTATATGCTGATACAAGTTGCTTGGAGCTTGTAGATCTGAGATATAGCAGCTCACAGGATGTCTTAATATTTTTGGAGGAAACCTTAATGAGTTTGAGAATTGCACACAATTTGTACAAAAGCTACTCAGATGCCCTTGGATCCCATATCCAACGACCTCGAAGCTCATATCACCATAGCATCTAAGATGAAGGAGGACATCATATTCTCCTGTATATAAGAATATCATGTGCTACCACACCTTAGATGCTTTGGTGATACAAGCTCTTCGGAGCCGTTGGATTTGTGACCCAAAAACCCCTGGGTGGTTCGAATGTTTTTGTAGAAAATCCCCCAAAGAGTTCGGCCACTGCTTACAAGCACAAAGACTGCTCAGATGCCATTGGATCTCAGATCAAACAACCTCAAAGCTCATATCACCGTAGCATCCAAGCTGTGAGAGCACCTGATGTTTTCTCGCACGGGAGAATATGAGGTGCTCCCGCACCATAGATTCTATGGTGATGCGAGTTCACAGAGATCTAACGGCTCACAGTAGAAGGTTTGAATGTTTTTGCAATATACGCCTAAGAGAGTTTGGGAATTGCGCAGAAAGTGCAAGTACTACACATTTGGCATCTAATCACAGATCATAAGACCTAGATGCTCATATCACCGTGGCGGCTAATTAAGCTACGGGGAACATCTAATATGAGCAACGGGGAGCCATTGGATCCAAGATGCAGCGGCACACATGAGGCCTGAATGTTAATTTGCAAAAAAAACTTGGAGAGTTTGGAAATTGCGCATAATTACAAAGACTACTCCCAAGTCATTGGATCTCAGTTCCAACAATGAAAAAACTCATATCACCATAGCATCTAACCTGCGGGGTGGATGTGATATTCCATGCCGTTGTCATTTTTGTTCGTAAACTTGCAAAATACATGTAACTCATGCCATTACTTGTCTAACCGCCCAAAGTGTTTGTTCAAAAAAACCATCCTACACTAGAATATCGGAACAACACACGGGGGTCCCACTTGTCATTGATCAAATTTGGACCTAAAACTAACAAATCTGAAAGACAGGATTCGAACTGGCAACCTGGACTACAAAGCGTAAGTCGATAGCCTAAAACAACAATGCTTGTTTGATTTGTCCCATAACTTGATTTTATATAGTATTATGTTGAGTAGAGTAGACGGAGTGGCTCATCAACACGTGCATGGCCGTTGACCCACTTACTAGTGGGCCAAAGGTCTGTGATCTCTCTATCCTCTCCTTTAGACGCATGGGCACACATGAAGAGCGGCACTAGCTTGCCGTGGTGTTATTATAACTAAAAATGCTGGGAAAATAGAACAAGAGACGTTGTGGCTGGTCCAGACGGAGCTAACCACACCTATCCTCCGTGCCACGTTAGCATGATGAAGCTGTGTGGCTAGTGGGGTGTTTTCGACCGACTGGCTGGGTCCCGAGGTCGAACCATAGGTACTACATCTGATATAGTATATTTTTACACGCACATTTTTCCTCCGTGCCGAGACATGGCACACTCTACCATGCGGTTTCGGGGTCCTCCCGGGTGGTGCATGCATATATTCTTCCTTGCCGAGACGTGGGACACCCTACCATGCGTTTTCTGGGTCCTCCTTAGTCTTAGCGCCGAAGCAAGTAAATGTGTCGTCAAATCACGAAAGACCACCTTTCCCCCCGAGTACATCAGTGAAGCACCATGGCTAGCTAGTTGGGCTAGTGCGACCGATTAGCTAGGCCGCCGCCACATTTTTTTTCACCCCTTCTTTTATCTCCTTGCCGGCAGGTAAATTTAAATATCCACCGCGACGTTGCTCTGGTGTTTGGGTGCGGCAGGTGTGGCATGATTTTTAATTTTTTTGATTGACATGAGCAGGCACAGCAGCAATTTATTCACGACGACTCCGCCTGTAAAACCCACTGCTCGATCATGTGAAAAGTCGTCGACTGGTGTTTTCCCAAGGTGAAAACCCAAAGATTCACCCGCTCCTCGGCTGGCTCCCTCCGCCTTCCCATAGATTGCATTGCCCTTCAGCCGTTTCGCCCCCTTTGCTTCCTCTCGCCATTTCTTCTACCTAGTGCCATGGCGGTGCAGCAGATCACAGAGTCTGAGGTGAGGTGCCTGACGTAGGAGCTCCAGGCCAAGGATGGGGATCTCAGGGCCAAGGACGTGGAGAGTAGTGCCTTGCTCCTCCGTTATGTGCGGGAGTTCACAGAGCTTCAAAAAGCGGTAGGCGTCCACCACAAAGATGCTCGAGGCGTCGGCGGCGTTGTTACAGAAAGCGGGAGATACGATAGGCCATCAGGGGAGCTGGCTAGAGCGCGAGCGGGCCGATCGTGATGAGGTCCAGGATCGCCTCAACCACTTGGTGGACCAAGTTGCCACGCACATCTTGCGACTGCGCGATGCCTACCATCGTGCCAGTGCGACCATGCCGGCCGTCTGGCTAAACCCGTTCGACCACCCCGTCGACTTCAATGAGCTGTGGCTTCCTGACCTGGTCTCCTTCTTCACCTATATCTCTGAGGAGCTGAGCCATCTCCGCACGATGGTGGGGGCGGAGCTGGACAAGGAGGGGTTGCGGGCTGCCGTCGCTGTTGCCGGGCGAATCCTCTCAGGGCTCCGTCACCGAAATCCATTCATGCCATTGGATGCCGTCTTTGACGAGCTGGCTCCCGTCGACCGGGAGCGGGTGAAAGTGCAACTATCCCTAGGTGGTTTTGGTAATTCATAACAACATATAGCTCATTGAGCTAATGCTATTCCAAGGTGATTATTCCAGGAAAGCTCAATGATTGGCATGGCATGGATGTGAAAGTGGAACCCTCAAAATGCTAAGGACAAAGGATTGGCTCAAGCTCAAAAGCTCAAGACTCTTCATTTTATATTTTAGTGATCCAAGATCACATTGAGTCCATAGGAAAAGCCAATACTATTAAGGAGGGATGAGGTGTTGCTTAATGAACCTCTTGCTTCATGTGCTTAATGATATGCTCCAAAACCCTCAACTACTTTCCCATATCCACATATGACCCAAACTCTAAGCCAAACTCGGTCCTACCGATTCTTCCTATCCGGCGCCACCGAGTTTCACTTGTCATTAGCCACTGCCAAACCCTAGCAATTCGGTTCTATCGATAAGGATCTCGGTCCCACCGAGATGGGGTTGCAAACTCTCTGTTTCCCTTTCGTAACTTTTCGGTCCCAGCGAAAGAGCGAATCGGTCCCACCGAGATTGCAATGTAAACTCAGTGTTTCCCCTTTGTAACTTTTCGGTCTCACCGAGTTCCACTCGGTCTCACCGAAAGAGCAAATCGGTCCCACCGAGTTGGCCTGACCAACTCTCTGGTTAGCTAATTACCAAATTCGGTCTCACCGAGTTTGTGTAATCGGTCTCACCGAGATTACGTTATGCCCAAACCCTAACCGAATCGGTCCTACCGAGTTGCATGTCAGTCCCACCGAAATTCCTAACGGTCACTAGGTTTACTACTTCGGTCAGACCGAGTTTTCTGATTCTGTCCCACCGAGATTGGTAAATTGTGTGTAATGGTTGGATTTTGTGTGGAGGCTATATATACCCCTCCACCTCCTTCTCATTCGAAGAGAGAGCCATCAGAACACACACACCATTCCTACTCATATGTTCTGAGAGAAAACCACCTACTCATGTGTTGAGATCAAGACATTCCATTCCTACCATATGAATCTTGATCTCTAGCCTTCCCAAGTTGCTTTCCACTCAAATCTTCTTTCCACCAAATCCAAATCCTATGAGAGAGAGTTGAGTGTTGGGGAGACTATCATTTGAAGCACAAGAGCAAGGAGTTCATTACCTACACACCATTTGTTACTTCTTAGAGAGTGGTGTCTCCTAGATTGGCTAGGTGTCACTTGGGAGCCTCCGACAAGATTTTGGAGTTGAACCAAGGAGTTTGTAAGGGCAAGGAGATCGCCTACTTCGTGAAGATCTACCGCTAGTGAGGCAAGTCCTTCATGGGCGATGGCCATGGTGGGATAGACAAGGTTGCTTCTTCGTGGACCCTTTGTGGGTGGTTGCTTCTTCGTGGACCCTTCGTGGGTGGAGCCCTGTGTGGACTCGCGCAACCGTTGCCCTTGGGTGGAGCCCTGTGTGGACTCGCGCAACCGTTACCCTTCGTGGGTTGAAGTCTCCATCAACGTGGATGTAGGATAGCACCACCTATCCGAACCACGGGAAAAACATCCGTGTCTCCAATAGCATTTGAATTCCCCAAACCCTTCCCTTTACATTCTTGCAAGTTGCATGCCTTACTTTCCGCTGCCAATATACTCTTTGCATGCTTGCTTGAATTGTGTGATGATTGCTTGACTTATCCTAAAATAGCTAAAATCTGCCAAGAACTAAAATTGGGAAAAGGTTAAGTTTTTATTTGGTAAAGTAGTCTAATCACCCCCCCTCTAGACATACTTCGATCCTACAAGTGGTATCAGAGCCTTGGTCTCCATTTGCTTGATCTCCATAGCTTTTGGTGGTCATAGCCTTGGTTTCACAACCTAGGAGAGTATGGCATCTAGTGAGGGAAATTATCACCGTAGAGGTCCTTACTTGGATGGTACTAATTTTGCTAGTTGGAAGCATAAAATGAAAATGCATATTCTTGGACATAACCCCGCCGTTTGGGCTATTGTGTGTGTTGGTTTGCAAGGTGACTTGTTTGATGGGAGAGAACCAAACCGTGAAGCTACCGCGGATGAGTTGAAGATGTTGCAATACAATGCTCAAGCTTGTGATATTCTCTTCAACGGATTGTGCCCCGAAGAATTCAACAAAATCAGCCGCCTTGAGAATGCAAAGGAAATTTGGGACACTTTGATTGATATGCACGAAGGTACCGACTCCGTCAAGGAATCCAAGTTGGATGTGCTTCAAAGCCAACTTGACAAGTTCAAGATGAAGGATGGTGAAGGTGTCGCTGAAATGTACTCTAGGCTTGCTCTCATCACAAATGAGATTGCCGGCTTAGGAAGTGAAGAGATGACCGATAGATTCATCATCAAGAAGATCCTAAGAGCCTTGGATGGAAAATATGATACCGTGTGCACATTGATCCAAATGATGCCCAATTACAAAGATCTCAAGCCAACGGAGGTGATTGGAAGAATTGTTGCTCATGAGATGTCACTTAAGGATAAAGAGGAACTTCACAACAAATCAAGTGGTGCCTACAAAGCCTCATGTGAAGCCCCTACATCATCAAGTGAGAAACAAAACTTCAATGAAGAATTGAGCTTAATGGTGAAGAACTTCAACAAGTTCTACAAGAGTAGAAGCAAAGATAGAAGCTTCAAGTCAAGGTCCTACAATGACAAAAGATCTTCTAGTCGACAGCGAAACTGCTACAGTTGTGGAAGACCCGGACACTATTCCAATGAGTGTACGGCTCCCTACAAGAGAAGAAAGATTCTCCAAAAAGAAGAAGCAAAGAATCACCACCAAGAGAAAGAAGGAGTAGAGATGATCGTTATGAACAAAGATACTCACGTAGAAGCAAGGATTCGGAAAGGAAGGAAAAATCATCAAGGAGCTACACAAAACGAAGACATCAAGCTCATGTTGGTGAATGGGTATCTGGCTCCGACTCCGACAGCCACTCCGAGAGAAGTTATCACTTCGACTCCGAAGATAATCAAGATGAAGGTGTTGCCGGTCTAGCACTTGTGTCAACCAACTCCTACGACATATTTGACTCACCAAATGAAGGAATTGGAAGATGCTTCATGGCCAAAGGTCCTAAGGTAACACACCCCGAGTATGTTGATTTCAATAGTGATGAAGATGACTTGTTAGGTGATGATTTGCTTGTTGACAACTCTAGTGATGAATACTATGATGAAACGTCAATTAATCATGCTAATCAAGATAAAACGAATGACAATGATAAGGAGAATATTGAGGCTCTAACTAAAGAACTAAACACTCTTAAGTTAGCTCATGAAACTATCTTCGAAGATCATCGAGAACTTTTAAGAGCTCATGAGAAATTACGCTTTGAAAAGCTCAATCTTGAGCAAGAGCATGAGTTCTTAAAAGCAATCAATGATGATCTCCGCAAGAAAAGTTCTTCTTACATTGCCAAGCGTTTACTCTTATCCACTTACATGCCTCAAGTCAAGTCTAGTAACAAGAACAAGAAAGATTCTTCCTCTAGCAGTAACAATGATCATGCTAAATCCAATATTGTTGCTTCTAGTAGTTCTCTTGATTCCACTAATGATTCTCTTAGCCAAGTTACACTTGAGCAAGAAAATAGCTTATTGAAGGGAATTATAGAGAAAGGAGTGTACAAAAGCCTTGCCGGGAGTAAGCAATTCGAGGAAATTGTGCGCAAGCAAGGAATGCACCGGAAGAATCAAGGTGTTGGTTTTGAACGAAAGTTCAATGCCAATGGAGTTGAGTGGGAAGAAGATCAATACCCCAAGACAAAGTTTGTTCCTCAACAAGAGAAGTATGATACTTCTTTCAAGGGGACACAAGCTCAAGATGATCTTTCACCACAAGACTACAAGCAAAAAGGCAAGGACAAGCTTCAAGAGGAAATTGATCCATTTGAAGAAGCTCCTAAGACCTTAGTCAAGTGGATTCCCAAGACTACATCAAGTTCCACTTCATCAAGTACGACTACAACTCCAAGGATTCCCATCAAGATGGTGTGGATCCAAAAGAAGAAGAACTAGAGAGTTCTTGAGGGTGACTCCGCCAACATACTTCACTCTTATAATTTTGGCAAGAACAAGTGCAATCAACTTCCACATCTTGCACTAGTTCAAGGAGTCACAAACCCTCTTGTTGATAAGACAAGGGACAAGGTAACCTAAAAGTTTTCATGGACATCATCTTGTGTGTGCATCACTCTATGTCTATGGATATCCTTGTTTGTTCCTTGTGGGACTAACCCATGTAGGTATTGAAAGTGCAATTCACTCAAATGGATAACTCCAAGTGATCTACATCAACATTGAGCATCCACATCTTCAACATCTACATGAAGTCATCATCGACAAAACCCAAGGTTATTTCATCCCTCTTAGGGGGGATATCACATCTAGGGGGAGCTTTACTCTAAGACTTGAGCTAAAGCAACTCTAAAGATGTGAACACAAAAATGCTTTATGTAAAAGTGGTAACCCCACTTGAGTTTAAACGATGAGTATGACCTACGATCAAGTGTTCTCACTTGACTCCTAAGTCAATATACTCATATATAGATGACCTAGTCATCGCAAATTGCTTGATAGATGCTAGAATTGGTTGTGCATGCCTTGCCACATATTTCATTTGCCATCTTATTGTGTGAGCATGCTGATTGCATATTTTACTCATTCGAGGACATCCACTTGTTGTTTTGACTGTTTGGCTTTATCCTCTTTTGCCAAGTGGATGGACAAGAATGCCTAAGAACCTTCTCTAGCTATCTATGCTTTTCTCGTCTCAAACTCTATTCATGCTGCATCACAAAATTTGATCAAGTCAGATTCGAACCACTCTGTGTGAGGAGCGCTCGGAGTCCCCGATTCGTCATAGACTTAAACTTCCAAAACCTCTTTATGATTCTCGGTCTGACCGATACTTCACTTTCGGTCCTACCGAGATCATTAAGTTGATCTAGGTTTTCGATCTCGGTGCAACCGATTTGAACCTTTCGGTCACATCGAGTTTCAGTAACTGCACGCAGTTATGAATCTCAGTGCCACCGAGTTGTTCCACTCGGTCACACCAACAGAGTCGGGCTATATATAGTCACGGGCAAAATTTGGAAATTTCTCCGAACCCCTTCGCCCGCGCGATAGCCTGCACTGCCCTCGAGGTCTCCAGATCGTCTTCTCGCCGCCAGCAGCCTCCTGTCGCTGGTCTCCGCCGCCGTCAACGGGAATTCTGCCCCGCCGTTGCCGCCGTAGCATGTCCCCACCGAACTAGGGTATGGACTTGATTTTTGTGCTATTCCTCGATCTGATTCCTAGCACATTGTGATCATACTGTTTCTAGCCACGTTTGATAAACTTCTATCCAGTCAAAACGCTCATAGATTAGGTTTGATTCGAAAATTCTAGGTTTAGGTTTCCGCAGAAACCATCTCGGACCCACCGAGTTGAAAAACTCGGTCCCACCGATTTGGCTTATGCCATTGCACAAGTGAGACTCGGTCTGACCGAGAATTACTTATCGGTGTGACCGATTTTGGAACTCTGTGAAACCCTAGCAGTCTCGGTGCCACCGAACCGTGACTCGGTCCTACCGAGTTCACTAGTTTAGGTTCCAAAACTGCTTCGGTATCACCGAGTTTGAAAATCGGTAGATCCGAGATGATTTCAGTGGGAAACTAAAACTAAGTTTTTGGATCATTCTTTTTGCAAAAATCTCTGCATTTTGTGATGCTCATCCACTCTATCTCCTCTATAATCTATTCACAGGGTCAGCAGTCAGTTTGCATCATGCCAGACCAGAGTGACAGCCAAAACTTGTCAGAGCAGCAAGTGCAGTTGAGTGAGGGCACTAGCCCCTCAAGTTCCTCAGATGATGGCAGCAGGAGCACACCCAGCAACCTGCCTAAAGCTGCCACTAGACAAAGGAAGAAGAGAACCTCAGATTCTGAAGATGAGGACTATGTGGCAGAGGAAGAGGCCACTTCCAAGAGAGTTGAGCCAGCTCAAGGCTCAAAGCCAGGCCTGAAAATCAAAAGGCCAGCAGGCAGGCAGCCCATGTCAAAGGCTAGAGCCTCAACTGAGAAGCCCACTTCCCAAGAGCCAGCTGCAGCTGAGGGGAAGAAAAGGAAAGAAAGAGTGAAGAAGACTGTGGCTAGAGTGCTTGGGAAGGCCTCCATCATGGTAGAAGAGGATGAGGAAGAACAGGCAGCTGCACCAGCGCCCAAGGCAGCCAAACTTATGGGAGATGCCATAAGGTCAGGGGGAGCTGCATCCAAGCCCAAGGAAGCACCTAAGGCTGCATCTAAGCCTAAGAGTGCACCAAAGAGAAACACAAGAAGCATCCCAGCCACTGAGAAGAACAAGGCCCCAGTGCCTGAGACTGTTGCTGAGGATGAGGAAGAGAATGTCCTTCGGAAGCTCAAGCCCAAGATCCCAGACCACAACGATGCTCATCCTGTGGCTGAGGATATGAAGCTCAGGAGAGACTCAGGGCTCAGGAAATGGAGAGAAGCAGATCCATACGCTTCTAGGAGAAGGACTATAGTGGACTATAGGTTTCATACCAAGGAGCAGCAGGATTTCTATGAGACTGTGCTGCTAGATAAGAAGCCCATTGTCTGTGATATGCGATGGGTTGATTGGACATATATCAACGAGAATGAGGAGCACTATCCTGGAGTGCAAGACAGCTTCATAGCTTGTGGAGTAGCTGACTTTGTTGGGCAGAAGCTCACAAAGTGGAACGAGGAACTCATCATGCAGTTCTACTCCACAGCTCACTTTTATCCGGATGGCAGGATCACATGGATGTCAGAAGGTACAAGGTACCACTCTACTGTTGAGGAATGGGCGAAGGTAATCAATGCCCCAGAGGAGCAAGCAGATGACTTGGATATCTATGCCAAGAAGAAGATGGACCATAACTCCATGTCCAACATGTACAAGGAGATTCCGAATGAAGCACTCGACACATTCAAGTTTGGCTCAGTGCATTATCTGCTATCAGGATTGCCTACAATCAACTGGATCCTTACGCACACCCTTCTGCCCAAGTCTGGAGATCACAAGATGATCAGAGGTCACACGATCAATTTGCTTCATGTTTTTGACGTGCCTCAAAAATTCAAAGTCATGAGCCTCATAGTGGAAACGATCAAAAGGACTGCGGCAGATCAGAAGAGGAGATGTGGATATGCCCCTCAGATTCAGGAGCTCATCAACTCCAAGATGGGCACGGGCGTATATTTGTTGGATAAGGAACACCTGCCCATCCGTCCAGATTTCGAGGACAATGAAGTTGTTATGACTGAGAACGAGCCATCATCTGCCCAAGCATTTACAAAGAAGGAGAAGGCGGAGAAGGAAAAAGCTGCCAGGATGCCTACTCAAGCGGAGGCATCTGATTACTTCTTGAAGACCAAACAAGAGCAGCTTGGTTACTTGATTGCATCCGCGCTGAGAATTGAGCAAAGTCTGGCCAACCTCACTAAGAATCAGCAGAGCCTAGAGAGGATCATGGAACAGAAGTTCTATGACTTGGATGTCAAAGTAACGGAAGTTCAGTCTGCAGTGGAGCAGCTCCAGGAGGACATGAATGAGAGGAGAGGCAGGACCACGACTCATGCTTTTTCTAGAGTGCCACGAGGCCCGAGGTCGTCTGCCGTGCCAGTTGCTGACACCAGAGCCACTACTTCAGCACCAGCTACAGCCTCAGCTCCAGCGTCTACTTCAGCTCAAACTCCAGCGACTACTTCAACATCTACAGAAGCGTTCGTCCTTGGAGTGATCCGGACTCCACCACCACCTAAAGATCAAGCCTGAGCGTCGATCTAGTGCTATCCATTTTCTAGGAACTTTTTGGTAACTTGTTGCCAAAGGGGGAGAAGATGTATAGATCATAGGCTTCGAGAGAGAGAGTGTGAGAGAGAGTGTTGCTTTTCTCTCTTGCTTTATTTGGTGTTTTTTTTTAACCTTTTTCTGCTTTTGAGTGCTTGATACTACGTCATTATCTGTGAGACATCGATGATCATGTGTTTGATCATAAGCTACACTTAATGTTTGCTTAATGCTTGCTTAAATATTATCATTCTATCTATCGTTTGTGATCATTCACTATTCTTGGTGATGAGTGCATGTATTTCATTCTTATCATTTTGAGCGCTCCACCAAGATGTATGTGACATGGAAGAGTAACCCATGACTCTAACTCTTTGTGCATTTGCAGTCCAAAGCAAATTTTAAATATGCACAAATTTAGGGGGAGCTCTTACTTATCACATACTTCTCAAAGCGACGATATACTTCATGCTTATTATCATTTGTCGAAGCTTTGATCTATATGTTGTCATCAATTACCAAAAAGGGGGAGATTGAAAGTGCAACTATCCCTAGGTGGTTTTGGTAATTCATAACAACATATAGCTCATTGAGATAATGCTACTCCAAGGTGATTATTCCAGGAAAGCTCAATGATTGGCATGGCATGGATGTGAAAGTGGAACCCTCAAAATGCTAAGGACAAAGGATTGGCTCAAGCTCAAAAGCTCAAGACTCTTCATTTTATATTTTAGTGATCCAAGATCACATTGAGTCCATAGGAAAAGCCAATACTATTAAGGAGGGATGAGGTGTTGCTTAATGAACCTCTTGCTTCATGTGCTTAATGATATGCTCCAAAACCCTCAACTACTTTCCCATATCCACATATGACCCAAACTCTAAGCCAAACTCGGTCCTACTGATTCTTCCTATCCGGTGCCACCGAGTTTCACTTGTCATTAGCCACTGCCAGACCCTAGCAATTCGGTTCTACCGATAAGGATCTCGGTCCCACCGAGATGGGGTTGCAAACTCTCTGTTTCCCTTTCGTAACTTTTAGGTCCCACCGAAAGAGCGAATCGGTCCCACCGAGATTGCAATGTAAACTCAGTGTTTCCCCTTTGTAACTTTTCGGTCTCATCGAGTTCCACTCGGTCTCACCGAAAGAGCAAATCGGTCCCACCGAGTTTGCCTGACCAACTCTCTGGTTAGCTAATTACCAAATTCGGTCTCA
The DNA here is from genome assembly GCF_056163025.1 of Triticum urartu. Taxonomy (NCBI): domain Eukaryota; kingdom Viridiplantae; phylum Streptophyta; class Magnoliopsida; order Poales; family Poaceae; genus Triticum; species Triticum urartu. Next base: position 527,803,899 of record NC_141876.1, read on the forward strand.
CCGAGTTTGTGTAATCGGTCTCACCGAGACTACGTTATGCCCAAACCCTAACCGAATCGGTCCTACCGAGTTGCATGTCAGTCCCACCGAAATTCCTAACGGTCACTAGGTTTACTACTTCGGTCAGACCGAGTTTTCTGATTCGGTCCCACCGAGATTGGTAAATTGTGTGTAACGGTTGGATTTTGTGTGGAGGCTATATATACCCCTCCACCTCCTTCTCATTCGAAGAGAGAGCCATCAGAACACACACACCATTCCTACTCATATGTTCTGAGAGAAAACCACCTACTCATGTGTTGAGATCAAGACATTCCATTCCTACCATATGAATCTTGATCTCTAGCCTTCCCAAGTTGCTTTCCACTCAAATCTTCTTTCCACCAAATCCAAATCCTATGAGAGAGAGTTGAGTGTTGGGGAGACTATCATTTGAAGCACAAGAGCAAGGAGTTCATTACCTACACACCATTTGTTACTTCTTGGAGAGTGGTGTCTCCTAGATTGGCTAGGTGTCACGTGGGAGCCTCTGACAAGATTGTGGAGTTGAACCAAGGAGTTTGTAAGGGCAAGGAGATCGCCTACTTCGTGAAGATCTACCGCTAGTGAGGCAAGTCCTTCATGGGCGATGGCCATGGTGGGATAGACAAGGTTGCTTCTTCGTGGACCCTTTGTGGGTGGTTGCTTCTTCGTGGACCCTTCGTGGGTGGAGCCCTGTGTGGACTCGCGCAACCGTTGCCCTTGGGTGGAGCCCTGTGTGGACTCGCGCAACCGTTACCCTTCATGGGTTGAAGTCTCCATCAACGTGGATGTAGGATAGCACCACCTATCCGAACCACTGTCACGACAGGTTTTCCAATAAAAATATTTATTGAGAAACCAATCTTTTGAGTCCAGTATGAGAGAAATCCTCCTCACTGGTAGACAAATTCTTGATACAATAAGCCAGTAGCATAAAATATATTACAGGGTCGAACTACGGTTTCTCAACCAAATTATTACAAGCACGCCAATAATTATACATAATGGCGGACATGGAACAGTGGTGTGGAGGCATACTACTGACTCGAGGATAGGGCGGTGGTGGAAAAACACAGCGGGGAGAGAGATACAAGACTCTAGAACTGTCATCTCATCGAGCGTCGAGGTGAGGCTCGATGAATTTATTTGGTAGCGGAAGCGGATATAATACAGTGACCAAATCCAGGGTCGCACGAGACTGACTGGGACTCCTCTAGGCGTCGGACTCGCTATCAAATTCTTCATCCATGAGATCACCTTCGTCAGCACCTGGCCAAATCAACTAGCCAGTGAGTACTTTGAAAGTACTCGCAAGACAGTTCGGACGTAAGATATAACAAATGCATGCATGAATGCGTCATGATTAATTCACCAATGTACATTCAAAAATTAGCATAACGAAGTAAGTAAAAGGGAAACGGCGGTAGTCCGCCTGAAATCCCAACAAAACATAAATGAAAACCGATCGGGTGTCTGAAGCGATGCCTCGAAAGGTGAACAAATAAATATAAGGAAATGATGCCACAGTCGGGCGTCTTAGCGACACCACATAAAGGGCTTTAAAAGAAATGCCACAGTCGGACGTCGGGGCGACATCACAAAAAGGGCTTTAAAAGAAATACCACAGTCGGGCGTCTTAGCGACACCACATAAAGGGCTTTAAAAGAAATGCCACAGTCGGACGTCGGGGCGACATCACAGAAAGGGCTTTAAAAGAAATGCCACAGTCGGGCGTCTTAGCGACACCACATAAAGGGCTTTAAAAGAAATGTCACAGTCGGACGTCGGGGCGACATCACAGAAAGGGATTTAAAAGAAATACCACAGTCGGGCGTCTTAGAGACACCACATAAAGGGCTTTAAAAGAAATGCCACAGTCGGACGTCGGGGCGACATCACAGAAAGGGCTTTAAAAGAAATGCCACAGTCGGGCGTCTTAGCGACACCACATAAAGGGCTTTAAAAGACATGCCATAGTCGGACGTCGGGGCGACATCACAGAAAGGGCTTTTATTCACAAGGAAGTAATGCTCATAATAAATATTCAATTCATGAAAATAAACGGGTTAGTCCATCCACAGGAATAATCATTTAACCGGACTTAGCACTCATGCGATTCACCGGAGTCTCTGTCATCAAAACTGACATTTGGTCAGGATAAGTTAATATCGAACTTGGACATGGAATAGATGATTCGAAGGAATATATGACTCTGCAGAGTTTGTACAAAATTTTTCCCACAGCCAACGGATTTCCGTAATCACGAAGGACTAGTTCCGTTTACGGTTTTTTGGAAGAAAACACAGCTAACCAGTACACACCCATCCTACCTCTCGATGCTAGGAATCACCCTAGACATCGTCCAAGAAAAACTTTTGAGACGGGGAGATCACAATCTCGAATAGCATGGGATCAAATTTATATACGCGTGCTCTAAGGGGTGCCCCCCTCTCGGTCCCAACCGGAAACACCCATGCCCCCTGACCGGATGACTGGCTTTAATCCAGGGCCATGGAATCATCATCACGGCCTCTCCTTTTTGGTGTGTACCAGGAAAGCGGTTTACAACTTACTAAGCCATATTCCTTGCGGAAAACATGTGGTAGTACAGGGAAGGAGGAATGGAAGGAACCGAAATGATACGAGTTGACATTGAAGTCACATAGTCTGGCATAAGCCTGGCATGCTACAACACTACCATCTTACCCATCCTCATGCCAACACATGGCCATGCATACTCACATCCATCCACTCATGGATTTCCGAAACTTACTTGCCTCATCGTTGCAGGTAACATGACATTCGTCGGTATGTTCATCAACATGCCATAAACTACTTAATGCAAACATGCCAAAACAATCATCATATCAAAAGTTCAAACATGCTTGCCTGGTTCGGAGTAGTCGGAGCCTAGCTCGGTGAAGTTCGCAGCTCCGTCACCTCCTTCGGTATCTACGGAATAAAGAAAATATACGCGCTATCGTAAATACCAAGAGGTGCACAAAAAGTATTCCAAATATTTTTCAAATAAATCTGATAAAAAACTAGACAAAATTTTAAAGAGGACAGAAAAAGAATCAATCAAAAATACTTTTCTGTTTAAAAGTTATAAAGGTTTTTGTCCAGGGACTCATCTGTAACGAAACAGAAGGTTTCCAGGGGCTAACTTATAAAAACAGAAAACGTTCCAGTCTTTAATACGCCAGCCCAAAGGGGAAAGCGTATTTTGCCCGAAGGCGTTTTCAGAAAATGATTCGTTTAAAAGGATCTGAGAGGCTGACGGGCGGGTCCCACTCGTCAGGTTTAAACTTTCAAACGGGGGACGAAGCTCGTCGGCGCCCGAGAGCCGCGATGGTCGCCGGCGGCGATCCACGGTGAGGCAGGGAGATCGGAGGGTACCTCCATGTTCAGGGCGCCCTTCCGCATCGGTTGGTGGTGGTGGTGGCGGTCGGCGAGCACCACGTCGACGGCGAGCCTTGCTCCGGCGGACGGCGGTTCGGGTGGTCGTGGGACTCGTCGGAGGGAGCTGCGAAGGCCAAATTGAGGAGGGGGTTAGACTTCTGGAAGCTAGAGGGGGTAACTGACGGGGTTTGGGCGCCGGAGACGGCCTCACCGGAGTGAATCGAGGTGGAGGCCGAGGCGGAACGGGGCGGCCGGAGTCGGGGGAGGAGACCTCCTCGAGGTTCTCCTGGTGGCTTGGCAGGGTCTTGGAGAGGTGCAATGAGGGTGTGGGGGTCGTGGGCGAGCTCAGGGTCCTTTTTATAGGCGATCCGAGGCGGTGGCCATGAACGGGGATCTCCGGTGAAGGTTACGGCGGCGCAGTGCTTGGTCGGGGGAGATTAGGGAGTTGGGCGTCATCGTGGAGGTTTACTGGTTCCATTCAGACGCTAACCTCAGCGGGATTCGGTTGCTTAGGGGGAGCTCGACGGAACGGGGCGACGCGGGCCCGTCGGCGGCAGAGAGCGTGCCCAGTGCTTGCCAGGCCACGGCGACGGTGCAACGGGGTGTGCTGGCGTGCATGAGGCCACGCGGAGCTACCAGGAGGATTGGGCGGCGCCGAACGGCGTTGAGCCGCCGTTCTGCTCTCTGTCGGCCGCTACGGTGGTTCGGCCGCCGCAAGACACGCCGGCGCAGGCGGGCTAGGGCGCCACCGACGCCGGGAAGGCGCCAAGCGCACGTGTGGTGCTCCAGACAGGAGGAAGAGGCGGCGAGGAACGTGCCAAGGGCACTGTCTACGCGTGATTGAAACTGACGAACGAAAACGACACTGAACTCTGAATTTTTCTGAATATGAACAGCAACAGTGCACGCCAAGTGTTCGACATAATGAATTTGGCCTCTGGGGATTTTTCCTTGAGCTGATTTTTGGTGGAGTGGCTACTCATTGCTCCAGTAGGCTGCCTGAATTTTGGTGGAATTTTTGGAGAAGTGTAGATATGAATTTCACCAAATTTGGCAAATCTGGTCCAAACTTGCAGAGACTGAAATTTGAAAAATTTGAAAAGAGGAGGAGTGGATCAAGATGGTTCTGGGTTGTGGGTACAAAGGACTATCCAGGAGAGTTGGTTTAAGGTCAAAACTCAAATGCAAAAGGGTACTTGCTTTGAAAATCTCTCAGGCTCCAAATAATTTGCAGAAATGATTTGAGGGGAAAAATAATTAGAATAAAATCCAAAACTTGCTTGGATTAGTTGGGACAGAGAACTTAGGTTGATTACAAGGAGGAGGGGAGGTTTTGGAGGGGTTTTACCACATGGGCAAAATACAAAATCATGGGTGGTTTCCAAGATATGAAAATCCCAAATTTTCATAGAGTTTCTTTTTTAAAAGAAAAAGATTAAACTCCCAAAATAATTTGAGAGGGAACCAACAGAGAAGAAGTTTCAAAAGATCAAACACCATAGTTTAAAAAAATAAAATCCTTGCTAAAGAAAAGGAAGTTTTTAAGAGGAAGGATTTCTGGAAAAGAAATTTTAAATGCCCTCATTTTAAAAAAAAAATCCAACAAAGTTTTTCATGAAAACCAATTAAAATTTTTGGAGTGTCACAACACCTACCCCCTTAGGAAAAATCTCGTCACCGAGATTTCAGCTGATCCTTAAATAAGTATAGATGTTCTGTCCGAAGAAAATCCTCTCTTTCCCAAGTTGCTTCACTTTCGGTGTGATTGCTCCACTGAACTCTGAAAAACTTGATGGTCTTCTGTCGGGTTCTCCTTTCAGACTCCTCTAATATTTTTACTGGGCGTTCCCGATAAGTGAGGTCTGGCTGCACGTCAATGTTCTCATGGGATATTTGCTTCTCTGGTTTGCTTACGCACTTCCTTAATTGAGATACGTGGAACACGTCGTGAATGTTGGACAAGTCTTCGGGTAAGTCTAGTTGGTAGGCTACAGTGCCTCTTTGTGCCACTATGCAGAATGGTCCAATGAATCTTGGTGCTAACTTCCCTTTAATCTTAAACCGTTGCAGTCCCCTCATAGGTGATACTCGTAGGTATACAAATTCACCGGGTTCAAAATTGACCCCACGATGTTTCTGATCGTAATAACTCTTCTATGGGCTTTGAGCGGTCTTGAGTCGGCCCCTGATTAGCTTGACTTTTTCCTCGGCTTCTTTGAGCACGTCTGGGCCGAAGATACGGCTGTCTCCGGTCTCTGAGCAATTTAGCGGGGTACGAAACCTCCGTCCGTATAGGGCTTCAAAAGGTGCCATTCGCAGGCTGGCCTGGTAGCTTTTGTTGTATGCGAACTCGGCATATGGCAGACTTTCTTCCCAACTGGTTCCATAGGTGAGGACACATGCTCTCAGCATGTCTTCTAAAATTTGGTTTACGCGTTCAGTCTGTCCATCAGTCTGGGGATGGTAGGCTGTACTGAAGGTCAATTGAGTTCCCAGAGCCTGTTGTAAATGATCCCAGAATCTCGAGACAAATTGAGTGCCTCTGTCGGATATTATAGTCTTCGGTACTCCATGCAGACAAACTATACGGGAGAGATAAATCCTGGCAAGCTTCTGAGTGTTGTAGGTTGTCTTTACTGGAATGAAATGTGCCACCTTGGTTAATCTATCGGTGATGACCCATATGGCATCATTCCAGTGTCGTGACCGAGGTAGTCCGACAATAAAATCCATCCCTATTTCATCCCATTTCCACTCAGGTATTTTGTTTGGTTGCAATAGTCCGGCTGGTTTTTGATGCTCAACTTTTATGCGTTGACAAGAATCACAACATGCAACGAATGTGGCTATGTCCCTCTTCATACCATGCCACCAAAATCTTTCCTGAATATCCTTATACATTTTGGTTCCTCCAGGGTGGATCGAATATGGAGTGGTGTGTGCTTCAGCTAGGATTTGCTGTCTGAGGTCCTCTATGTTTGGCACGCAGAGTCTGTCTCCGTACCGAAATATTCCATCATCGCCTATGACAAATTCCGAGGCCTTGCCCATACTCACCTTTCTTTTAATTCCTTCAATGCTGGGGTGACCAGGCTGAGCTTCTTTAATTCTCTCCACAAGGTCAGGCTTTATTTCCAAGTTTGATATGGTGCCTTCCGCGATCATTAACAAGTTGAGTTTGGCAAATTCTTGTTGGAATTCAGGTCTCAAACTTTGCAGACTGTTTTCGTCGGAGCTGGGGTTCCGACTAAGAGCATCGACCACTACATTTGCTTTCCCTGGATGATAGTGGATACCAACATCATAATCCTTTACCAATTCCAACCAGCGTCGTTGCCGTAAGTTTAGTTCTGGCTGTGTGAAAATATATTTGAAACTTTTATGGTCCGTGTATATTTCACATCGATTCCCAAATAAGAAATGCCTCCATTCCTTAAGTGCATGAATGACTGCTGCCATTTCTAAGTCATGAGTGGGATAATTTTCCTCATGCTTGCGGAGTTGTCGTGAAGCGTATGCGACAACCTTGCCTTCTTGCATCAACACGCACCCGAGACCTTTTCGGGATGCGTCACAGTACACCTCAAAGTTTTTGTGTATGTCTCGCACAATTAATACCGGTGCTGTGGTTAATTTCCGTTTTAACTCTTGGAAACTTTTTTCGCAGGCTTCTGTCCATTCAAACTTCTTGTCCTTCTTGAGCAACTGCGTCATTGGCTTGGCTAGGGTGGAGAATCCTTCAATAAATCTGCGGTAATATCCTGCCATTCCCAAGAAACTTCGTACGTCCGTTACGCTGGCTGGTGCCTTCCAGTCAAGTATGGCCCTGACTTTCTCCGGGTCCACTGCGATACCGTCTTGGGTCAGCACGTGACCTAGAAAGCCTACTTGTCTTAGCCAAAATTCGCACTTGCTGAATTTGGCATACAATTGATGTTTCCTGAGTTCTCCTAGCACAATCCTGAGATGTTCCGCGTGCTCTTCTAGTGTTTTGGAGTATATCAGAATATCATCGATAAATACCACAACGAACTTGTCCATAAACTTCATAAATACTTTGTTCATGAGGTGAACAAAATATGCGGGGGCGTTTGTTAATCCAAAAGGCATAACTGTGAACTCATATAGTCCATATCTGGAGGTGAAGGCTGTTTTGGGGATATCTTCTGTTCGCACTTTTAATTGATGGTATCCTGACCTTAAGTCAATCTTTGAGAATACCTTGGCCTGGGCGAGCTGATCAAATAAATCATTTATTCGTGGCATCGAGTATTTGTTCTTGACTGTGACCATGTTAAGTGCTCGGTAGTCTATGCACAATCTTAGTGTTCCATCCTTCTTTCTGGCAAATAAAATTGGTGATCCCCAAGGTGAGGAACTGGCTCGAATGTATCCCTTGTCCAGTAATTCCTTTATTTGTTTCTTCAACTCAATCAACTCGGATGGTGCCATTCTGTATGGTTTCTTGTATATGGGGGTGGTTCCTGGTGCTAGCTCAATGCTGAATTCTATTTCTCGGTCTGGTGGCATGCCTGGTAGTTCTTCGGGAAATACATCTGGAAATTCACATACCACTGGAACCTTGCTTAACTCAGAAACGTCCACCTTATTCAATATTGGCTGCCGGGGTATTTTTCTTTCTTTGGCTGATACTCTTATTGTCTTCCCGTGGTGGTGCGTGAGAATTACGGTCCGGTTGAAATAGTCAATAAAACCTTTGTTGGTGGTTAACCAGTCCATCCCTAGGATGAGATCCAGTCCTTTATTTTCCAACACAATAAGATTGGCGTAAAATTTCAATCCTTCGAACTCAATAACCACATTCTGACAGTAACTCTGAGTAACTTGCTGAATCCCAGGGGACTTGATGATCATGGATTTTTCCAAGGGAAACATCGAAAAATTATTTTGCAAAGCAAAACTTTTCGAAGTGAATGAGTGAGAAGCTCCAGAATCAAACAAAACCGTTGCAGGTATTGTGTTGACAGGAAACGTACCGAGTACGATATCCGGAGCATTTTGTGCTTCTTCTTTGGTCACGTGGTTTAGATGACCCTTCCTGTGGTTGTTGTTGGGGTTGAAATTGTTGCGCTTGGGCGCTGAATTATTTCCACCATTGTTTGGCTTCGGGGTCGAGTTCCTTGGCTTGGGGCACTGTTTGGCGTAGTGCCCTTCTTCTCCACAAGCGTAGCAAGTAACGCCTGGGCGATATGTGAACTCTTTGTCCCTTGCATGGAAATTCTTGGTTGGGCGAGAGATGTTTATCGTAGGTTTGTGTGTCCCACCTTTCTGAAAATCTGTCCTGCTTCGGTGGTTGCGCGCAAGAGTAGTCTGGTCTCTTTTTCGCTTGCGTAAATCCTCCAAGCTACGTCTCTCATTTTCCAGAGTAATAGCTTTGTCCACTAGTGTCTTAAAATCTGGAAAAGTGTGAACGACCAGTTGGCATTTAAGCGCGGGCGCCAGACCGTCAAGGAATTTCTCCATCTTCTTGCTTTCAGTCATACGTTCTTCATTGGCGTAGTGGGACAATAGAGTAAATTGACCGTTGTATTCTGACACTGTCATGTTCCTTTGTTTGAGGTCATCGAACTCTCTCTTCTTGATTTTCATAATACTCTTGGGAATGTGTGCACCACGGAAACCTCCCTTGAAATCATCCCAAGTTATATCATTTTCGTTGGGGTGCATGTGCAGAAAATTCTCCCACCATGATGCAGCTGCTCCTGTGAGATAGTGCGGAGCATATAGTACTTTCTCGAGATCTGAACATTTTGCAATAATTAATTTTCTCTCCATATCTCGAAGCCAATCCTCGGCTTCAAGATGCTTGTCAGTATGAGAAAATGTTTGGGGACGTGTCTTCTGTAGCTCAGATAACTTGGAATGCTGCTGATACTGTCCATGGTGATTTCCCATGTTGATGACTTGGTTCATCATTTCCCGATGTTGTTGCTGACTCTGCTCATAAAGGCGGCACATTTGTGAAAGTGCCGATTCACTGCCCTGTTGGCTTGACTGTCCCTGAGTGAACTCGTTGCTGGGTTGTGTATCATAATTTTCCTCTGGTGGAGTTGGCATGGAGCGAGTCCAAGGACGAGACATTTTTCACTCTGGGGATATATTTTGTAAAACCCATAAGAAAAGCGGAAAGAGTCGCAAAAACAATTCCATAAATGCATAAAGCTGGCAAATAAAATTAAATAACCAAGCTTACTTAAAAAAAACAAATCGATTTGCACACGGAGAAGGACTGCTCATTACATATCTTACACGCGGGCGGTAATTATACAATACATCACTCAGGATATGCGTACATAATCCTGACATGTTATTCATGGCTAGTGCACTCCTCCAGATCCTAGATGATGCGCAAACAGGCTACTTCCCACAACCTATGTACATATAAACATATCATACAAAGCGGTACATTACATGGCGGCTAAGCGTACTCAGGCGGAGATGTTGACGATCTCCTTTGCCCTGCCGAGGGTGAGGCGTAGCAAGGCTGGGGACTCGACTTCCTCCTCACTGATAGGCTCCATACGAGTAGTGTTGCGCTGAGTAGATGGAGCGGGTGCCAGGGGCGGAACAACACGAACAGGAGTGGGCGCGCAGGGTGGTGCAGTGCGCGCTGGAGTGGGCGCAATAACTTGGTTGAACTCTTCGGTAGAAGGCAGGCGACGAGTAGGTGCATAAGATGCTGAGGACGAGACCAAAGTCAGTGGCGGTGCGGTGGGTAGGAGCTCCCTCCTGTTGGCAGCACAGCCATGAACTGAGTCCATGCGGGCAGCCATGAAGTCGTCCACCAGGTTGTCGAAGGCTGCCTCCAGGGCCCGGAGATACTCAATGAGCATCTCAAAAGCCTCGTCTCGTTCTCCTCTGGGGCAGGAGAATGCGTAGTGACAGGTGTAAGGCACATGGCATGGAAGATAACGATAACGACGAGTCTTCATCACGGGGAGGACATCCCTGAGACGAGCTATCGCCTCGCGGGCTGCCATCTGCATAGCATGCCTCTCCGTAGGCATGGCTCTTCCCAAGAACCGGAAGCGGCGTAACTCACCACGCCCTCCCTTGAACTGCACCGCGGCCTGGTGCATCGTCAGACTGTCATTGACTCGGTGCATGCAGAGTGTGAAGACTGGGCGCACAGATGGCCCCATCGCGACCTGAACGATGAAGGAAAGAAGCTTGACGAACCCATCAGGCACGTTGGCAAAGGTCTGAGACTCGCAGCTGTTGTCGGCCATCTACAAAAGTAGGCAAAAATTCTGCATGGTCAGATCATAAATTTATGCTGACTGACAGAAAATGACTACAATCAAGAAAATACGAAAAGGCTCAATCATGCTAATAACCAATTAGCGATCGCACCTAGTGGCTTCCTACAGTCAGCCTGGCTCTGGTACCAAGCTTGTCACGACCGGTTTTCCAATAAAAATATTTATTGAGAAACCAATCTTTTGAGTCCAGTATGAGAGAAATCCTCCTCACTGGTAGACAAATTCTTGATACAATAAGCCAGTAGCATAAAATATATTACAGGGTCGAACTACGGTTGCTCAACCAAATTATTACAAGCACGCCAATAATTATACATAATGGCGGACATGACACAGTGGTGTGGAGGCATACTACTGACTCGAGGATAGGGCGGTGGTGGAAAAACACAGCGGGGAGAGAGATACAAGACTCTAGAACTGTCATCTCATCGAGCGTCGAGGTGAGGCTCGATGAATTTATTTGGTAGCGGAAGTGGATATAATACAGTGACCAAATCCAGGGTCGCACGAGACTGACTGGGACTCCTCTAGGCGTCGGACTCGCTATCAAATTCTTCATCCATGAGATCGCCTTCGTCAGCATCTGGCCAAATCAACAAGCCAGTGAGTACTTTGAAAGTACTCGCAAGACAGTTCGGACGTAAGATATAACAAATGCATGCATGAATGCGTCATGATTAATTTACCAATGTACATTCAAAAATTAGCATAACGAAGTAAGTAAAAGGGAAACGGCGGTAGTCCGCCTGAAATCCCAACAAAACATAAATGAAAACCGATCGGGTGTCTGAAGCGACGCCTCGAAAGGTGAACAAATAAATATAAGGAAATGATGCCACAGTCGGGCGTCTTAGCGACACCACATAAAGGGCTTTAAAAGAAATGCCACAGTCGGACGTCGGGGCGACATCACAAAAAGGGCTTTAAAAGAAATACCACAGTCGGGCGTCTTAGCGACACCACATAATGGGCTTTAAAAGAAATGCCACAGTCGGACGTCGGGGCGACATCACAGAAAGGGCTTTAAAAGAAATGCCACAGTCGGGCGTCTTAGCGACACCACATAAAGGGCTTTAAAAGAAATGCCACAGTCGAACGTCGGGGCGACATCACAGAAAGGGCTTTAAAAGAAATACCACAGTCGGGCGTCTTAGCGACACCACATAAAGGGTTTTAAAAGACATGCCACAGTCGGACGTCGGGGCGACATCACAGAAAGGGCTTTTATTCACAAGGAAGTAATGCTCATAATAAATATTCAATTCATGAAAATAAACGGGTTAGTCCATCCACAGGAATAATCATTTAACCGGACTTAGCACTCATGCGATTCACCGGAGTCTCTGTCATCAAAACTGACATTTGGTCAGGATAAGTTAATATCGAATTTGGACATGGAATAGATGATTCGAAGGAATATATGACTCTGCAGAGTTTGTACAAAATTTTTCCCACAGCCAACAGATTTCCGTAGTCACGAAGGACTAGTTCCGTTTACGGTTTTTCAGAAGAAAACACAGCTAACCAGTACACACCCATCCTACCTCTCAATGCTAGGAATCACCCTAGACATCGTCCAAGAAAAACTTTTGAGACGGGGAGATCACAATCTCGAATAGCATGGGATCAAATTTATATACGCGCGCTCTAAGGGGTGCCCCCCTCTCGGTCCCAACCGGAAACACCCATGCCCCCTGACCGGATGACTGGCTTTAATCCAGGGCCATGGAACCATCATCACGGCCTCTCCTTTTTGGTGTGTACTAGGAAAGCGGTTTACAACTTACTATGCCATATTCCTTGCGGAAAACATGTGGTAGTACAGGGAAGGAGGAATGGAAGGAACCGAAATGATACGAGTTGACATTGAAGTCACATAGTCTGGCATAAGCCTGGCATGCTACAACACTGCCATCTTACCCATCCTCATGCCAACACATGGCCATGCATACTCACATCCATCCACTCATGGATTTCCGAAACTTACTTGCCTCATCGTTGCAGGTAACATGACATTCGTCGGTATGTTCATCAACATGCCATAAACTACTTAATGCAAACATGCCAAAACAATCATCATATCAAAAGTTCAAACATGCTTGCCTGGTTCGGAGTAGTCGGAGCCTAGCTCGGTGAAGTTCGCGGCTCCGTCACCTCCTTCGGTATCTACGGTGTAAAGAAAATATATGCGCTATCGTAAATACCAAGAGGTGCACAAAAAGTATTCCAAATATTTTTCAAATAAATCTGATAAAAAACTAGACAAAATTCTAAAGAGGACAGAAAAAGAATCAATCAAAAATACTTTTCTGTTTAAAAGTTATAAAGGTTTTTGTCCAGGGACTCATCTGTAATGAAACAGAAGGTTTCCAGGGCCTAGCTTATAAAAACAGAAAACGTTCCAGTCTTTAATACACCAGCCCAGAGGGGAAAGCGTATTTTGCCCGAAGGCGTTTTCAGAAAACGATTCGTTTAAAAGGATCTGAGAGGCTGACGGGCGGGTCCCACTCGTCAGGTTTAAACTTTCAAACGGGGGACGAAGCTCGTCGGCGCCCGAGAGCCGCGGTGGTCGCCGGCGGCGATCCACGGCGAGGCAGGGAGATCGGAGGGTACCTCCGTGTTCAGGGCGCCCTTCCGCGTCGGTTGGTGGTGGTGGTGGCGGTCGGCGAGCACCACGTCGACGGCGAGCCTTGCTCCGGTGGACGGTGGTTCGGGTGGTCGTGGGACTCGTCGGAGGGAGCTGCGAAGGCCAAATTGAGGAGGGGGTTAGACTTCTGGAAGCTAGAGGGGGTAACTGACGGGGTTTGGGCGCCGGAGACGGCCTCACCGGAGTGAATCGAGGTGGAGGCCGAGGCGGAACGGGGCGGCCGGAGTCGGGGGAGGAGACCTCCTCGAGGTCCTCCTGGTGGCTTGGCAGGGTCTTGGAGAGGTGTAGTGAGGGTGTGGGGGTCGTGAGCAAGCTCGGGGTCCTTTTTATAGGCGATCCGAGGCGGTGGCCGTGAACGGGGATCTCCGGTGAAGGTTACGGCGGCGCAGTGCTTGGTCGGGGGAGATTAGGGAGTTGGGCGTCATCGTGGAGGTTTACTGGTTCCATTCAGACGCTAGCCTCAGCGGGATTCGGTTGCTTAGGGGGAGCTCGACGGAACGGGGCGGCGCGGGCCCGTCGGCGGCAGAGAGCGTGCCCAGTGCCTGCCGGGCCACGGCGACGGTGCAACAGGGTGTGCTGGCGTGCATGAGGCCACGCGGAGCTACCAGGAGGATTGGGCGGCGCCGAACGGCGTTGAGCCGCCGTTCTGCTCTCTGTCGGCCGCTACGGTGGTTCGGCCGCCGCAAGACACGCCGGCGCAGGCGGGCCAGGGCGCCGCCGACGCCGGGAAGGCGCCAAGCGCACGTGTGGTGCTCCAGACAGGAGGAAGAGGCGGCGAGGAACGTGCCAAGGGCACTGTCTACGCGTGATTGAAACTGACGAACGAAAACGACACTGAACTCTGAATTTTTCTGAATATGAACAGCAACAGTGCACGCCAAGTGTTCGACAGAATGAATTTGGCCTCTGGGGATTTTTCCTTGAGCTGATTTTTGGTGGAGTGGCTACTCATTGCTCCAGTAGGCTGCCTGAATTTTGGTGAAATTTTTGGAGAAGTGTAGATATGAATTTCACCAAATTTGGCAAATCTGGTCCAAACTTGCGGAGACTGAAATTTGAAAAATTTGAAAAGAGGAGGAGTGGATCAAGATGGTTCTGGGTTGTGGGTACAAAGGACTATCCAGGAGAGTTGGTTTGAGGTCAAAACTCAAATGCAAAAGGGTACTTGCTTTGAAAATCTCTCAGGCTCCAAATAATTTGCAGAAATGATTTGAGGGGAAAAATAATTAGAATAAAATCCAAAACTTGCTTGGATTAGTTGGGACAGAGAACTTAGGTTGATTACAAGGAGGAGGGGAGGTTTTGGAGGGGTTTTACCACATGGGAAAAATACAAAGTCATGGGTGGTTTCCAAGATATGAAAATCCCAAATTTTCATAGAGTTTCTTTTTTAAAAGAAAAAGATTAAACTCCCAAAATAATTTGAGAGGGAACCAACAGAGAAGAAGTTTCAAAAGATCAAACACCATAGTTTGAAAAAATAAAATCCTTGCTAAAGAAAAGGAAGATTTTAAGAGGAAGGATTTCTGGAAAAGAAATTTTAAATGCCCTCTTTTTTTAAAAAAAAATCCAACAAAGTTTTTGATGAAAACCAATTAAAAATTTTGGAGTGTCACAACCACGGGAAAAACATCCGTGTCTCCAATAGCGTTTGAATTCTCCAAACCGTTCCCTTTACATTCTTGCAAGTTGCATGCCTTACTTTCCGCTGCCAATATACTCTTTGCATGCTTGCTTGAATTGTGTGATGATTGCTTGACTTATCCTAAAATAGCTAAAATCTGCCAAGAACTAAAATTGGGAAAAGGTTAAGTTTTTATTTGGTAAAGTAGTCTAATCACCCCCCTCTAGACATACTTCGATCCTACAGCGGGCTCTGCGGGCGGTTGCACCCTGCATCACCAACGTCGTGCGCCTCGAGAAGCAGAGGGACTTCGGTGGTGTTTAGGCTCCTCTGCATGGGCATGTCCATGTCTCGGCGAAACATGACCGTTGGATTAAACTCAGACGGTGCAGATCAGTCATTGTATGACAAAGTATGTGGGTTTGTTTGGTTGCATTCTCATCTCAATATAGTTGTTCCCTCTTCGTGTATTTGTGTTAACCTACTAGTGTGGACTCATGCACCCTTCATGCACTCTGCCAAACACCTAAAAGTGGGTCGAGAAGGGAACTTTTGCTCCCACCCCGTGCACCCTTCATACACCCTGCCTAACATTGATTCGTGCTTCATATGGTTCGTGTTTCGTGGAGTATTGTAGCACCGAACTCTCTGTGCGTTGTAGACCTAGTTTTGTTAACATCGATCTCATCATTCATTCTCAACCGGACAGTCGAAAAAGTGGTACTATGTTACGTTACTGTTCATATAGTTGACATGCGCACAACATCATTTGTTATCGTCATATCTTACTACACTAACAACAAGATTATGTAGTACTGACATATGAACCACTGCACATGCCTAGTAGTAGGAGCACTGTGTATGTTCAAGTGGCTGCTGTGTTTCGCACTCCTCCGTCGTAAGAGTGGAAACGCTTGTTGTAATCATTTTTTCTTTAGAAAAACAGTGGACACGCTCTACCGTGCGGATCCTCCTTGACGGTCGTCGGGAACCTTGCTACTCACTTTCGCCGACGTGTGGGCAGCTAGCATCAGGGTCCACCAGCCATGCACTAAATTACTCCGTAGTAGAGTGCCCAACTGCACGGTAGACTACCCCGATCGAAGCGCCGCAGTAATGCCCAATGAGCCATCAAATCACAAAACCCCCTCCTTTGTAGAAGTAAGTTGGACGGACGAAGCAACCATCATCTCACTCTTCTCTCTCAACTTCCTCTCTTGAAGAAAACCCCCACTCACTTCTCCCTCATCTCGTTCCTCATTTCTTCAAGAAAACCCCCGACCTGCTTCTGCCATTGTTCTTCTCTCCCAAAGAAGGAAAGATGAGCGCATCAATTGTGTGGATTCTGGCCAAGGCTCGGTCTTGCAACCCCGAGACCGGTCCTATAACTCCCTCTCTGTTCTTATTTAGGGTTTGTGATTATGGTTTCTTTTCTTTTATTTCTATTTGACAGTTTCTTGATGGACGTTGGAGCACCGGCCGAAGTGATGTCTATGGCTCAAGCCAAAACCGTCGAGGCTCATGGTACGAAGAAGCACAAGCACCCCGCCGAGACTACTGCAGACAAGCTCAAAAACATCGCCATGTCCAAGCCCCCCTCTCTAGGATCCCTCATTAAGCTAGTCCAGGTAATATCTCTTCTTGATGATCTTTTTCTCGATCTTGATCGTGTTTTTTCATCTAACACGCAGTACTAGTACTAGTAGTACAACTTTCTGGTGATCTTGCATGTGATTTTTGTGTGCCAAATGACGATTCTAAATTCCTCTTTTGACCAAAACAGGCGAGAGGTTGACACTGATTTCTTATAGATTACTTTGAACTACTTTATGAACATCAATGCTACCTTTGAAGAGGGTATATTTGCCTCAGTAACTTGTGTTATGGATATTTGAAGTAATCCCTCTGCTCTCATGCCTTTGAAGACATGTTCTAGTGTCTTTGTTCACTCATTTCTGTGCGTATATGTAGTCATATATGGAGTAAAATATCAAAAATCATCTTATGTTTCTGAACGGAGGTAGTAATAAAATATTTGGTTTCTGTTTGAATTACAACCAGGTCCGTGGTGGAGATGAAGTTCTGAAAGTCATGCCGTGTGAACTGGAAGACCTAGGATGAGTTCTATTGCTAAACTATCCAGTTGTTGTGTCCTTGTCGCCACGTGTCCTGAACTAGTGTTTTCCTGTAGCATTATTGTCAGGCGTGTTCTTGAGGCTGTACTTGACCACAAAAATTTCCTGGCGGTGCCTTCGATTATGAAGGGTGTGGTTCTTGTAAAGCTTCCCGACAAATCTTATGCGGCATGTCTTCATCGTCATGTTTATGAGTGGAAATACCACTTTGTTAGGTTCTCCAAGGTTGAAGAGATGGTGATGGTGCAGGTAGACATCTCTCACGAAGTCCATGGCCTAGTCAGTTATGCGGGGTTCATCCCGTAGGTCGGTGGCAAGAAATAGTCTTTAGAGTTTAATTAGTGCAACTTTGCTTGTCAGTAGTAAGTACTATTGTTCAGTACTTGATTTGTGTTTGTGAACCCTGTATTGTTTAGTACTACCACTATTGGTGTGTGGTGAGTCCTGAGAACAGTCTATGTTAATATTTTTCCACTCAATTCAGTTTGTATATTTTGAAGTATCCAGATCATCTTTTTTGTGAGGACTGTTTATCAATTATGGTTACTGTCGTGGTTTTGTCACGGCAGATGTCGTAGAGAAAGGACTTAGTCGTGGAGCCATCGCGACGGGTTAGCTTGAAGGGGTTAAAGCGGACACAGGGACGCAAGAGAGTTTATACTAGTTCGGCCCCTTTGATGAAGGTAAAAGCCTACGTCTAGTTGTGATGGAATTGATGGGGTTTCGATGACTAGGGAGCAAACAAGCTTCACCTATGTCTCGAGTTGTTGTCTCTCTCTGAACCGCCGCCGGGTCGTCCCCTTATGTACACAGGTGACACCCGTCGGTTCACAGAGTCCCAACACCGGTCGATATTCGTATTCCGGTTGGTCTCTCCTTATTCCTAACTTACAATACAAGTTTATATACAAATCCCGGTTTACAGCTACAAGTCTTGAACCGGCTACGGGCCTTAGGCCCTCATCTGCCTTCTTGGGCTTTAGCACTCTTGAACTACTGATGAAGTTCACCCGGCCCAGATAGGTCGGTTTACGCCCAGCAGTAATATCCCCAACATTAGGCCCCAGATTGATTTGAATGGGTTCATGTCAATCCTTTAACAAAAGCTTCATCTTCAACATCTTCTCATAAATTGGTAAACTGCCATGATGTCATCTTCTCTGATTGCTGTAAACCGGAGTGACGTCACCTGTCATAACGAAGCTATCCTTGATTGTCGCGCCTGACACATGTTCTTTCGCCTTATAAATAGGACCGAAGGGTCATTTCTTTTCTCCCCTTCGTGCCTTTCTTCTTCGTCTTCCTCACGTCGCCAGCCTCGGAGCTCCGCGCCGCCGTCGACCTCTGCCTCAACCTTGGCCGCTGCATAAACCTGGGCGCACCAGAGCATCGCGGCAACCTTACATGTCTTCCGCAGCTCCAGTAAATCTTCTATCCTTTCCCCCGTAGATCTGATCTAGGGTTTCATAGTTCTTCAGTGTTCATCGTCTGCCTCTTGCTCATACGATAGATCTTTAGATGACTCCGCAAATCTTTATTCTGTGCAATGGTAGCTGTTTACCCTTCGCCTTCACATACACATCTCAAAACCATAGATCTGTATGTACGTCTTGCTCATTGATTCGGTACTGCCCCTTTTGGACCTCTGAATATTTATCTTTTTTCTGAACTTGCTTCAGATCCATCGCTGTAGAGAAATCTTATGAAATCTGTTTCTATAAATTTACTCATCTGCTTCAATGTTTAAACCAGGCGGTTTAACCTTGTAGAAAAAAAATTGCCAAACCGGTATATACCATTAGTCCCCTTGTTGAACTGCCAGATGTTGTTGCTTCATAAAACTCCGGTTCAGATAGATCTGTCTCCGGTTTAACATTGCACATACCAATGTACCTTGATCAAATGCATTTTTGAACCGGGATCTTCTACCTTGTAGATTTCATCATGGCCAAGCAAGTATATGAGTGCAATTGGGTTCCTTCTCACGTCATAGAGGCTCAGCTGACGATCTAGTCCTGATCGGCGCTTTAGGCAGCAAAGATACCATCCATTGGAGGGCTCCTGGCAAAGAATGCCCTCCCACTCCTCAAGAAGGAGAGGTTGTTGTTTTCATAGATCACTTAGCTCGGGGCTTTAAGCCACCCGGTTCTAAATTTTACCGGGATGTTTTGGCCGATTTCCAACTCCATCCACAAGACACTGGCCCCAATTCTGTTACAAATATGTGTCACTTCCAAGTGCTCTGTGAGGCGTTCTTTCAAGAGGAGCCCACAGTGGAATTGTTCAGAGACCTTTTCCATCTAAATCGCCGTACTGAGTTTACTGACGGCTCCAATACGGAGTTGGGTGGCGTGGCGATCCAGAAAAGGAAAGAGGTCACATACCCTCACGCCAAACTGCACAGCCACCCCAAAGAGTGGAATCAGACATGGTTCTATTGCAAAGACACCTCCCCTGCTGGTGAGAATCCCTTGCCTGGCTTTCGTCTGGAGCGGCTCAGCAATACACACCCTTTTTCGCAAAGATTGACTGCCCAGGAGAGAAGCAAATATGCTCCTCAACTGTCGAAGCTCAGAGCCTTTATGGCCAACGGTTTAACAGGGGTTGATCTCACTCGCTGTTGGATATCATGGAGCATACTGCCCCTTAGTCAGCGCTCCGGTTTGATGTGCGAGTATACCGGCAGTGTTGATGACCCACTGCGACATTCCAAAATCCAGATCACCGATGAAGAAATCACAGAGGCTGTGAATAAGATGCTGAATGAACCAGAACATATCTGTGCTAAAAACGGCGTGCTTCCCTTCTGTGCCACCAACAAACCACCAGCTGTAAGACCTTGATTTTTCCTTTTGCTGAATCTGTTATTGATATATCTGGTCATTGTTTAATATCAGTGTCTGTGTAATCAGGGCAATGATCCGTTTTGGAGCAAGAAATTGCCGCAGGAGAAACCAGAAAAACCAGACAAACCGGAAAGAGCAACCCAGCAAAAGACTAAAGCTGTAAAGAAGACTGCCCACAGGAAAAGAACTACTGCATCTTCTAATCCGGCCCCTGATGATGATGTGGATAATCCGGATCTTGAGGTAGAGCTTGACTCACTTGGCTTATTTTTCATGCGTCTTATTGATGATGATATTTGTCAGGATGATGCCGAAGCCAGCCACGCTGATGCTGCAGAGGTAATTATTCTCTCTTCCGATTCAGAACCTTTGCCTTCACTAAAAATCTGTCAGGCAAACCGGAAAGTTAAATTTTCTCATCCTCTTGCTTATTTGGATCCCAAATTTCTTATGAAGACCCAATAGCACGAAGCTCGTCGCACAACCCGGCACAGCGGCCAGGTAGTTACCTCCGCCGGTTTACCGAAAAATCCGGTTCGGAAACGCCATTCAGAGGTCTCTAATTTGCTTGTCAGTGATTGTCCTAAAGCGGGCTGCTTTCGTCAACCTCTTAATCCATCTGACTCCGATTACCAGGTTACTTTCCACTCATCTTCTGGCGAGTCATCGGCTACTCAGCTGCCACCGCTCAAAACGGTGCTTGGGTAAGCTATACTTATTATGATATTTGCAGCACATCGCCTTAGAACATATGCTGTATTTGATTTTGTTATTCTTTTCAGGGCCAAACCTAGGCCAAGCAAGAAGTCCCGCCTGGACAAAGCGGCCGAAGAAGATGCCGTTCTTGAGCCAGGCAAAACACCAGATCTTGAAGCGGCTATTCTGAGGATATACCCAATGATCCATCGCAGCAAAACGACGATCTTATTGCTGAAGAGAGACCTACTGATGCCTCAGGTCCTGTCAATCAGCCCACAAGCTCCATCCGGATTGAGAGATCCACCGGTCCAGCAAAACCTACTGACAAGCCAACAGCCCCAGTGCAAACCGGCGATACTCAGGAGGATGAGGTTGTCATTACTGGCACTGGCCATACCGAGCCAAGCAATCCTGTTGCTTTGTCCAAACATTCTGCCAAGGAAGAATTTGCTGCCTTTGGTAAAGGCAAGTGGAATGCTGATCTGGTGACTTACGCCGCTCTGAACGCCCAAGATATCAATTCCGGCTACCTGAACCGGCCGTATACCAGCCGTGACTATGAAGCCAGTCTGGTTAATATGATGAAGGATAAATACGAGGTAACTTCCATATGCTCTTTCCTGCTTGTATGCTTCAATACTTGCTGACTCTCCTAGCCCCCAAGGGCCGGTTTGTAATCTTCTTTCAAACCGGGACTTACTAATATAAATCTTAATGCTTTGAAATTCGCTGATGTAGCCCCCAAGGGCCGGTTCAACTTAGCGTAGTTAAACCGGTACTTTAATAAGTGAGATTGCCGCATCAGAATATATATACGAGCAAATAGCCAATAGCCCCCAAGTGCCAAGTTGAATACTTGTATTGATCTTGGGACTTTGTAAGCAATTGAAAGATGAAGATCGAATATGCATTAGCACCCAAGTTCTAAGTGCATAACTTGTTATGTGGTTGGTACTTCAATCCTTGTACCGTTTTGTTGAAGCATATAACTGTCTGCATGCAGGCGGAGCCGAAGACGAAAGAAAGCCAAGTCGCCGATCTCCAAGAAAACCTGAAAACCCAACAAGCTGAAACCTCCAAAGCAAAAGAGGAATTAACCAACGCTTTAAGCGCCATGGAACAGCTTAAGGAGAGCTTCAAGAAGAAGCGGGCGGATTGGGCCACTGAAAAGTCTGCTTTAATCAAACGAGCAGAGGATGCCGAGGCTGCACTAAAACCAGTGACGGATGAATTGACCAGCATAAAAGCGGCATGTACATGCCATGACTACTGCTATCTTTGGTAAGCTAGTTTGACTTCTGAATTGGCTCTGCCTTCTTACAGAGCTGTCGGTTTATTAACCCTTTATGGTGTTTCAGGGACACACATTGGTCACTTGGGGTCAGATGTGCGGAAGAAACTGAAAGCCGCCTATACATTGGTTGAACAATTGTATACTGGTGCCCAGCGGATCATCTGTACCGCATCCCATAACAAACCGGCGCCCACTTTGATTCAAGACACTCTGATGAAACTGTCAGTGCTTCCTGCCCGGGTTGAAGAGCTGAAGAAATCTGCTGCTTGAACCGGTGCGATCAATGCCTTAATCCGGGCAAAAGCCTGGGTGCCGGATTTTGATCCTATTGAAGCGGCTCAGGGCTATCCCATCTTGAAGGAAGACGGGTCAGAGTTTGGTGAAGCGGATCTGCGAGCAATAAACCGGGAGGTACGTCCGCTAGCTTGTCAATTGGCTGAAGAAGCAGACTTGTCTCATTATCAAGCCCAATATGACAATCAAAACAAGCGAATAGTTGCACCAATCCATGAATCGGAAAATCTGATCCCTCCAATCCGTAAGCATACTTACGCTCCCGATATTGACCCGTCATTGCTGATCCATGATGAAGCTGTTTTTCAAGCATTAATGGGAATCGACTGGACAACTGTTGATTTCCAGCCACTGGGTAGAGAAATGGAGGCTAAAGCGGCGCAGGATGACCCACAACCATCAGGCCAGGCTGGTGACCAAGCTTGAACCGGAAGCCGGTTTTAAAACTGCCTCTCCTTTGCGAAAAACAATGATATTATTATGGGCACCGTGTTGCCTTGTAATAGGCTAGCTGATACTTTTGATGTTGATATGCCTTCGTGCATAATTTGTTCTTCCTGTGGTGATGAACTTTCCAAAGCACTTTCTGCAATAAGAAACTCTTCAAGTACCACCGCGGTTGTACCGTCAGGCGGAATATGATGTCTGCATATATGAAATCAAAACATCTGAATTTTTTGAAGTATATGACCAAATTTTTGAGATACATAATACCTGCCATCGTTGAGCGTGAAGTTGGCTTGGCCAATCTTGAAGCGGAGTTTTGCAAACCCACACTGTTGGAGGAGATAACAGCTCCTGTATATATATGACGCTGGTTTACCATGTAAACTGTACCGGGTTATAATAAACACTGTGTTACTCCATAAGAGGATGTTAACAAAAAAGATCAAACCGGGCAAATAGTCTCCGGATTGACGTGAACCGTGTTCGGTCAATTGACTGGTTGAAAACTTTGTCGGTTTAAAAAACGCAATAAAAAAGAAAAAAAGTATCTTGCAAAGAAAAGTGTGAAGCAAAAGCAATGACAAAACCGTTTGCAAAAAAGGTTTATTTGAGCTGATCAGATGGCGTTACCATGGCCGAACACGACCAAGCTCCCGTTAGGTGTAAGTATGGTTCTAGTCAGCCAGGTCCCCAAATGAAACCGTGGCATTTATGCCGACCAAGTGGCATGGCAATGGTTCAGGTTCGACCAAGCCCCCGAGTGATTATGTGGCCTTAGGCCGATCAAGAGGCATGACTGGTACAGACGTGACCAAGTCCCCAAGTGATCTGGTGGCTCTCGCCTATCAAGAGGTATGGTATTGGTTCGGACACGACCAAACCTCCAAGTGATATAACATGATGCTTTTAAAAAGCGAACTCAAGGGGTAAACCGGAGGCCGCGTTAGAACAACTCTGTGTAACCACACATGATGTAAAAGAACAGATACCCCGCTTTAGCTGAGGTTCCGGTTTATTATATTTAATCATAATATATACATCGTTGTAATATGTACATAAGTAGAACCAATGGCTCAGGTATAATAAGGCCGAAGATGAGCTATGTTCCACGGCCTGTTGGTCTCCTCCTCTGATGTACGTGAGTCCTTATGCTCTCGAATATCGATCAGATAGTATGACCCGTTGTGTAGATTCTTGCTAACCACGAATGGCCCCTCCCAAGGTGGGGATAACTTATGCATATCAGTCTGATCTTGGATGAGCCGAAGCACCAAATCTCCTTCCTGGAAGGTTCTGGTTCTGACTCGGCGACTGTGATAACGACGAAGATCTTGTTGGTAAATCGCCGATCGGGCGGCTGCTATATCACACTCTTCATCCAACCGGTCCAAAGCATCTTGCCGTGCTGTCTCGTTGTCCGCTTCAATATAAGCCGTCACACGAGGTGAATCATGACGGATATCACTAGGGAGAACCGCCTCCGCTCCATAAACCATGAAGAACGGTGTGTATCCTGTTGACCTGTTGGGTGTTGTATTGATGCTCCATAACACAGATGGTAATTCTTCTACCCAACAACCCGGCGTTCTCTGCAAAGGAACCATGAGCCGGGGCTTAATGCCTCTCAAGATCTCTTGATTAGCTCTTTCTGCTTGACCATTGGACTATGGGTGTGCCACTAATGAAACGTCTAGCCGGATGTGCTCCCGTTCGTAGAACTCCTTCATGGCACCTTTGGACAAATTGGTACCATTATCTATGATGATACTGTGTGGAAAGCCAAACCGGAAAATCACTTTTTTAATGAACTGAATCGCCGTGGCCGCATCCACACTTGCTAACAGGTTCTGCCTCCACCCACTTTGTAAACTTGTCAACCGCCACCAGGAGGTGGGTCTTCTTATCTTTGGACCTTTTGAAAGGCCCAACCATATCCAGCCCCCAAGTCGCAAACGGCCAAGTAATTGGAATCATTCTCAATTCTTGAGCCGGTACATGAGCATGTCTTGAGAACTTTTGGCAACCATCACATCGTCTGACCAGATCCTCTGCATCAGCATGAGCAGTTAACCAATAGAAGCCATGGCGAAACGCTTTAGCCACTAGAGATTTTGAACCGGCATGGCGACCACAATCTCCTGCGTGGATCTCACGCAAAATTTCTCGGCCTTCTTCAGGAGACACACAACATTGAAATGCTCCTGACACACTGTAATGATGCAACTCGCCATTGATAATAGTCATGGACTTGGATCGCCGGATTATCTGTCTGGCCAGAGTCTCATCCTCTGGTAACTCGCCCCGGTTCCTGTATGCCAGGTAAGGAAGCGTCCAATCCGGAATAACATGAAGAGCTGCCACCAATTGAGCCTCTGGATCAGGAATAGCCAAATCCGCTTCACCAGGGATCTTGACCAATGGGTTGTGCAGCACATCCAGAAAAACATTGGGCGGAACCGGTTTGCGCTGAGAGCCCAGCCGGCTTAAAGCGTCCGCCGCTTCATTTTTCCGCCGGTCCACGTGGTCCACCTGATAGCCTTTGAAATGACCTGCAACAAGATCCACCTCACGATGATATGCTGCCATGAGTGGATCCTTGGAGTCCCAAGTGCCAGACACTTGCTGAGCCACGAGGTCCGAGTCACCGAAGCATTTAACTCGACTTAGATTCATCTCCTTAGCCATCCGGAGACCATGGAGCAAGGCTTCATACTCAGCTGCATTGTTAGTACAAGGGAACATTAAGCGGAGAACATAACAAAACTTATCACCTCGTGGGGAAGTTAATACGACTCCAGCCCCCGAGCCTTCCAATTGCCTGGATCCGTCAAAATGGATGGTCCAATATGTGTGATCTGGCTTTTCTTCAGGTGCTTGCATTTCCGTCCAATCATTGATAAAATCAACCAGTGCTTGAGACTTAATCGCTGTCCGAGGCACATACTTCAAATCGTGCGGCCCAAGCTCTATAGCCCACTTGGCAATCCAGCCAGTTGCTTCCCGGTTCTGGATGATATCCCCCAAAGGAGCAGAACTGACCACCGTAATTGGATGCCCTTGGAAGTATTGTTTAAGCTTCCGGCTTGCCATAAAAACTCCATACACCAGCTTCTGCCAATGCGGATACCTTTGCTTGGACTCAATAAGCACCTTGCTGATATAATAGACCGGACGTTGAACCGGATGCTCCTTACCTGCCTCCTTTCGCTCCACCACAATAGCCACGCTGACCGCCCGAGCATTAGCAGCAACATATAGCAGTAACGGCTCCTTGTCAATGGGAGCGGCGAGCATAGGCGGATTGGCCAATTGCCGCTTTAAGTCCTCAAATGCTTCATCAGCAGCAGAACTCCAGACAAACTGATCCGTCTTCTTCAACATCTGATACAAAGGGATTGCCTTCTCACCAAGACGACTGATAAACCGGCTTAGCGCGGCAATCCGGCCTGCCAGGCATTGAACATCATTGATACACTTCGGTTTAGCCAGGGAGGTGATGGCTGTGATCTTCTCCGGATTAGCCTCAATTCCCCTATTGGACACCAGGAAGCCTAATAACTTGCCCACTGGTACACCAAAGACGCATTTGTCCGGATTAAGCATCATCTTGTATGTCCTCAGGTTATCAAAAGTTTCCTTTAAATCACCAATCAGAGTCTCCTTCTCCCTGGATTTAACCATGATATCATCCACGTAGGCGTGTACATTACGGCCAATCTGTGTGTAGACAATTTTGCACACAACGTTGATAAGTTGCCTGGGCACTCTTGAGCCCAAAGGGCATAGACACATAGCAAAAGGCTCCAAAGGGAGTTATGAATGCCGTTTTCTCCTAGTCCTTAACTGCCATTTTGATCTGATGATAGCCAGAATATGCATCCAAAAAACTTAAACGCTCACAACCCGCTGTAGCATCAATAATTTCATCAATACGGGGGAGGGCAAAAGGATCTGCTGGACAAGCTTTATTAAGATCTGTGTAATCCACACACATGCGCCAGGTGCCGTTTTTCTTAAGGACCAGCACCGGATTGGCAAGCCACTTAGGGTGAAAAACTTCAACAATAAAACTAGCTGCTAAGAGCCTGGCTACCTCTTCTCCAATTGCCTTGCGTCTTTCTTCGTTAAACCGGCGGAGGAACTATTTCACCGGTTTGTATTTAGGATCCACATTAAGGGTGTGCTCAGCGAGTTGCCTCGGTACACCTGGCATGTCAGAGGGCTTCCATGAAAAAATGTCCCGATTCTCAGGGATGAACTCGATGAGCGCGCTTTCCTATTTCGGATCCAAATTAGCACTGATGTTGAACTGCTTGGACGAATCGCTAGGTACAAAGTCAACAAGCTTAGTTTCTGCTGCCGATTTGAACTTCAGGGCCGGATCATGCTTCGTAGTTGGCTTCTTTAATGGAGTCATGTCCGCCGGATCAACATTGTACTTATAATACTTCAGCTCCTCGGTGGCACAAACCGACTCTGCATAGGCCCATCTCCTTCCTCGCACTCCAAAGCGATTTTGCGGCTTCCGTGAACCGTTATTGTCCCCTTGTGACCCGGCATCTTGAGCTGCAAATACACATAACAGGGCCGTGCCATAAACTTGGCGTAGGCCGGTCACCCAAATAGGGCGTGATATGGACTTTGGATTTTCACCACTTCAAACATCAATGTCTCCGACCTGGAATCATGATCATCCCCAAAGGCCACTTCCAGAGCTATCTTACCAATAGGATATGCTGATCTGCCAGGTACTACACCGTGGAACACCGTATTAGACGGTTTAAGATTTTTATCTGTTAGTCCCATACGACGGAAGGTCTCATAGTACAAGATATTAATGCTGCTCCCTCCATCCATGAGAACCTTCGTGAACTTGTAACCTCCCACCTGAGGCGCCACCACTAGAGCCAACTGACCCGGATTATCGACCTGGGGAGGGTGATCCTCTCTGCTCCATATGATTGGCTGTTCAGACCAACGTAGATAACGGGGTATGGCCGGTTCAACAGAGTTGACCGCCCGCCTCTGAACCTTCCGGTCTCGCTTGTCCAAGCTAGTGGTGAAGACATGGTACTGCCCACTACTCAACTGCTTTGGGTTGCTCTGGTAACCTGACTGTTGCTGCTGTTGGTTGTAACCACCCTGGTTGTTCTGACTATTTTGACCATTATGTCCGCCCGGATTACCATTAAATCCTGAACCGGAACTTCCTCCACCGTAACCCGGCCCGGATCCTGAGCCACCGCCGGATCCGTGATCATACCGGAAAGCATTAGAATTCTTGAACTCTTGCATAATAAAGCAATCCTTCCAAAGGTGGTTTGCTGGTGCCTCCTTCGTCCCATGTCTTGGACAGGGCTGGCTTAGCAGATAGTTTAGGCGGTCTGGGTTAGGGTTGGGTGCCCCATTGCGATTTTTCGGTTTACCCTTGCGTCGCTGGCCATTGTCCTGTGCGTTGGTATTAGCCACAAAGTCCATGTTACCATCCGCTTTACGCTTGTCTCTACCACCATTGCCTGCCCAGTGATGCTGCTGACCTTTCGAGTTGTTGTTCCTCTTTCCCTTCCCTGTCTTCTCATCATCAGATTCGGGATCCTTGGTACTATCAGAATCAGCATATTTCACCAAAGCGGCCATGAGGGTCCCCATGTCAGTGCAATGACGCTTCATTCGTCCCAACTTCAGCTTCAGGGGCCCAAACCGGCAGTTGCCTTCTAGGGTTAATACTGCGGTGTTAGCGTTGATGCGGTCTGATGAGTGCAACACTTGTGAAACCCGGCGCACCCAATGAGTCGTTGATTCTCCTTCCTCCTGGACGCATGCAGCTAAGTCCACTATCGACATAGGCTGTTTACATGTATCCTTGAAATTGCTGATAAACCGGGCTCGTAATTGGGCCCATGAACTGATAGAATTAGCCGGCAAGCTTTTTAACCAAGTACGGGCCGTTCCTTCAAGCATCATGGTGATGTATTTCGCACACGCCGCGTCATACACATCAAGCATCTCCATGGCCATCTCATAGCTCTCCACCCATGTCTCTGGAGGCTGATCCACCGTGTAATTTGGTACCTTGCGCGGGCCCTTGAAATCCTTGGGCAGGCGCACATTGCGTAAAGCGGGGATATGGCAAGGCACCCCCAAAGAACTAGAAGTAACACCAGGTTCGATCAAGATGGTTGGACGAACCGGCGTGAGCTGCCGAGCCTGATGCTGTGTGGCTAACTCGGCCTCCCTGCGCGCTCGGGCCCGGTTCACCACTTCCTGAGCATTATCAGCACCACCCATCGGGTTGTTGCCACGGAGTGCTCCACGTCGTTCGTTACTCGACACTGTCGGTTCATCCATATGTCTGCTATAGCTCCGGCTTGGAAGGGGGGTCGAGTGGATCCGGTCGCGGCTGTACGAGTATGCTTCCTGTTGGACCAAAGCTGTCCTCAGAAGCTCCTTGACCCGTGCAGCAGCGAATCACCTTCAATTGGAATGGCCTCCAGCCGTGCAGCAGCGGCAACGAGATTGTCCATCGGGTTGGAGTAGTGACCCGGAGGTGTTAAAATAGCCTGTGGTATAACGGTGTTTTGACGAGGCGGGTCCATCTGACGAGGCTGAACTGGTGCACCGGTCCCGGGAGCTTCCGCCCGGTTTCCCTCCAGCGGATTGCCGGTTCCTACTCCTGGAGTGTTGAAAAGGTCTCTGGCCTCAAAAACCGGAGGCAAACGGGATCGGTACTTCCTCCTCATGACTTCCTGCGACGCACTCTGGTCCAACATGAGCCTGTAGGCTTGTGCGTCTAAAGTGGCCCGCTCCGTGGCCATCCTGGTGTCCTCAGCTGCCAGATCTGCCCTGGCCTGGGTGATCTTTTCCTTCACTTTTGCAATCTCTGCATTGTGAACGCCCTGATCCGCCGGATTAGCCTCCGCCATAAGCACATCCAATGCATCAAATAGCTCTGATAGAACTTGAGCCGGCGGGCGCACAGGGCCTCCTGCCCCGGCAGCCGTCGCCGCTGTTGAACCGGAGGTTGTTGCCGCAGCGGTCGAAGAATGAAGCGCTGCTTGTGTGCCAGTCATGAATATTCCAACCCAGTTCGGCAGATCAGAGGGGTCCGGAATACTGTCGCCATCGGAACAGCCCCCAATCCGGCCGTCTTGTAGCTGATAAAGAGATTCGGTTTCTCCGGTCGATGACTCATCATCGGAACAAACGACGGTATCGCCCCGAGATTCCGATCCATCCTCATAACTTCCTCCATGGATGACTCCCACGAAGGCACGCTTCATGGCCGGTTTAACCCGGGCGGATCGCGCACGCTGAGCCGTCTCGACGAGGTCGGTGTAGATGTCCGGCTCAGGGCCTGGTTCACCGATCTTGCCAATGAAAACGTGAATGCCACCAAAGGGGACCCGGTACCCGTACTCAATTGAGCCGGCCTCGGGGCTCCAGCCTGCGTCGTCGACGTAGAACTTGCCGCGATGACTCTTAGTCATCCGGCCTACAGCATAGCCCTCGAGTCCTTCAAAGCGGCCCTCCAAGAACCGGAAACCATCGTGCGATAGCCCCACGGTGGGCGCCAACTGTCGTGGTTTTGTCACGGTAGATGTCCTAGAGAAAGGACTTAGTCGTGGAGCCATCGCGACGGGTTAGCTTGAAGGGGTTAAAGCGGACACAGGGACGCCAGAGAGTTTATACTAGTTCGGCCCCTTCGATGAAGGTAAAAGCCTATGTCTAGTTGTGATGGAATTGATGGGGTTTCGATGACTAGGGAGAAAACAAGCTTCGCCTATGTCTCGAGTTGTTGTCTCTCTCTAAACCGCCGCCGGGTCGCCCCCTTATATACACGGGTGACACCCGTCGGTTCACAGAGTCCCAACATCGGTCGATATTCGTATTCCGGGTTGGTCTCTCCATATTCCTAACTTACAATACAAGTTTATATACAAATCCCGGTTTATAGGTACAAGTCTTGAACCGGCTACGGGCCTTAGGCCCTCATCTGCCTTCTTGGGCTTTAGCACTCTTGAACTACTGATGAAGTTGACCCGGCCCAGATAGGCCGGTTTACGCCCAGTAGTAATATCCCCAACAGTTACACTCCAATATCTATATGCATTGCAGGGTTTATCGCACCCACCAGGATTTCCAGTCCCATGGATGTTCGGTCCATACGATTTGCCACGCCCTTTGGACTGTCCTGCTTGTGTGAGTAGGCGGGGGCCCTGCATGCCACGCGTAGTTGGACGATCAATCTTCTGTTTAGTACTTCAACATAGTGATTTCTTGGTAAGGATTCACTCGTGTCACATCAAGTAAATCTTATTGATTTAATGTCTAAATCTTATTGATTTAATATCATGTTTTCTTTCTTTTGCTGTAATTTTATGATGTAGGTTTTGCCATGTGACATTCATCACAGAGTAAACCATTTGGTTTGCTCTATGATGGATATTTTTGTAGGTTTCACTTCTTATGTCGTGTCAGTAACGAAGGCATTGACAATCACATATATTACTGGAAAAAATTGGATCAGTCTATTGTCTGAGTACAAGCCGAATCCCTATGATGAACTACAGTTTGGTTTAACAAACACGCCACAATTAGTCCTTCTCGCGTTTAAAAGAAATGAAGAAAAAGACTGGATCACGGTCACGGAGCCTAGTCAAGTGAGAAAGCTAATCATAGCAGACCAGACGTGATCGCCGCTGTCTCGCACATCGGTACCACCTTCAGCAACGGATCGAGCATCGGCAGTTGCTCTCGCACTGATAGCGGCAGCAACTCATTCTGATCCACCTGAGCATTGGGCACCGACCATGTCAGCGGATCAGGCTGATCTACCGGAGGATCAGGCATTGACATCGGCACCTGTTCCAACACCGGCACCAGCTCTACAAGGAGCACCATCTCCGGCAGCAGCAGCGGCACTACCAGTCGCACCGGCACGGGCACCAGCAACGACTTCAGCACCTGTACCAACACTTGCACTTGCATCTGCTCCGGCCCGTGCAGCGGCAACGGAACCAGCAGTTGCACCGGCAACAAACTAGGCTGCAGTTCGCACTTCATATACCAAAGTCCTTACAAAAACCGACATGTCCACCTTCTTGGTAAGCATTGGGCGCCCAAGTGCTTTGTTCTTTTTTCTTTCCATGTTGTTTCACATGATTCACTGTGTTGATCTTACTATTTGTGTATGTATTCTTGTTTGCAAACAAAGAATTCCTAGAGCAACAAGGGAGTCGTTCAACAATCTGGGCGACCGTGGCCATGTTTCTCTTACCATGCGCAGCCTTGGTGTGAATGAACCTGCTCAATATACCGTAAGTACAAAGGATGGTCGCATGATGATCGATGCTAAAGGATGGTCAAGGTTAAAATCTAAATCATATCTTGCGGTAGGGGATGATGTCAAAGTCGAACTTTCTCGGCAAGGAGAGCTGGTCCAAATCAACTTTGAAATTCTTTAGTAGCAGCACGCAACTGCCGAACTGATCTGTCCCCTGAGAGATTTTGATGTAATAATCTGGCATGGTGAAACAAGTGTCATGTGTGTATAAGTAGTACGACAGTGTTATTTATCACATGGTATATCGTTGATACAATTGCAACTTTGATTGCTGGTTAGGAACTGTCGTTCGATTTCATTCTAACAGCCGTCGTGCTTTATTCAATTTTGTGCATTCACCTTGTGACAGCATCTAAAACCAGCGCCGTACCGATCGCTTGCAATATGAAAGCACCGAGGTAGAACACATGGGCCCCCAAACATGCAGGCCCACCGGCCTGTGGCCCAAAGTCCAGAACCGTGAGCCTGTCTGAGTATTATATTCTCAGCTGAACCCCCATAATGCCCGTGCACGTAACATCAAGATGCATTTGTATGAGTATTTTATCTTGTGAGAGAAAAGGATGAACGAGGGAAGGCCTTATTTGAAAATGTGGAGAGGTGTGTCGGTGCCTTTTTGGAAAATTGCCATAGTTTCCTTCCTATCCGTTAGATATAAATCGAACGGCCTATATTGCAGGATGACAGGCACACCATCATCACCAACTCATCTATACTCTGTTAAAAAACTCTTTTTTTATAATTATATATGTTATATATATTCCCCTTGATTATTCTTATGTATAAAGTTGTGATATAAAAGATTTTTATATTTTTTTACAGAGGGAGTATCTCTCTGTCAAAAAAATATTTATGTGTAACTAGTTACTCCTGTCTTTCTACTTCCTTTCGCTGATATGTGGGGCATCCGGCAACGGGGTCCACGTGCCATATGCACCAAATTAGAGTGCACAACTGCATGGTAGACACACCCCGGTCGTAGCGCCGCAGTAATGCCCAATGAGCCGTCAAATCACAAAAAACCACACCTATCCAGCTTTAGCAGTAAGCTGGATGGATGAAGCGGCAATATTTCACTGGGCCTGAATCCCCTTTTCCCTCGTCCGCTTGTTCAGAGAAAACCCCCGCTCGGCGATTGCATAGTGTTTTCTCATGGAGAACCTGGTACGAATTCTTCATCCATCCCCGATAAATCCAAGTCCCTTGGTCGCGGGTAATCCTAGGATGGCAGCCGCCACCGTTGATGCATTTTTCTTCCTACTGAATCTAGTGTGTTTCATTTGTAGTGCCCAAAGTACGAGGACCCTACAGGTTTCTGCGCCCTCGGCGAGACGCCACACTTGTTCCTTCTCATCCTAACACAGGATTTTAAAATGCGCATATTATGTTCCTAGAATCCTCTTTTCTATTCGGGAGGGTGGGGTTTTTTGAACATGCTGTTGACTAATTTGGAAATTTGGATTTCTATATTTGGATAAAAGGTACTAGTACCATGGTCAACACTAACCTGAAGGAGGAAATTATTTCTAGATTTGGATAGGGAATACATTGTGTTCTCATATTATTTTTCCTGTAGTGCATTCCTTGCTCTGCCAGAACACATGTGCTCAAGATGCTCGGCCTTTCCATAACTGAATACACCAGTTTAATGGTCACAGCGAAGACAAGCCATGGATATAAGTTCCGACTTGGGTTCATGAACCAAGAAGATCGCTGCTTTTTATGGCCGAACTTGGATAAACTTTCTCAAGTGTTACAGACTGATAGTTGGCGCATGAATGTTGATAGAAATAGCAAAACCTGGTCTCATCTTCACTGCGATCTTCCACCCTGACATCGTTCCAATTATTCATCCATGTTAGTTTTGTATCTGGTTCTTGCTTGTTGCCTCGATTACTTCTTAATCCACCTATTCTGTCTAACTAATCACAATTTAACTTTAGAAGTAGCAAGAATCTCTCACGAAGATTCTACTTCTAACTAACATTTTTGTATAATTGGTGGCACGTGTAGGTTTTTTTAGAGTTAAGCAGGCTACTCGTTTGTTATTCTATAAGAACTCGGCTGTTACTGATGGCACCAAAGTTGACTAGGACAACATCCACAAGTTCCTACACTTTATTGATCGTCTTGAGGTCCTTGTGGGGCGTTTCAATGGTGGAAGGCCACGTGGGATATGTGTGCCACTGCTGCACTCGTTGAACAGGTCCAACAGTGTCGAGAAACTTATGGTACAAGCTATTTTTTGTTATATATGTTGTTCATAAACTCATGCTTATACATAGTTTTACAGATGTGATCTTCTTGAAACAGAAACTGCCGAGTTCTATTGTTCCTATACAGATGCCTGACCATGGTCGGGTCAGACTTGCGCTTGGTCACAAAATGATGTTTATGTCGACCTACTACATTCCCCTTGGAGGTGAAAAGATACTTATTCATGGGTGGTCTCAAATAATGAAGGCCCGTCCATCTTGGAGAATAGGACAGAAGATTATGTTCCTACTTTTCCATGGCTCTAAAGCGAATATACTATTTATTGACCACATTGCAAGATGAAGCCGCTTTCAGAGGTTGTGTATGCGTGGGGTGGTGCCTGGGCCTTGTCCTAGGGCTTGGCGGCCTCACCCTTGGTTAACTGTAGGCAAAGTAGCACTGTTCGAGGCGTGTTTTGTACGGTTGAACCTGTATAAGTACTCATACTGCTTTCAGCTATGGTTGTTAAGTGCCCCTACTAGTTTCAGTTAAGGTTGTTAAGTACTCCTGCTGCTTTTACAGTCTGTCGTGTTTCTTTATTCCTGTCTTCTTCCAGCCGCCAAAACCAAACCAGCGCCGGCGGGGCCGCCTCCTTCCGCCTCCCACGGCTAGCTACGCCTCATCGCACGCATCACCGCCCAACCGTCTCCTAAATCATTAACGCCAACGTCCGAGGCCTCACCGTTGTCCTCCGCGTGCTTTGGTGCGCTCGCCGCGGCGCCGCCCTCTCGCATTGTCAACATGGTCAACAAACAACAGGAATTGACAAAGGACTATACGTGGAGAGGATGATAGTAGGGGCCCACCATGTCCATGGCCGGACACTAGGAAGTTCCTCATTTTTTGTTATATATACTCCATTGTCAGCGTATGGAAAAAGAAAATGCTTCCTCCTAGTGGTTTCCTGACATCTGGGACCGATGACATTGTCAGCGTATATAGTCAATAGACAAGAGAACAACACAAGATCGGCTGACACCTGGGACGTAGCTGCTCGAGCAGTATTTTCTTTTGTTATTGTTGAGATGGAGCAGGGTTTCAACTTGGTTGTGGCCCGTCTACCCCAGGCTTATATTTTATGTTCACCATATCACAAGCCCAGCTATTTTTTCTTTGTCCAAATGAGCCCAGTTTATTTTTTCTGAAGAATACCCTATCCAAGCCTACTTATTTTTCTACGCTCTGATGGGCTACAACTCTTTCAAGACGCCTGCAAATCTTGAAAGTAATATGAAATGGGTTGTAAATATAAAACAGATGACAAATTGGCAATTACTTTATAATTTCTAAAAAATTTCACATTTTCAAATTCCTATTTCACTCTGCTTTAACCTAATTTAAATATATCTTCAAAGTACTTAAAATCTGGCTCGACATTTAGGTATTAAAAATAGTTTGGAACCCACAGAAATATGCGAATTTTCGTTTAAATTTTTAACCCTGGCCCTAGCCAACAAAAAAATGGACTGCAATAAATTGCATAAGAAGTTGCAATGAGCTATATATAAATTATTAAAAAAAATAGGGAATGGTTTGACTTGTGGGCCTATTAAGTTGACGCGTATGCAAGATTTTTTTTACTTATTATATATACGTCAACAAACGATTCTAGCAGACGTAACCGTTGGATTGGCCGTCGTGTTTCTTGAATCTCTGATCTTCTTGCTCCAGCCGCCAAATCCAGTGCCAGTTGTGCTGCCGCGCAGGCCTCACCGCCCATACTACTCCCACCGCTGGCTAGGCCATCCCTCTACTCACCCACATCCCTCCACTATTGTGGCTTCGCCGCCTCCGGGTCATTCCCTTCCCGGGTCTCGTCGTCGTCCATTGCGCTGGTGTTCTTGGCACGGCATGGTCAACGTTGTCAACAAATGACAACATTAGAAGAGGGATGTACATGGAGAGGCTGACAGTTGGGACCCACATGGTCCATGGCCGCACGCAAGCAAGTACCTCCTTATTACGCCAAAAAGAATGAATACTCCCGCTGACAGCTCGAACCCACCAGCTATATCTTCGCACGCAAGGAAGTGCCTCCTTATTACGCACAAAAAATGAATACTCTCCCTGCTAGCTGGGACCCACCATAGTGGGAGGCTCACTTGTGGGCCTACTAAGTTGATGCGGACGTAGGGCTTTGTCAACTTAGTCAATAGGAACGATTCTAGCACCAGTGACCGTATGATGTCCATCCAACGATTGTAGTGCTTCTTCAACCTCTGGTCTTCTTGCTCGAGCCGCCCAAACAAGCGTCGGCCGTGCCACCTACTCCTGCCTCCCGTGTCCGACTGTGCTGCCACCGCGGCCATGCCATCCCTCTATACTCACCCACACCTCCAGTTATTCTCCAGCGACGGCAACCTCACACCGCAGCCGAAGCAGTCAACCCACATACTCACCTCCACGTGGGCATCAACTACCACGTCTTCCCCGGCTCCACGTCGTCCCCTTCCTAGGCCTCACCGTCGTCCACCGCCCTGGTGCTCTCGGCGCGGCGTGGTCAACATGGTCAAGGACCGACTTCCATCAAAAGAGTAATGTACATGGAGAGGCTGACGGCTGGGTCCACGACAGCAGCAAGGAAGTGCCACCTTATTACGCGCAAAATAATTTTTCCTCCACCTGACAGCAGGGACCCACCGGACGGGCCACCGTATTTCGCAAAAAAACGTTTCCCCCTGACTACTGGGACCCACCAGCTATATCTTCACACGGAAGGAAGTGCCTGACATTCATGACCCACCTGGTCGAAGCGTATGTAGCGTTGTCATTCTGGTCGCGAACGTGTATGTACATACGATCGGTCTGTCTGCAGGCTGCAGCGATGAACCATGGCCATGTAAGGAAGGGCACGTGTCGTAGTAGAGGCGCGCACGTGTCGTAGTAGAGGCGCGCACGTGTCGTAGTAGAGGCGCGCACGTAGCATGTACACATACGTACAACGGCCAGGATGCAAGGAAGTAAATACGGCCATGTACGTACATACGGGCGGGGTCTCGAACACCTACTCGCGCATACATATGGCCAGGGCTCGTGTACATGGCTGGGTCGGAATGGAGAAACTACGTCGTCGTCGTGTTCATGGGCAGGCAGCGGAATGTGTCGTGTTCATCGGGAGGCAATGGAACACATGCTGTTCATCGGGAGCCAACCGACTTGGATGGAACAGCCGATGGAAACAAGGCCTGGTGTATCGCAGAATGGAGGAAACGGCCTTGTGTTTGACCGGCCACGGTCGAAATAGGATCCTGTTCATCGGGAGGGGTCGGGCGTACTGCACAATGGAGGAAACGGACTTCTCTTGGACCTCCTATGGTCGAAACGGGGTCCAGTTGATCGGGAGGGGTGTGCTGTACCGCAAAACAGAGGAGACGGACTTCTGTTGGAGTGCTACGGTCGAGACGGGGGTCCTGTTCATCCGGAGGGGTGTGGCGTGCCACAAAACGGGACTCCACGGGATACTGTTCATCTCCACCATCGACTGCCTCCACGGACTACTATTCATCCACCATCGACCTCCTCCAGCCTCCACCTGCGATTGTTCATCCGCGACGTCTCCCCTCCTGCCTCCACCAGCAACTGTTCATCCACGGGCTCCTGTTCCTCCAGCCTCCACAGCTCCTCCACCGGCTACTTTTCAACCAGCCCTCTCTACGGGGTCCTGTTCAACTACCCCTCCACGGGCTACTGTTCATCCAGCCCTCCACCGGGTACTGTTCAACTAGCCCTCCACGGGGTCGCCCTGTTCATCCAGCCCTCCATGGGGTCCTGTTCATCCACCCCCAACCGGCTCGATCGGGGTCCTGTTCATCTAGCGGCAACAAGCACTACTACCATGGGGTCCTGTTCATCCAACCCCCCACCGGGAACTGTTCATCCAACCCCCCCCCAACAACGCTCACTATTCATCTAGAGGCAGTATCGATCGGTTTCAGTTAGCAGCAGTAGCGAAAGAATCACTCGGGTTCAGTTAACAGCAAGGGATCGATCGCTCGAGTTCAGTAACGTAGCTAGTGCAATCGCTCGGGTTCAGTTAGAGCCCAACGCCTCGCTCGGGTTCAGTTAGAGTGCAACGCATCGCACACACGCGCGTACATACGAGAGAACGCCCATCGCTCGGCCCCCGACCACCCACCGTAACCGGGAACTCCCCTGATATTTTCCTCGCCCTCGCTTCTACCACGGTTTTTTCCGTCATGGATGTTGGAGATATGCCCTAGAGGCAATCATGTATGATGATATTTCCTATGTGTTTATGAATAAAGATAGTCCTTGGACATTATCAAAGATGTGTATCAGCAAGTACGTGACTTGTTTGTGGGACTATGCATTGTATGATGAACGTCCTAAAAGGTCCCTAGTCGAAAGGGCTGTGTGGACGTGCATTCAACTAGACTAGCATATGACAGGGTCGATGGCTTGGTCTCACTAGCCATGGGGCATTGGATGCTAACCGGATAATATGGACTCAGAAGGATCTGGTCGGATTCGACGTAGTTGGATCCGAGTTGAGATAAGGTCCGAGCCGGACAGACCCAACTATGAGACGCAGTGATATGTCATCTATGAGTCTCTAGTACAACATATGTTCTATGTCCTAAGACCTGAGCTGGCGCATGTACTCGGGATGGTAA
Source organism: Triticum urartu (assembly GCF_056163025.1). Lineage (NCBI taxonomy): Eukaryota > Viridiplantae > Streptophyta > Magnoliopsida > Poales > Poaceae > Triticum > Triticum urartu. The sequence goes on from NC_141876.1 coordinate 527,842,824, forward strand.
CAGACTTGCTTTGGGCCAACCAAACGCTACTCCGTGACTGGGTAGTTACAAAGGTAGGTTTCGGGCTTGTCCAGACCCATGCCACGAGACATGGTCTAGCAAGATGGGATTTGCCCGTCTGATAAGGAGAGATATACTCTAGGACCCTCGTGTGATCCGACCAGGATAAGCATGGCCGTGCGACAAGGATTATGAGATAATCTGGTTTGTGGTCGGCATCACTGGAACGACAAAGAGGTCGGGCTAGCACAAGTATGACATACTCGCCTTGAGCCCGACAACATATATCGTGTGGCAAAAGGAATGGAAGTGTGATGTACAGGTTCGCCTAACCAGCTTCATCGTCAGCTTGGTGGTCGGCACGCCTTGCTAGAGGCCACTACCAGCCATGTAGTCCGGATGTGATCTGAACTGCGACCAAGCCGGCTTGAACCTAAGGGGTCGCGAGCTTAAGGGAAGGAACCTACGAGGTCGGATCCGAGGACACTGGTCGGATGTGATCCGAGCTGTATTCGGATTGTGGCCGAGTAGACTTATGGGCTTTAGGGTCCGTGTGAGGCCCAAGTATTGAGCCCGCGATGGACGCCTATATAAAGTGGGGTGAGGCACACTCATGCGGTTGATCGCTTTAGCGCTGTCACTAGGGTTTGCATGTGTTGCGAATAGACACCTCCACTCATTGCCGGTTATGTGATCAGACCTAGCAGTCTGCCGCACGACATTCCACCTGCACGCGCGGATACCGTTAGAGGCCGTGCACTTGCGCCGCTCCGGCGAACCTGTACGTGGGAACCGACGACTGGCTGTACGAGGGAGATCGGACGAGTGTAACACCCCAAAATTTTTAACCATGATTTGTTTATTAAAATTTTGCCATGAAATTAAATCTTTATTTTGTGGATTTATCTTTTGATTTCAGAACCACTATTTTCCTTGATATTGTGGAGTTTTCACCCCAAGTGAAAACCTTTCAAAAATATTGTTGGACTTGTTTACCCTCTCAAGAAAAACATTTCTTTTATCAGTGGATTTATTTGCATAATTATTTTCCCTGAGCTTTATTTCTTTAGAAATGATTTTTCATAAGTTTTGGAGCCTCTTTTGCACTACAACCCTTTGGTAAAATTCGTTATGAGTTTCACCAAAATTTGGAGATGTCATGGGATGCTCCCACATCACTTTTATGCAAAAAAATCTCTTTTAGTCATTTGGAAATTTTGAGCTCTACCCCAAATTTTCAAATCTGATCCAGTTTGTAAAATTGCACTACAACCTATTTAAATATTTCTTTAAAGCTTCCACAAAAATTAGGGGATGTTAGTAGTAGTGTATAATTCAACTTTATGCAAAAACCCATTAATGTTCTTTGAAAATTTTAAGCAAACCATCCTCTTTTGCTCTGTGGTCCAGTTTGGCATTTTCTACTGCAACCCTAGTTTATTTTTCTCTAGTGCCCATGAGCTTTTTCCTGCTTATAGTCCACCCTACCAAACCCTTAAGTCCAGGAGATTGGACCCATTGGAGTATTTTTGGTCAATGCAATAATGCCCTTTTCATTCTTCCCAGATTTGGTTTTCTCAAAAACTTGCACTAACAAGTTTTTGTTCTTGACAAACTAACCTTGCCACCCTCTTTGTCATCTAAAGAGACTATGATCTGGAGTTTTTGGCCACCCCAAGAGATGCTTAGATGACCATAGCTTTCTGTTAGGCACCTTGTGTGCATGGTCAGATTTGACATGGTTTTTAGTTTGCACATTGGACCTACTTGCTTTGCCTAACTAGCAAGTCCACTAAGCTCTTAGCTACCTCTAACCTAGATCTGTTAATCCCCAGCCCCATCCAAGCCTCCTAGCATGCCTTGGCATTTTGCCGAACACGTAGCGTGCGTGCTCCGGGCGCACCCAGAGCGCACGTTTTGCACGCGCGCGCAGCCGAGCCGCCGCGTCGTGCCCCTGGCCTTTGCTCGCCCACAGGGCCGTGCCCCGGCCTCGCCCGCTCACCAGAACCCTCCAGGCCACCCTAGAGCCCCACAGCGCCGCCGTCAGGTCGGCCATGGCAGCTAGCGGCCGGCCACAGTAGGCTCTTGCCATGGACGGCGCCGCCCGAGCCACTCTCGCTCGCCAGCTCGCCCCTAAAGCAGTGCCTACTTGTCTGCTAGCCTCTACCGCCATCCCCAGCCTCAACACGCCGCGCTGCAAGCTACAGAACGGCGGTTCGCCGTTCCTATCCACTGCCGTTGTCCATCCTATCCACGGCCGCCATGGAACCGACCTAGTCATGCTATAAAAAGGAGCCCCGAGCTCCTCTAGACCCCCAGGCAGTATCAAGCCATCTCACTAGTGTCCCCATAGCCAGCCATCGACGGAGGGAGGCCGTCTTCCTCATCTCCGGCCAGTTCGGCCGCCTCCACGCTCCGGTTCAATTCATCGCAAGCAGGATCTCCCCCCTCCATCCAGTGCTCCCATCCTCTTCCCCTTGACCTTGCGGAGCCACCCCACACCTCAACTTCGATCGGGAACCACTGTAGCCCAAACCCCCAAATCCTCCCGAAGCCACCTCCGCCGCGGAGCTCGCCGCCGGCGACTCCCTCCACCCCTGCCAACCTAGCTACCACTGGGAGGACCGCCCGGGACTGGCGGATCCATCCCTCCCCTCGGAGCCCCGTGAGAAGCCACCAATCGCCGGCGTTGATCGCCGGAGCTCCGCCTCCTCTCGGACAGAGGAGGAAGAAAACGCGGGCGACTGGTCAAACCTGATCAGTGGGCCCAAGGGACCCACTGGCAGTGACCCAGCGACGGCCCGTGCTATTTTTAAGTGAAAGCGTAAAACCCAGAGTACGTCTTCCCTGCCCCAAAAACGTATTTTCATTCGAACTGTTTTCTTTTTCTGTTTTAATTAAAAACAGAGTTTTGACTGAACTTTGACTGGCTATAACTTTTTAAATATAAGTCCAATTGACTTGATTTTTTTCTGTTGTTTCTCAAATTTTGTCTAGTTTATTTTCATATTTATTTGAAAATTTTCCAACAACTTTTTTGTACGGTTTTGAAACTATTAATTCGAAATTTTCTTAAATAGGATTTTTGGAGAGAGAAGGCAACTTTCAAAAAGTGCACCCCCACTTGCATACTCTTGAAGGCAAGCATTCTGAACCCTGGCATAATATTGTTGTGTGTTGTTTGATATGGTTACAACACCATCTTGACACGAAGTATTCGTTATTTTATGTGACGATATGATCATACTCATGAGTGCGCAAATGAAGATTTCTTGCGGTTAAAATTTGATATGCTTGTGATAGTAATCACCCTCTTATGCCTTTCATGCCCACTAGAAGGAAACCGGGAAAGCCTCTGTCTTGGGTAGACACGAGCTTGTCCCTAGTTCTTCGTCGAGACGGTTATGTCCGGTAAGGCATGGTGGGGTACGATGAGCCGTGATTCTGTCTAATTGGTATGAAATATACTTCTTATGCTTATCATGAAGGTAATGATTTAACCTCCTGAGTCGACCATAGATCGAGTCTTGTTCCAGTAACTCCCATACTTGTCTCGTACTACCACTTGTCCCTGCCATAGGTAGGGTACAGTTCAGTCAGTTGTCAACCCCTTCCTAGCACACACCGTACAGAGAGGCCATGGTGGAAGATACCGGCTGCATCCGGTAGGCATGCCACCTGGTCCGGGGGCATGGGTGTTTTGGTAGGAGCCGAAGGGGGTAGCTCCCCTAGTTTGCGCGCGTTATAAATTTTGTGATCCCATGCTAGTCGAGGTTGTAGCCTCCCCACTTAGAGTTTCGCTTAACGAGTGTCGTGGGTGATTCCAGACATCAGTAAGTTAGGCTGGTGTGTGCAGTCAGGTGTGTTTTCAATTAAAAGACCGTAGACGGAATTAGTCCCGATGGACTAAAGGAATCCATTACTCGTGGGTAAACAGTACACCCTCTGTAGAGATTATATATATTCGAATAGCCGTGTCCATGGTTAAGGACTACAGTCTGGATGGGTCAAGTGTCGGTCTTAGTGTCGGTCTTTGGAGGAATAATTGCTAAACCAGAACATGGATCATGACTTGTGACTCGTGATGACTATGATTATTATTATTATGAACTAACCATTTACATTACTTGAATCATTGAGCATCCCTGGGATGGTTCTACCTCCTGGATGTTCACTGTGATTACTCTCATATAAGCCCTTTATGTGGTGTCGTGGAGACGCCCAACTGTGGCACGCTTGTTATTCATTTACTTTATAAGCCCTTTATGTGGTGTCGCGGAGACGCCCGACTGTGGCATGCTTGTTATTCATTTACTTTATAAGCCCTTTATGTGGTGTCGCGGAGACGCCCGACTGTGGCATGCTTGTTATTCATTTACTTTATAAGCCCTTTATGTGGTGTCGCGGAGATGCCCGACTGTATCACTCTTGTTATTCATTTATTTTATAAGCCCTTTATGTGGTGTCGCTGAGACGCCCGACTGTGGCACGTTGGTTATTTACTTATTTTATAAGCCCTTTATGTGGTGTCGCTGAGACGCCCGACTATGGCATGCTTGTTATTTACTTACTCTATAAGCCCTTTATGTGGTGTCGCACAGACGCCCGACTGTGGCATGTTTGCCGCCTATTTCCTTTATAAGCCCTTTATGTGACGTCGCTCAGACGCCCGACAGAGGCATGCTTTATATTATTAACCTTTCGAGGCATCGCTTCCATCACCCGATCGGTGCATTCTTTTTCTACCCCCTTATTACATATTCATGTTGTATGTGACTAACCTACTTGCGTGCATCCTGGATGTTTATATTTGTGACTGACGTGAGATCATAGAATAATTCAGAGCATGATTATCATTTGTTACATTATACCTGTGTTCATAATGTTTGCGAGTACATTCAAAAGTACTCACTGGCTTGTCCCTGGCTATTGTCTTGGCCAGATTTCTTGCGTGGAGAGGAGCGTCGCGATGACAACCCCGAAACTTACGCAATGGTGATAGCAGCCTCGTGAAGATAGGAGTTATCCAGGTTAGCTGTTCCTGTGGGAAATGGCGTCCCATAGACGCTGATGATCCGCAAACCGCTTCCGCCATCAACCACTAGAAACCATTTGTTGTACTAATAGGCCAGAATGGTCTTGTACTACTCATTTTGTATTTTGCTTGGAGTTTCTGTATCAAGTTGGTGTCTCATCAGCTAACAGTAATCCTGGGGCTGGTGAGCATAAGGGCCATTTTCTGGGAAATTAATATCCCGAAAACCCGGTCTTGACAACCTTGGTATCAGAGCCAGGCTGACCATTGGCTAATCCTATCTTGGCCAGGTCAATAAACCTAGGTAAATCAACCCACCAGACCTTAACCTAACCCCGGCCAAGCTTCTTGTGTAAGATAGCCACACAGTGACCCCGACACCTTTTGGCAGTCGGTGCCTAACCTATCAGCCTAGCCTGTCGATCACATGCCAGTAACTGACACCTAAAATGTCTCATTCGCAAGTGTGCGAAGGAAGACTCCGTCCCCTTTTTCTATAAAAAGGCACGCTAGCCTCAACCCAACACAGCACAGCCTCTACCCCAAACCGAGCTAAAATGCCTGGACCCATTGTTCACAATGAGACCACAGCAAGCAACCTTGGAGGTTTTGTGACCGTGTTAGCAAACCTCACCCGCCGCGCCTTTGCATTAGAAGAGCCCCCAGAATATGTCGTGTACCAAGGGCCCATGAACGGTGAGAGCCATCAATTCCGGGCCACTGTGCACGTCTATGGTAGAGGTCTATCGCCAGAATGCCCCTACAGGTTCACCGGAAGAACAACTTCCTTTGAGCCACAAGCCATTCAACTAGCTGCTCGAGAGGCTATAGTTCAACTCTGGCACTTTTCACCCAGAGTTAACTGTCACTCATTCTACTACTACCCAACCGTGACGGATATGGTAGACCACCCCAGGTTGCCAACGGAGATCACGAGACGGATCCTGCATTGTTGCATCTGGTGCGCTATGTAAGTGCACTAGAGGAACTGTTCGATCAAATCACCCTTGATCTGAGAGCAGCCCGTGGAGAACTGATTCGCCGAGCCGCGGCAAGAAGAGGAGATGAGCCCGACGCCGATAACCTAGTCATACTGTTGGGACAACCGATCGAGTCCTTGAGGTCTGCCCTAGTCATCGACCAAAACACTTTGGTGTCCCTAGAAGTGCTTTGTCACCTTTTGGGACCACGCTCCAACGGGATCGTGGCCAACAACCCCCGCGATGATCATCATCGCTACCACGACCCTGCAGCTCCTCAACCCCCTCTAGCTAACCCCGACGGTGAAACCCGGGGAGAAGCCTCGACGTCCACAAGGCACGCCCGCTTAGATATAAATGAGGTAGACTAAGTCACTCGAGTAGTACCGAGTCTTAGTATGTCCACGCCCTGTAATTGTGTGATATTGTATCGCCATAATTAAATGTTGTATGCTTGTGCGCCCCTATTTTTTTATATAGTAGTCATGCATGAGTATGTTGGTGTACAATTGCATTTTTAATTCAGGGCGTAGCTTCCAAGAACCACCCCGACGACACCCACAGTAATACGTCACTCTTGTGAGATATGTGTATCTGTGGCATTAACCCCGGCCCCATAAAGCAGAACCGATAGACTAGTTGCCCCTCACCGTGATAAATGACCCAGCCCAGATGCTGTATAAAAGTCCACCTCGTGACCTTACCAAGCATCCCTCACCTTGTGCACAACTCTCACAGCCATTTCCTTGCCATGCCGAGCCCTAGTATTTATCTGAGAACTCCAGATGCAACCCTGGGTAGTTTTGTTAAAATATTGTGGGACTTTACCTGCAGTACCATGAGTTCTATCCATCCACCCCAGTACGAGTTGCTCAAATCGAGGATCACCCCATCCACCTCGAAGTATTGGGCAGTAGTGCACATCCCTCCCGCAAACCCAAACCAAGACCCAACGGAAGTCTCCTTCGTGGGAAAATCTATGCTGACCCCGCAAATGGCCATAAAAGCTGCTGCGTATGAAGCGCTTGCTCGCCTTCGATTCGCGGTACCCTATGCCAGCGAACGAGGGTATTATTACTTCCCAAGTCGTGCAGCACCCGGAGAAGTAGCATCGTTTCCCGGTGGACGAATCGAGAGAGATCCAGTACTGGCCAACCTTGCCCAGTATGTCATCGCTCAAGAGCGTTTGACCCAGCGAGTAATGGGTTATCTCCAGAGCCTCGCTGATTTAAAACCTCAGATCGCCATTGGCAAGCCACTGAGGCCCGACCAGGAGAGACGCATTCATCGACTAGTCAATCCGCTTCCCCCGATAGAAGAAGAGTGTACCCCAGTGCCAGAGATGTTTTCTCAAGACCCTGTCTATTTACCGTTTCATTGTAGGCGTCACTGCTATGTTTATTGTCCCAGCATTTATTTATGTGTTGCAACTTATGCGTGGTATCCTAGATTTGTGCGACGAATTAAATGATTGGTTTCGGTTAATATGAAGTAGTTTTTACTGCTGTTAATTTTGATTAACTGTCGTCGCTCTCGATAATTTCAGAAGTAAGATTATTTTTCTGAGTTGTTGCAGCATACATCTCTTCACGACATAGATATTTTTTTTATTCTCGCAGCACCACGACAGCGCTCACAACCACTCGACCACGTGCACTAATTGCAAATCCGTGTGCACATGTTGCATCTAACTGATTTCCTCCCTAACACACCACAATCTCTGAAGGAAAGGTTTGTGGGTTATTAATCGGGTGCAAGTTGCATGTAGCACACCGACAGCAGTTAGCACCCAACACCAGCACCTAATCCTCATGATCGCCACCGCCGCGGAGAGCTAACACTCGAGCAGCAACATCACGACGATCATCGAGGATCATCGCGCACAAGAGCATGGAGAACCCCAGCAATGTCGCCAACTCTCCGCACACCAGGATCATGTACTAGTCCGGCATCACCTCCGCCATTAGAGCCTCGTCTCGAGCTCCTACAAGCAGAAATGGAGGAGAAGGAAGGAGAAGGAGAAGCAAGGCCAGGTGCGAGGAAGAAGAAAGGAGCACCTCGGTCATTTTATAACCCGAGATCGGTGTATGGTGGGCGAAGTCCACCAGCGCCGCTCGTCGCTCGATAGCCGGTGTTCGGAGGCGAATCCGCGAGCAGTGCTGACAGTGCACTGGCGCGCGAGGTGAGTGCACGCTGCACCGGCAGCTAGAACGTCGCGCACTACCGCGGTACGGCCTAGATGCCCTAAGCGCTAGACGCCGCCGGTGGAAAGCACGGGAAAGCTCGCGAGAGAGAGGAAGAAGAGAGAGCCAGAGGTAGAAGAAGAGACTGACAGTGGGCCCCGGGTCCACCTGTCAGCAAGAGAGAGCACTGTGCTCTCAGGTACGACCAGTGTATTTTAGAAATTTAGAATTTTATTCTAAATTTTCTGTAACCGAAAGTAGAAATTCCTCGTTTTCCCCAACCATGGATTTTGCCACGCAGCGCCAGTATTCCACACTGTAGTTTTGCACCACTTATTTTCCTATTCACTGTAGCAACATTTTATTGCATGAGTAGGATGGTTATTTTTGTGATATTACTTTGAGATAGTAAGAGTAATTCTTTTTCAAAGCAGCCCTTAGCCAATCTCGAGGATGAGATTTTTCTTAAGGGGGGTAGTGTTGTAACACCCCAAGAATTTTAACCATGATTTGTTTATTAAAAAATTTCCAAGAAATTAAATCTTTATTTTGTGGATTTATCTTTTGATTTCAGAACCACTCTTTTCCTTGATATTGTGGAGTTTTCACCCCAAGTGAAAACCTTTCAAAAATATTGTTGGACTTGTTTACCCTCTCAAGAAAAACATTTCTTTTATCAGTGGATTTATTTGCATGATTATTTTCCCTGAGCTTTATTTCTTTAGAAATGATTTTTCATCAGTTTTGGAGCCTCTTTTGCACTACAACCCTTTGGTAAAATTAGTTATGAGTGCCACCAAAATTTGGAGATGTCATGGGATACTCCCACATCACTTTTATGCAAAAATCTCTTTTAGTTATTTGGAAATTTTGAGCTCTACCCCAAATTTTCAAATCTGACCCAGTTTGTAAAATTGCACTACAACCTATTTAAATATTTCTTTAAAGCTTCCACCAAAATTAGGGGATGTTAGTAGTAGTGTATAATTCAACTTTATGCAAAAACCCATTAATGTTCTTTGAAAATTTTGAGCAAACCATCCTTTTTTGCTCTCTGGTCCAGTTTAGCATTTTCTACTGCAACCCTAGTTTATTTTGCTCTAGTGCCCATGAGATTTTTCCTGCTTATAGTCCACCCTACCAAACCCTTAAGTCCAGGAGATTGGACCCATTGGAGTATTTTTGGTCCATGCAATAATGCCCTTTTCATTCTGCCTAGATTTGGTTTTCTTAAAAACTTGCACTAACAAGTTTTTGTTCTTGACAAACTAACCTTGCCACCCTCTTTGTCATCTAAAGAGACTATGATCTGGAGTTTTTGGCCACCCCAAGAGATGCTTAGATGACCATAGCTTTCTGTCAAGCACCTTGTGTGCATGGTCAGATTTGACATGGTTTTTAGTTTGCACATTGGACCTACTTGCTTTGCCTAACCAGCATGTCCACTAAGCTCCTAGCTACCTCTAACCTAGATCTGTTAATCCCCAGCCCCATCCAAGCCTCCTGGCATGCCTTGGCATTTTGCCGAACACGTAGCGTGCAAGCTCTGGGCGCGCCCAGCGCGCACGTTTTGCACGTGAGCACAGCCAAGCCGCCACGTCATGCCCCTGGCGTTTGCTCGCCCACAGGGCCGCGCCCCGGCCTCGCCCGCTCACCAGAACCCTCCAGGCCGCCCCTGGAGCCCCACAGCGCTGCCGTCAGGTCGGCCATGGCAGCTAGCGGCCGACCACCGCAGGCTCCTGCCATGGACGGCGCTGCCCGAGCCACTCTCGCTCGCCAGCTCGCCCCTGAAGCAGTGCCCGCTCGTCTGCTAGCCTCTGCCGCCATCCCCAGCCTCAACACGTCGCGTTGCAAGCTACAGAACGGTGGTTCGCCATTCCTATCCACTGCCACCGTCGATCCTATCCACGGCCGCCGCGGAACCGACCTAGTCACGCTATAAAAAGGAGCCCCGAGCTCGTCCAGACCCCCAGGCAGCCTCAAGCCATCTCACTAGCGTCCCCATAGCCAGCCATCGACGGAAGGAGGCCGTCTTCCTCATCTCCGGCCAGTTCAGCCGCTGCCATGCTCTGGTTCAATTCGTGGCAAGCAGGACCTCCCCCGTCCATCCAGTGCTCCCATCCTCTTCCCATTGACCTTGCAGAGCCACCCCACCCATCAGCTTCGACCGGGAACCACCGTAGCCCAAACCCCCAAATCCTCCCGAAGCCACCTCCGCCGCGGACCTCGCCGCCGGCGACTCCCTCCATCCCTGCCAACCTAGCAACCACTGGGAGGACCGCCCGGGACTGGCGGATCCATCCCTGCCCTCGGAGCCCCGTGAGAAGCCACCAATCGTCGGTGTTGATCGCCGACATTGATCGCCAGAGCTCCGCCTCCTCTCGGACAAAGGAGGAAGAAAACACGGGCGACTGGTCAAACCTGACCAGTGGGCCCAAGGGACCCACTGGCAGTGACCCAGCGACGACCCGCGCTATTTTTAAGTGAAAGCATAAAACCTAGAGTATGTCTTCCCTGCCCCAAAAACGTATTTTCATTCGAACCATTTTCTTTTTCTGTTTTAATTAAAAACGGAGTTTTGAATGAACTTTGACTGGCTATAACTTTTTAAATATAAGTCCAATTGACTTGATTCTTTTTCTGTTGTTTCTCAAATTTTGTCTAGTTTATTTTCATATTTATTTGAAATTTTCCAAGCAACTTTTTTTACGGTTTTGAAACTATGTGTTAATTTGAAATTTTCTTAAATAGGATTTTTGGAGAGAGAAGGCAACTTTCAAAAAGTGCACCCCCACTTGCATACTCTTGAAGGCAAGCATTCTGAACCCTGTCATAATATTGTTGTGTGTTGTTTGATACGGTTACAACACCATCTTGACACGAAGTATTCGTTATTTTATGTGACGATATGATCATACTCATGAGTGTGCAAATGAAGATTTCTTGTGGTTAAAATTTGATATGCTTGTGATAGTAATCACCCTCTTATGCCTTTCATGCCCACCGGAAGGAATCCGGGAAAGCCTCTGTCTTGGGTACACACGAGCTTGTCCCTAGTTCTTCATCGAGACGGTTATGTCCGGTAAGGCATGGTGGGGTACGATGAGCGATGATTCTGTCTGATTGGTATGAAATATACTTCTTATGCTTATCATGAAGGTAATGCTTTAACCTCCTGAGTCGACCATAGATCAAGTCTTGTTACAGTAACTCCCATACTTGTCTCGTACTACCACTTGTCCCTGCCATAGGTAGGGTACCGGTCAGTCAGTTGTCAACCCTTCCTAGCACACACCGTACAGAGAGGCCATGGTGGAAGATACCGGCTGCATCCGGTAGGCATGCCACCTGGTCCGGGGGCATGGGTGTTTCGGTTGGAGCCGAAGGGGGTAGCTCCCCTAGTTTGTGCGCGTTATAAATTTTGTGATCCCATGCTAGTCGAGGTTGTAGCCTCACCACTTAGAGTTTCGCTTAACGAGTATCGTGGGTGATTCCAGACATCGGTAAGTTAGGCTGGTGTGTGTAGTCAGGTGTGTTTTCAATTAAAAGACCGTAGACGGAATTATCCCGATGGACTAAAGGAATCCGTTACTCGTGGGTAAAGAGTACACCCTCAGCAGAGATTATATCTATTCGAATAGCCGTGTCCATGGTTAAGGACTACAGTCTGGATGGGTCAAGTGTCGGTCTTAGTGTCGGTCTTCGGAGGAACAATTGCTAAACCAGAACATGGATCATGACTTGTGACTCGTGATGACTATGATTATTATTATTATGAACTAACCATTTACATTATTTGAATCATTGAGCATCCCTGGGACGGTTCTACCTCCTGGATGTTCACTGTGATTACTCTCATATAAGCCCTTTATGTGGTGTCGCGGAGATGCCCGACTTTGGCATGCTTGTTATTCATTTACTTTATAAGCCCTTTATGTGGTGTCGCTGAGACGCCTGACTATGGCATGCTTGTTATTTACTTACTCTATAAGCCCTTTATGTGGTGTCGCACAGATGCCCGACTGTGGCATGTTTGCCGCTTATTTCCTTTATAAGCCCTTTATGTGACGTTGCTCAGACGCCCGACTGAGGCATGCTTTATATTATTAACCTTTCAAGGAATCGCTTCCGACACCTGATCGGTGCATTCTTTTTCTACCCCCTTATTACATATTCATGTTGTATGTGACTAACCTACTTGCGTGCATCCTGGATGTTTATATGAGTGACTGACGTGAGATCATAGAATAATTCAGAGCATGATTATCATTTGTTATATTATACCTGTGTTCATAATGTTTGCGAGTACATTCAAAAGTACTCACTGGCTTGTCCCTGGCTATTGTCTTGGCCAGATTTCTTGCGTGGAGAGGAGCGTTGCGATGACAACCCCGGAACTTATGCAGTGGTGATAGCATCCTCATGAAGATAGGAGTTATCCAGGTCAGCTATACATGTGGGAAATGGAGTCCCATAGACGCTGATGATCCGCAAACCGCTTCCGCCATCAACCACTAGAAACCATTTGTTGTACTAATAGGCCAGAATGGTCTTGTACTACTCATTTTGTATTTTGCTTGGAGTTTCTGTATCAAGTTGTTGTCTCATCAGCTAACAGTAAACCTGGGGCTGGTGAGCATAAGGGCCATTTTCTAGGAAATTAATATCCTGAAAATCCGGTCCCGACAACGAGGAGGAGACGATCCATGCGGACGTGTTGCCCCAACTCTTCTTCCGCTGCACGGCACTGCGTGTCTAGTGGTAACGAACTGTGCTCCATCTCCCGTAGCATGTTCTTGGTTGTTCTGCGCGTAGGAAAATTTTAATTTGAAGTCGACGCACCCTACCGTAGAACCTAACAATGGACGACCCAAAGAATGCCATGCAGGTGCGTCTCCGGCCCTCCCAGGACGAAAAGCCCATTTTCTGTCATGATTTTTTTGTCATAGAAGTAGGAACCCACCACATCTATGAGGATACCGGGTTTTTTCACAATTATCATCATAGAAGTGTCATAAGCATGACAGAAAAAAATCGTTCGGCCCAAAATGTCACGAATGTGTCTTTTTTTGTAGTGAATGGCGCCAGAAAATAGCCTTGATGACCCACAATTATAGGGGATCAATTGTAGTTCTTTTCGATAAGTAAGAGTGTCGAACCCAACGAGGAGCAGAAGTAAATGGCAAGTGGTTTTCAGCAAGGTAATGTCTGCAAGTGCTGAAATTGTAAGTAACAGAGTAGTTTTGATAGCAAGATATTTTGTAACGAGCAAGTAATGATAATAGTAAAAAAAAGTGCATCAAGGTAGCCCAATCCTTTTGAGGCAAAGGGCAGGCCAAAACGGTCTCTTATAATAGGCAAAGCGTTTTTGAGGGTACACGGGAATTTCATCTAGTGACTTTTATCATGTTGATTCGATTCATGTTCGCTACTTTGATAATTCGATATGTGGGTGGACTGGTGCTTACTTGTTGTTCTTACTTGAACAAGCCTCTTACTTATGATTAACCTCCTCGCAAGCATCCGCAACTATGGGAAAAGTATGAAGGATAAATCCTAACCATAGCATTAAACTTTAGGATGCAATCGGTTCCTTATAGAATAGCGCATAAACTAGGGTTTAAGCTTCTATCACTCCTGCAACCCATCATCTAATAACTACTCCACGATGCATTCCCTTAGGCCCAAATATGGTTAAGTGTCATGTCGTCGACGTTCACATGACACCACTAAGGGAATCACAACATACATACTATCAAAATATCAAACACATATCAAGTTCACATGATTACTTGCAACATGATTTCTCCTGTGACCTCAAGAACAAAAGTAACTACTCACAAATGATAATCATGCTCAATATTGGATCAACTACAAGATGTTGGATCTGAACATATAATCTTCTACCAAATAAACCATATAGTAATCAACTACAAGATGTAATCAACAGTACTAGTCACCCACAAGCACCAATCTATAGTTTCGGTAACAAGATTGAACACAAGAGATGAACTAGGGTTTTTGATGAGATGGCGTTGTTGAAGATGTTGATGGATATTTCCCTACCCAAGATGGGAGAGTTTATGGTGATGATGATGACGATGATTTCCCCCTCCGAGAGGGAAGTTCCCCCAGCGGAATCGCTCCGATGGAGGGCAAAAGTGCTCCTGCCCAAGTTCCGCCTCGAGGCGGCGGCGCTCTGTCCTGAAAGTCCTCTCCTGATTTTTTTCTAGGTAAAAATGACCTATATACCAGAAGATGGGCACCGGAGGTGGACCTGGGTGAGCACAACCCACCAGGGCGCGCCTAGGTGGGTTGTGCCCACCTGGTGGGCCCCCTCTGGTACTTATTGGCTCCAATATTCCTCATATATTCCATAAAAAAATATCTAAGTTTCATCTTATTTGGAGTTGTGCAGAATAGGTAGCCTGACGTAGCTTTTCTAGGTCCAGATTTCCAGCTGCCGGAATTCTCCCTCTTTGTGTGTACCTTGCATATTATGAGATAAAAGGCATTAGAATTACTCCAAAAAGCATTATTATGCATAAAAACATCATAAATAACATTAAGAAAACATGATGCAAAATGGATGTATCACTCTGTTCTTTGTGAACTTAATACTCTAGACGCAGGTATGATAATCCCCAAGTGCAAGGAATCATCATAGCAATTTCCAAAGGTGGAAGTGATAAGTATGGAATGTCGAACCCCCAAGGAGCTAAAGGTAAGATCAATATTCTCTCAAGCCCTATCTACCACTGATACGACTCTATGTACATCGAATGTTTGCTTCCAACTAGCAACGAGAAATAAAACTAGGTTGTGGGTATGAAGAGGATAACTTTGTATGATATCGGAGAGCTAAAATATAAAAGTAGGTGTTGTTATCATGAAGTTAGAATATATTTCTAAATATTATAAATAGCGAGTGTGGAATAATGGTGGATCGGTGTGCGGAATTATCCTAGGCAATCGTTAACAAGACCGGTAATCACTATTACAGTTTCATATGAGGGAGAGGCATAAGCTAACATACTTTCTCTACTTGGATCATATGCACTTATGATTGGAACTCTAGCAAGCATCCGCAAGTACTAAAGATCATTAAGGTAAAACCCAACCATAGCATTAAACCATCAAGTCCCCTTTATCCCATATGCAACAACCCCCTTACTCGGGTTTGTGTGTCAGTCACTCACGCAACCCACTATAAGCGAATCATAAACGTATTGCAACACCCTACAGCGGGAATCCCTCACGCTTGCGCGACACAGAGGGCACCATAGGACAGCACCAAAGTAAAACATACAACTCATACCAATCTAGATCATCAATCAACCCAAAGATAAAGGATATCTACTCAAAACATCATAGGATGGCAACACATCATTGGATCATAATATGTGGCATAAAGCACCATGTTCAATTAGGGATTACAGCAGGGTGCGGGAGAGTGGACCGCGTAAAAGAGATGAGGATGGTGATGTTGATGAAGACGAACACCGCAGCTATGATTCCCCTCTCGATGGCACTCCGGTGCCACCAATAGAGAGGAGGAGAGGTTCTCCCCCTTGTACTTACTCCTCCATGGCCTCCCCCTAGATGGGGAGAGGTTCTCCCTCCGGTCCTTGGCCTTCATGGTGATGATGGCCCCTCCGGGATCCTCCTCCATGCGCTCCGGTGATGATGGCCCCCTCCAGCAGGGTGCCAGAGAGGGCCTAGACTGGTTTTCACTGGCTACGGAGGCTTCTGGCGGTGGAACTCCCGATCTAGGTTAATTTTCCAAGGTTTATATATTTATAGGAATTTTTGGCGTCGGTCTCATGTCAAGGAGGTGCTCGAGGCGTCCATGAGGCAGGACCACATGCCTGGGGGGGTGGGCGCGCCGCCACCCTCGTGGACGCCCCGGGACTCTCCTGGCCCAACTCTTTTACTCTGGGGTCTTCTTTTGGTCCATAAAAAATTGTCAAAAATTGGCACGTCAATTGGCCTCCGTTTGATATTCCTTTTCTATAAAACTCAAAAACAAGGAAAAAACAGAAACTGGCACTGGGCACTAGGTTAATAGGTTAGTCCAAAAAATCATATAAAATAGCATATAAATGCATATAAAACATCCAAGGTTGATAATATAATAGCATGAATACTTCATAAATTATAGATACGTTGGAGACGTATCAGCATCCCCAAGCTTAATTCCTGCTCGTCCTCGAGTAGTAAATGATAAAAGAAATAATTTATGAAGTGTGAATGCTAGCAAGTGCATAAGTTTCATCAATTATAGTTCCAATCACTTTTTCTAGCATCATTATATATCATAACAGTAGCTCATTTTCATAAAACTTTTCATGATCAAGTAACAAACTATTCACATTTTAAAGTATAGATCATAAACTCTCTTGAAACTAACAAACTATATTCTCAATCATCAAACAATTGCAATTCATCTTATTTTCAGGAAGGGTCTATGTCAGAGCTTTGATTTAGCAAACTCCACATACTCAACTATCATTTAGTCTTTCACAATTGCTAACACTCACGTGATATTTATGGGTTCAAAGTTTTAATCGGACATAGAGAAAGATAGGGGCTTATAGATTCGCCTCCCAACTTTTACCTCAAGGTTAATGTCAACAATAATAGTTCTTGATAACTTACATCAAATTGGATATATATATATATATATTAGGATCTTTCCAACACAATGTGCTTGCTAAAGGATAAAATGTAAAAAGGAAAGGTGAAGATCACCATGACTCTTGCATAAGGTAGAAGATAAAAGTAAAAGATAGGCCCTTCGCAGAGGGATCAGAGGTTGTTGATAACCCACAAGTATAGGGGATCGCAACAATTTTCGAGGGTAAAGTATTCAACCCAAATTTATTGATTCAACACAAGGAGAGCCAAAGAATACTCTCAAGTATTAGCAGTTGAGTTGTCAATTCAACCACACCTGGAAACTTAATATCTGCAACAAATTGTTTAGTAGAAAAGTAATATGATAGTAGTGGTAACGGTGGCAAAAGGTAACGGTAGTAAAAGCAATGTTTTTGGTATTTTGTAGTGATGATAGCAATAGCAACGGGAAAGTAAATAAGCGAAGAACAATATATGGAAAGCTCGTAGGCAATGGATCGGTGATGGAGAATTATGCCGGATGCGGTTCATCATGTAACAGTCATAACCTAGGGTGACACAGGACTAGCTCTAGTTCGTCAATGTAATGTAGGCATGTATTCCGAATATAGTCATATGTGCTTATGGAAAAGAACTTGCATGACATCTTTTGTCCTACCCTCCCGTGGCAGCGGGGTCCTTACGGAAACTAAGGCATATTAAGGCCTCCTTTTAACAGAGTACCGGAACAAAAGCATTAACACATAGTGAATACATGAACTCCTCAAACTATGGTCATCACCGGTAAGTATCCCGATTATTGTCACTTCGGGGTTAACGGATCATAACACATAATATGTGACTATAGACTTGCAAGATAGGATCAAGAACACTCATATATTGATGAAAACATAATAGGTTCAGATCTGAAATCATGGCACTCGGGCCCTAGTGACAAGCATTAAGCATAGCAAAGTCATAGAAACATCAATCTCAGAACATAGTGGACACTAGGGATTAAACCCTAACAAAACTAACTCGATTACATGATAGATCCCATCCAACCCATCACCGTCCAGCAAGCCTACGACGGAATTCCTCACGCACGGCGGTGAGCATCATGAAATTGGTGATGGAGGATGGTTGATGATGATGATGGCGATGGATTCCCCTCTCCGGAGCCCCGAACGGACTCCAGATCATCCCTCCCGAGAGGTTTTAGGGCTTGGCGGCGGCTCCGTATCATAAAACGCAATGATTTTTTTTCTCTCTGGTTTTTTTCTCCCCAAAACATAATATATGGAGTTGGAGTTCGAGTCGGAGAGGCAACAGGGGGCCCACGAGGTAGGGGGCGCGCCCCCACCCTCGTGGACAGGTGGTGGGCACCCTGGCCTCCATCTTTTGCAGGTATTTTTCATATTTTCTGAAAAGTCGATCCATGAAGTTTCAGGTCATTCCATGGTAATTCTACTGAAAAAAGCGTCAGGCCGGGTTAGTTCCATTCAAATCATGCAAGTTAGAGTCCAAAACAAGGGCAAAAGTGTTTGGAAAAGTAGATACGACAGAGACGTATCAACTCCCCCAAGCTTAAACCTTTGCTTGTCCTCAAGCAATTCAGTTGACAAACTGAAAGTGATAAAGAAAAACTTTTATAAACTCTGTTTGCTCGTGTTGTTGTAAATATTTAAAGCCAGCATTCATGTTTTCAGCAAAGATTATAACTAACCACATTTGCAATAACGCATAGGTCTCAAGTTTACTCATATCAATAGCATAATCAACTAGCGAGCCATAATAATAAATCTCGGATGACAACACTTTCTCAAAACAATCATAATATGATATAACAAGGTGGTATCTCACTAGCCCTTTCCGAGACTGCAAAACATAAATGCAGAGCACCTTTAAAGACCAAGGACTGACTAGACATTGTAATTCATGGTAAAAGAGATCCAGTCAAGTCATACTCAATGTAAACTAACAGTAATGAATGCAAATGACAGCGGTGCTCTCCAACTGGTGCTTTATAATAAGAGGATGATGACTCAGCATAAAAGTAAATAGATAGGCCCTTCGCAGAGGGAGGTAGAAATTTGTAGAGGTGCCAGAGCTCGGTTTTGAAACAGAGGTGACTAATATTTTGAGCGGTATACTTTCACTGTCAACATAACAACCAAGAGATGGCGATATATTCCATGCTACACACATTATAGGCGGTTCCCAAACAGAATGGTAAAGTTTATACTCCCCCTTCCACCAACAAGCATCAATCCATGGCTTGCTCGAAACAACGAGTGCCTCCAACTAACAAGAGTCCCAGGGGGAGTTTTGTTTGCAATTATTTTGATTTAGTTTGCATAAAGCATGGGACTGCGCATCCCGGTGACCAGCCATTTATCTCGTGAGTGAGGAGCGGAGTCCACTCCTCTTGAGAATAACCCGCCTAACATGGAAGATACGGACAACCCTAGTTGATAAATGAGCTATTCGAGCATACCAAACATGATATTTATTTGAAGGTTTAGAGTTTGGCACATACAAATTTACTTGGAACGGCAGGTAGATACCGTATATAGGTAGGTATAGTGGACTCATATGGAATAACTTTGGGGTTTAAGGGATTGGATGCGCAAGCAGTATTCCCGCTTAGTATGGGTGAAGGCTAGCAAAAGACTGGGAAGCACCAGCTAGAGAGCGACAACAGTCATGAACATGCATTAAAATTAATCAACACCGAATGCAAGCATGAGTAGGATATAATCCACCATGAACATAAATATCGTGAAGGCTATGTTGATTTTGTTTCAACTACATGCGTGAACATGCGCCAAGTCAAGTCACTTAAATCATTCAGAGGAGGATACCACCCTATCATACCACATCATCACTATCTCAATAGCATGTTGGCACGCAAGGTAAATCATTATAACTCATAGCTAATCAAGCATGGCACAAGAAACTATGATCTCTAATTGTCATTGCAAACATGTTTATTCATAGTAGGCTGAATCAGGAATGATGAACTAATCATATTTACAAAAACAAAAGAGGTCGAGTTCATAGCAGCTTTTCTCATCTCAGTCGGTCCATCATATATCGTCATAATTGCCTTTCACTTGCACGACCGAACGATGTGAATAATAATAATAGTGCACGTGCATTGGACTAAGCTGGAATCTGCAGGCATTCAATAAACAGGAGAAGACAAGGCATATGGGCTCTTTTGTTAGATAAACAATAATGCATATAAGAGCCACTTCAACAATTTAATTATGGTCTTCTCCTATCGACCCCCAAAAAAAAGAAATAAAACTATTTACACGGGAAGGCTCCCAACAAGCAAAAGAAGAACAGGAAATCTTTTTGGGTTTTCTTTTTAATTACTACTACAAGCATGGAAATTAAACTGATTAAAAGCTACAACTAATTTTTTTGGTTTTTCTTAAGGTTTATCAAACACACAAGAAGAAAGCATAAAAAGGAAATAAACTAGCATGGATGATACAAATGAAAAAGTATTAGCACCGACATCTAGCAATGAGTGTGTGAACATAAATTAATGTCGGTGGGAAATATGTACTCCTCCAAGCTTAGGCTTTTGGCCTAAGTTGGTCTATGGCCACGGCTGGCCTGGCGAATATCCATAATAATAGTTGGGGTCGTACTGAGAAGAACAAGAGGAAGACTCCGATTGCCACTGGCTGACAATCATCTTCGGATCCCACCGGTAATTAGACTGTCGTGAAGGATCAACATGTGGTTCCGGCTCTGGCTCCATGGCTGATGCAGGGTTCCGGTAGGCGTGAATAGCCTTCAATGGAACAAGGTATTGGCCTACAAATAAATCAAACAAAAAAGGAGCAGGCAGGGTGATAGTCTCAGGATGGTGTTTATTAAAGAACAATTGATATTTAAGCTCTCCTTCCCTGTTCTTAACAATAAAATCATGTGCCACCATACTTTTATAATCTAGATAAACACGAGGCAACACTTTTTCTTCCTTCTCATAATGCCTAATAGGTATGTTAAAATGTGCAGCTAGGCTTGAAGCATAGATGCCTCCAAAGATGGGGCCCTTTGTACGGTTCAGACTTTACCGTTTGGAAATAATACCGCCCATACTAATAGAGTTATCACCATATAAATCGTGGAGCAAAATAATAATATTAGGGATACTAAGGTTTGCACAGTTTCCGCGACCAATTAAGCAAAGACTAGCAAATAATGCAAAATAACGTAAAATAGGAAAATGTATGATAGTGATTCGTGCATCGGAAACCTTCCTTGTTTCCCCTACAGTGATAGTATCAATAAACCCCTCCACATCATCGCGATGTGGTTCTTCTGTCTTGCCCTCAAAAGGGACTAAACAAACCCGACAAAAATCATAAAGTGACATCTCCTTATGCTCATCATATAAATAAAACTCCACCGTAGGTGGTGAGCTCCTAGAATGGAAATGAAAGTTTTGCACAAAGATATTTGTGAGTAAGAGATACCGATCGCATTGGTCGTGGACGAAAGCGGTGAGGCCTGCATTCTTAGTCAATTCATGAAAATCTTCATAAATCCCGGCTGCTCTCAAGAAATCCTCGGAAGGCCATTCACACGCCCGAACCTCCGCGGTGTGCGACAGATTATACTTAGGCGTTGGTGCCTTTTCCTTCGAGGTTTGGCTCGATGAGCCCCTCAAAAGTCTCCTCATCATTTTCTGAAAAATTCTGAAATTTTTAGTAACTTCAAAATAAAAGTAAACCAAACTCAATAATATTGATAGAAACTACTCCTACAAGTGCCTAGAGCCTATATCATGCATCAAAACTACTTTTGACCATATAAATTTGACATGCAAGCTCAAGAACAGGGTCTCCTAAGCAGCAAAAATTTGCAATGAATAAAGCACTAGAACAAAAACTAATTGGACCAATGGAGGAGTCACATACCAAGGAACAATCTCCCCAAGCAGTTTTGTGAGAGGTGCTTTGAGCAAGGAGATCGAAAATGGCAGCAAAGTGAGCTAGAACTCGTGCTTGAGCTGGATATTCATGTTTGTGGGAGGAAGAAGAAGTTTATGGGTGAAAGGATAAGTGGAGGAGGGCCATCATGGGCCCATGAGGCAGGGGGCGCGCCCAGGGGGTAGGGCGTGCCCTCCACCCTCGTGGGCAGGTGGTTGACCCCCCTGCTGTGTTCTCAGTGCCAAATATTCTGGAAAAAACATATTTAAATTTTAGGGCAATAGGAGAACTTTTATTTTCGAGGTATTTTTATATTGCACGGATAATCAGATAACAAACAGAAAAATATTTATTTTTATTTCATTTAATATAAATAACAGAAAGTAAAAGTGGGGTAGAGAAGATTGTGCCTTCTAGTTTCATCCATCTCATGATCATCAAAAGGAATCCACTAACAAGGTTGATCAAGTCTTGTTAACGAACTCATTCCGAATAACATGAAATCTGAGAAATTTCGAATAACACTATGTTACCTCAATGGGGATATGCACATCCCCAATAATAAGAATATCATATTTCTTCTTGACAGTAGGAAGAGGAAATTAAAAACCTCCAAATATAATCGATGTTATTATTCCAATAGAGTTGATACTATGAACTTGAGGTTGTTTGCTCGGAAAGTGTACCGTATTCTCATTACCATTAACATGAAAAGTGACATTGCCTTTAATGCAATCAATAACAGCCCCTGTAGTATTCAAAAAGGGTCTTCCAAGAATAATAGACATACTATCGTCCTCGGGAATATCAAGAATAACAAACTCCGTTAAAATAGTAACGTTTGCAACTACAACAGACACATCCTCACAAATACCGACAGGTATAGCAGTTGATTTATCAGCCATTTGCAAAGATATTTCAGTAGGTGTCAACTTATTCAAGTCAAGTCTATGATATAAACAGATAGGCATAACACTAACACCGGCTCCAAGATCACATAAAGCAGTTTTAACATAGTTTCTTTTAATGGAGCATGGTATAGTTGGTACACCGGGATCTCCAAGTTTCTTTGGTTTTCCACCCTTAAAAGTATAATTAGCAAGCATGGTGGAAATTTCATCTTCCGGTATCTTTCTTTTATTTGTAATAATATCTTTCATGTACTTAGCATAAGGATTGGTTTTGAGCATATCAGTTAATCGCATATGCAAAAAGATAGGTCTAATCATTTCAGCAAAGCGCTCAAAATTCTCATCATCCTTTTTCTTGGATGGTTTGGGAGGAAAAGACATGGGTTTCTGAACCCCAAGGCTCTCTTTCTTTACCATGTTTCCTAGCAACAAAGTCTTTCTTATCATAACGTTGATTCTTTGATTGTAGGTTATCAAGATCAACAGCAGGTTCAATTTCTACATCATTATCATTACTAGGTTGAGCATCATCATGAACATTTTTATTAACATTATCACTAGTTTTAGGTTCATTACCAGATTGTGTTTCAACATCAGAAATAGAAATATCATTTGGATTCTCAGGTGTTTCAGCAATAGGATCATTAGAAGCATGCAAAGTCCTACCATTTTTCTTTTTCTTCTTTTTAGAAGAACGAGGTGCATCTATATTATTTCTCTGAGAATCTTGCTCAATTCTCTTAGGATGGCCTTCAGGATACAAAGGTTCCTGAGTCATTCTACCACCTCTAGTCATAACTCTAACAGCATTATCATTATCCTTACTATTCAATTCATTGAGCAAATCATTTTGAGCCTTAAGTACTTGTTCTACTTGAGTGGTAACCATAGAAGCATGTTTTCTAATAAATTTAAGTTCACCTTTGACATTAGCCATATAATCACCCAAGTGTTCAAGCATATTTGAATTGTATTTCAATTGTCTACCAAAATAAGCATTGAAATCTTCTTGTTTAGCCCTAAATTTATCAAACTCATCTAAGCATGGGCTAGCAAATTTAGTAAATGGGATTTCAGCTTTATCATATCTATAGAGAGAATTTACCTTTACTACCTGTGTCGGGTTATCAAGACCATGAGTTTCTTCAATAGGTAATGGATTAAGATTATATGTTTCTTCAACAGGCGGTAAATTAAGACCACGTATTTCTTCAATAGGAGGTAAATTCTTAACATCTTCGGCTTTAATACCCTTTTCTTTCATAGATTTCTTTGCCTCTTGCATATCTTCAGGACTGAGAAATAGAATACCCCTCTTCTTCGGAGTTGGTTTAGGAATAGGCTCGGGAATTGGCTCCGGAGGTGTCCAACTATTTTCATTTGTCAACATATTATTCAATAGAATTTCAGCTTCATTCGATGTTCTTTCCCTGAAAACAGAACCAGCACAACTATCCAGGTAATCTCTGGAGGCATCGGTTAGTCCATTATGAAAGATATCAAGTATTTCATTTTTCTTAAGAGGGTGATCAGGCAAAGCATTAAGTAATTGGAGAAGCCTCCCCCAACCTTGTGGGACACTCTCTTCTTCAATTTGCACAAAATTATATATATCCCTTAAAGCAGCTTGTTTCTTATGAGCAGGGAAATATTTAGCAGAGAAGTAATAAATCATATCCTGGGGACTACGCACACAACCAGGATCAAGAGAATTAAACCATGTCTTAGCATCACCTTTTAATGAGAACGAAAATATTTTAAGGATATAAAAGTAGCGAGTTCTCTCATCTTTAGTGAACAAGGTGGCTATATCATTCAATTTAGTAAGATGTGCCACAATAGTTTCAGATTCATAACCATGAAAAGGATCAGATTCAACCAAAGTAATTATATCAGGATCAACAGAGAATTCATAATCCTTATCAGTAACAAAGATAGGTGAAGTAGCAAAAGCAGGGTCAGGTTTCATTCTAGCATTTGGAGATTGCTTACTCCATTTATCTAATAGCCTTTTGAGTTCATTTCTATTTTTGCAAGCTAAAATAGCTAAAGAAGCTTCTTGATCAAAAACATAACCCTTAGGAATAACAAGTGATTCTTCATCATCACTTTCATCAGTATCATCAGATTCAATATTTTCAATCTCTCTAGCCCTAGCAAGTTGTTCATCAAGAAAATCACTAAGTGGCATAGTAGTATCAAGCATAGAAGTAGTTTCATCATAAGTATCATGCATAGCAGAAGTGGCATCATCAATAACATGCGACATATCAGAACGAATAGCAGAAGCAGGTGTAGGTGTCGCAAGCTTACTCAAAACAGAAGGTGAATCAAGTGCAGAGCTAGATGGTAGTTCCTTACCTCCCCTCGTAGGTGAGGGATAGATCTTGGTTTTTGGATCTCTCAAGTTCTTCATAATGATAAGCAGATATATATCCCAAGTGACTCAAAGAATAGAGCTATGCTCCCCGACAACGACGCCAGAAAATAGTCTTGATAACCCACAAGTATAGGGGATCGCAACAGTTTTCGAGGGTAAACTATTCAACCCAAATTTATTGATTTGACACAAGGGGAGCCAAAGAATACTCTCAGGTATTAGCAGCTGAGTTGACAATTCAACCATACCTTGAAACTTAATATCTGCAGCAAAGTGTTTAGTAGCAAAGTAATATGATAGTAGTCGTAACAGTGGCAAAAGGTAATGGTAGTAAAAGCAATGTTTTTGGTATTTTGTAGTGATGATAGCAATAGCAACGGGATAGTAAATAAGCGAAGAACAATATATGGAAAGCTCGTAGGCAATGGATCATTGATGGAGAATTATGCCGGATGCGGTTCATCATGTAACAGTCATAACCTAGGGTGACACAGAACTAGCTCTAGTTCGTTAATGTAATGTAGGCATGTATTCCGAATATAGTCATACGTGCTTATGGAAAAGAACTTGCATGACATCTTTTGTCCTACCCTCCTGTGGCAGTGGGGTCCTTACAGAAACTAAGGGATATTAAGGCCTCCTTTTAATAGAGTACCGGAACAAAGCATTAACACATGGTGAATACATGAACTCCTCAAACTACGGTCATCACTGGTAAGTATCCCAATTATTGTCACTTCGGGGTTAACAGATCATAACACATAATAGGTGACTATACACTTGCAAGATAGGATCAAGAACACTCATATATTGATGAAAACATAATAGGTTCAGATCTGAAATCATGGCACTCGGGCCCTAGTGACAAGCATTAAGCATAGCAAAGTCATAGCAACATCAATCTCAGAACATAGTGGACACTAGGGATCAAACCCTAACGAAACTTACTCGATTACATGATAGATCCCATCCAACCCATCACCGTCCAGCAAGCCTACGATGGAATTACTCACGCACGGCGGTGAGCATCATGAAAATTGGTCATGGAAGATGGTTGATGATGACGATGGCGACGGATTCCCCTCTCCGAAGCCCCGAACGGACTCCAGATCAGCCCTCCTAGAGGTTTTAGGGCTTGGCGGCGGCTCCGTATCATAAAACGCGATGATTTCTTCTCTCTGATTTTTTTCTCCCCGAAACACAATATATGGAGCTGGAGTTTGAGTCCGAGAGGCAATAGGGGGCCCATGAGGTAGGGGGCGCGCCCCCCACCCTCGTGGACAGGTGGTGGGCCCCCTGGCTTCCATCTTTTGCAGGTATTTTTCATATTTTTGAAAAGTCGCTCCGTGAAGTTTCAGGTCATTCCGAGAATGTTTGTTTCTGCACATAAATAACACCATGGTAATTCTGCTGAAAATAGTGTCAGGCCAGGTTAGTTCCATTCAAATCATGCAAGCTAGAGTCCAAAACAAGGTCAAAAGTGTTTGGAAAAGTAGATACGACGGAGACGTATCAGTTGTCATGCGCTTTTATGGTTGGATGCACAAAATCTTAATGCAAAAGAACGTCACTTTATATTGCCACTTGTGATATGGACCTTTATTATGTAGTCTGTCGCTTTTATTTCGTCCACATCACAAGATTGTATAAAGCTTATTTTCTCCACATTAATAGATCATACATATTTAGAGGGCAATTTTTATTTCATGCACCGATGACAACTTACTTGAAGGATCTTAGTCAATCCAAAGGTATGTATGGTGGACTCTCATAGCAAAACTGGTTTAAGGAATGTTTGGAAGCACAAGTAGTATCTCTACTTGGTGCAAAGAATTTGGCTACCATGAGGGGGAAAAGCAAGCTCAACGTGTTGGATGATCCAAGACAATATACTTTATTTCAGATATAAGAAAACATAACCCATTACGTTGTCTTCCTTGTCCGACATCAACCTTTTAGCATGTCATATTTTAATGAGTGCTCACAATTACAAAAGATGTCCAAGATAGTATATTTATATGTGAAATCTCTCTTCCTTCAATATTCTTTCATGAATTGTTCAAGTGACCAATTCTACGTTTTGCTAACTTTCAATAAGTTTACTACCTATACTTATTGTATGTGAAGTCATTACTCCCCATGGTATAAGCATATGAAACATATATAAGTTCAAATTTATGATATTCAATTATTCAACCATTTACTCATAGGATATACGTGAAGCACGTGAGTAAATGACAAACTACTCCAAAAGATAATAGTGAAGGACACTGAGTAGTCAAATAATTAACTAGCCATGGGAGGATTCTTTTTCATTAAATAATTCAGATCCAATGATTTTATTCAAACAGCAAGTAGAATTGAAAATACGCTCCAAGCAAAACACATATCATGTGACGAATAAAAATATAGCTCCAAGTAAGGTATACCGATAGTTTTGAAGACGAAAGAGGGGATGCCTTCCGGGGCATCCCCAAGCTTAGGCGCTTGAGTCTTCCTTGAATATTACCTTGGGGTGCCTCGGGCATCCCCAAGCTTAGGGTCTTTCCACTCCTTATTCTCCTCATATCGATATCTCACCCAAAGCTTGAGAACTTCAATCACACAAAACTTAACGGAACTTCGTGAGATAGGTTAGTATGATAAAGAGTGAACCATTCACCTTGGTACTGTCAAAGACAAAGATCATAATTTTTCTCACACAATGCCTACTGTACCATATCATTTCTACAATTTATATTGAGGAATATAAGTCATAGAAACTAGAAAACAAGCAAACTATGCAATGAAAACAGAATCTGTCAGAAACAGAACAGTCTGTAATGATATGAACACTAACCATACTTCTGCTACTCAAACAATTATGAAATAAATTTTTGGACGTGAGGAATTTGTCTATTAATCTTCTGAAAAAAGAATCAGCACCAAATCACTCATCTGTAAAAAATGGCAGCTAATCTCGTGAGCGCAAAGTTTCTGTTTTTTACAGCAAGATCACATTAACTTTCACCCAAGTCTTCCCAAAGGTCTTACTTGGTACTTTATTGAAACAAAATCTATGAAACATTATTACTACAGTATCTTAATAATGTAAATATTGTGTTGTCTCCCAACAAGCACTTTTCTTTAATACCTTTTAGCTAGGCATGATGATTTCAATGATGCTCACACAAAAGATAAGAATTGAAACATAAAGAGAGCATCATGAAGAATATGAGTAGCAAATTAGACCTAACCCACTTCCTATTCCTAGGGATTTTGTGAGTACACAACTTATGGGAACAAGAATCAACTAGCATAGGAAGGAAAAACAAGGATAACTTCAAAACTTTAAGCACATAGAGAGGAAACTTGATATTATTGCAACTCCTACAAGCATATATTCCTCCCTCATAATAATTTTCAGTATCATCATGAATGAATTCAACAACATAACTATCACATAAAGCATTCTTTTCATGATGTACAAGCATAGAAATTTTTCTACTCTCCACATAACCAAATTCTTCTCATGCGGAATAGCGGGATCACTAGTTCCTAGAGTTGACACTCTTCCAAACCCGCTTTAGATGATAGTATTATTCATACTCCAAAAGATATAAGTGAAGTTCATGGAGCATTCTACAATTAATATGAACTAACCAATTTCCAAGCTCAAAATGTATAAGTGAAGCATACGAAGCATTCTATAAAACCATACTCAAAAGATTTAAGTGAAGCACAAAGAGCAATTCTATAAGATCATACATAAAAGTTATAAGAGAAGCACATGAAGCATTCTATAAATTAATGAAGGGCTATCTCATACTAGTGATGACCCACAAGTATAGGGGGTCTATCGTAGACCTTTCAATAAGTAAGAGTGTCGAACCCAACGAGGAGCAGAAGGAAATGATAAGCGGTTTCCAGCAAGGTATTCTCTGCAAGTATTGAAATAAGTGGTAACATATAGTTTTGTGATAAGATAATTTGTAACGAGCAACAAGTAACAAAACTAAATAAGGTGCAGCAAGGTGGCCCAATCCTTTTTGTAGCAAAGGATAAGCCTAGACAAACTCTTATATGATGTAAAGCGCTCCCGAGGACACATGGGAATATCGTCAAGCTAGTTTTCATCACGTTCATATGATTCACGTTCGGTACTTTGATAATTTGGTATGTGGGTGGACCGGTGCTTGGGTGCTGCCCTTACTTGGACAAGCATCCCATTTATGATTAACCTCTATTGCAAGCATCCGCAACTACAACAAAAGTATTAAGGTAAACCTAACCATAGCATGAAACATATGGATCCAAATCATCCCCTTACGAAGCAACTCATAAACTAGGGTTTAAGCTTCTGTCACTCTAGCAACCCATCATCTACTTATTACTTCCCAATGCCTTCCTCTATGCCCAAATAATGGTGAAGTGTCATGTAGTCGATGTTCACATAACACCACTAGACGAGAGACAACATACATCTCATCAAAATATTGAACGAATACCAAATTCACATGACTACTAATAGCAAGACTTCTCCCATGTCCTCAAGAACAAACGTAACTACTCACAAAGCATAAACATGTTCATAATCAGAGAGGTATTAATATGCATATAGGATCTGAACATATGATCTTCCACCAATTAAACCAACTAGCATCAACTACAAGGAGTAATTAACACTACTAGCAACCTACTAGCACCAATCCCGGACTTGGAGATAAGAATTGGATACAAGAGACGAACTAGGGTTTTGAGAGGAGATGGTGCTGATGAAGATGTTGATGGAGATTGCCCTCTCCCGATGAGAGGAGCGTTGGTGATGACGAAGGCGATGATTTCCCCCTCCGGGAGGGAAGTTTCCCCGACAGAACAGCTCCGCCAGAGCCCTAGATTGGTTCCGCCAAGGTTCCGCTTCATGGCGGCAGAGTTTCGTCTGAGAAGATGGCTTATGATTTTTTTTCCCATCGAAAGACTCCATATAGCAGAAGATGGCCACTGGAGGGCCACCAGGGGGCCCACGAGGTAGGGGGGCGCGCCCCCACCCTCGTGGGCAGGGTGTGGCCCCCCTGGTGAAGTTCTTGCTCTCAGTATTTTTTATATATTTGGAAAACGTCTTCCGTGAAGTTTCAGGACTTTTGGAGCTGTGCAGAATAGGTCTCTAATATTTGCTCCTTTTCCAGCCTAGAATCCCAGCTGCCGGCATTCTCCCTCTTTATGTAAACCTTGTAAAATAAGAGAGAATAGGCATAAGTATTGTGACATAATGTGTAATAACAGCCCATAATGCAATAAATATCGATATAAAAGCATGATGCAAAATGGACATATCAACTCCCCCAAGCTTAGACCTCGCTTGTCCTCAAGCGAAAAGCCGAAATCGAAAAATATGTCCACATGTTTAGAGATACAGGTGTCGATAAAAATAAAATACGGACATGAGGGCATCATGATCATTCTTAGAACAACAACTTATATAATTCTTGTCATATAATCTCTAATGCTAGAGTAATAATTCAATCACAATATCAAGTATGAATCTTGAACTTCATTGAAAACTAACAAACTATAATCTCAGTCATTGAAGCAATTGCAATTTATCATAACATAGGAAAGAGTCAATGTATAAGAGCTTTTCAACAAGTCCACATACTGAACTATCATATAATATTTCACAATTGCTGGCACTCACGCAATACTTATGAGTATGGAGTTTTAATTGGACACAGAGAAAGATAGGGGCTTATAGTTTTGCCTCCCAACGTTTTACCTCAAGGGTAATGTCAACAGTAATAGTTCATGAAAAATCACATCCAATTAGCCATATATACCAGGACCTTTCCAACATGTTGTGCTTGCCAAAGGATAAAGTGTAAAAAGGAAGGGTGAAAATCACCATGACTCTTATGCAATGTAGGAGATAAAAGTAAAAGATAGGCCCTTCGTAGAGGGAAGCAGAGGTTGTCATGCGCTCTTATGGTTGGATGCACAAAATCTTAATGCGAAAGAACGTCACTTTACATTGCCACTTGTGATATGGACCTTTATTATGCAGTCTGTCTCTTTTATTACGTCCATATCACACCATCGTATAAAGCTTATTTCCTCCACACCAATCAATCATACATATTTAGAGAGCAATTTTTATTGCTTGCATCGATGACAACTTACTTGATGGACCTTACTCAATCCATAGGTAGATATGGTGGACTCTTATGGCAAGGCTGGTTTAAGGGTATTTGGAAGCACAAGCAGTATCTCTACTTGGTGCAATGAATTTGGCTAGCATGAGGGGGAAAGGCAAGCTCATCATGTTGGAAGATCCAAGACAATATAATTCATCTCAGATGTAAGAAAACATAACCCATTACGTTGTCTTCCTTGTCCAATGTCAACTCTTTAGCATGTCATATTTTAATGAGTGCTCACAATCATAAAAGATGTCCAAGATAGTATATTTACATGTGAAGACCTCTCTTTCTTTATTACTTCCTATTAATTGCAACGATGACCAAAACTGTGTTTGTCAACCCTCAACAACTTTTATTCATCATACTCTTTCTATGTGAGCTCATTACTCTCCATAAGACTCACATGATCTCTTTGTTTCTTTTTATTTCTTTCTCTTTTCTTTTATTTCTTTAGGATCATGGGCAAATAATCAAGCCCTTGACTCAACACTAATCTTTATCATATAGCTCACGGACTCGATTACATAGAAGGATAATAAAGCAAAACTCACAACTAGATCATACTAAGAAATTTTATTCTACTAGATCAAGATATTATCAAAAGGATCAAACTAAGAAAAACGGTAAAGATAAAAGAGATGGTGATACGATACTGGGGCACTCCCCCAAGCTTGGCAGTTGCCAAGTGGAGTGCCCATACCCATGTGATTATGTCTCCTTTGTTGGTGAAGAAGGTGGTGATTTTGTTGATGGTGTAGGCTTCTTCCTTAATTTGCGTTTGAGGATAGAATTTTGGTCCCTTATGTCCTCGATCTCCTGTTCCAGGCTCAGTATCTTTTTGCATAGTTCCTTCTTGTTTTCCTACAAGAGGTGAAAAGGGATTAACTCAATCTTAGGTTTCTTTACTCTATCCGGGAGACTTGAATTTTTGAACTCCACATGCATGTCCCCAGGTTGAGGTAGTGGGACTTCATCTTCATCTGAGCTCGTCTCCTCCTTTCCCTTGGGTTCATAGTCTTCTTCTTCTTCCGTAGTCCAACCACCATGCTCCACATCCCCATAGACCTTAGGATCTGCAAGGTAATCATCCACATAGCTTTCTCCTTCCGAATCCTGGGATGACATGTTGCTCCGTCTGCAGTAGGACAACTCAAAACAAAGGCAAGAGATTTTTGCGTGATACGGTAGTCAAAACCCCCGGGAGATTATATAATGAATTTTTACCGACCAAAATACGTGTCGTGTATGAAAACGGAGTTCGGAGAGCACATGAGGTGCCCACAAGGCAGGGGGCGCGCCCTCCACCCTCGTGGAGCCCTCGTGTCCTTCCCGGACTGCTACTTATTTTTCTATTTTTCTAAATATTCCAAAACGGAGAAATATTGCCTTAAAAACTGTTTTGGAGTCGGTTTACTTACCGTACCACATACCTATTCCTTTTCGGAGTCTGAAACATTCCGGAAAGTGTCCCTTGTGTATTCCTCCGGGGTTACGGTTTCAATAACATTGGTTTCAACATTTATGGGATTACCTAAGATATAATGTTTAATTCTTTGACCGTTCACTGCCTTCGGATTTGTGCCTTCGAAGTTGTTGATTTTTATGGCACCGGAATGGTAGGCCTCCTCGATAATGTAAGGACCTTCCCATTAAGAGAGAAGTTTTCCTGCAAAAAATCTTAAACGAGAGTTGTATAGCAATACATAATCACCTACATTAAACTCACGCTTTTGTATCCTTTTGTCATGCCATCTTTTAACTTTTTCTTTAAACAACTTGGTATTTTCGTAGGCTTGGGTTCTCCATTCATCAAGTGAGATAATATCAACTAACCTCTTCTCACCAACAAGTTTAAAATCATAATTAAGTTCTTTAATAGCCCAATAAGCCTTGTGTTCTAGTTCGAGAGGTAAGTGACATGCTTTTCCATAGACCATTTTATACGGAGACATACCCATAGGATTTTTATATGCAGTTCTATAGGCCCATAATGCATCATCTAGTTTCTTGGACCAATTTTTTCTAGACCTATTAACAGTCTTTTGCAAAATTAATTTGAGTTCTCTATTACTCAATTCTACTTGACCACTAGACTGAGGGTGATAAGGAGATGCAATTCTATGATTAACATCATATTTAGCAAGCATTTTACGGAAAGCACCATGAATAAAATGTGAACCACCATCAGTCATTAAATATCTAGGGACTCCAAATCTTGGAAAAATAACTTCTTTAAGCATTTTAATATAAGTGTTATGATCATCACTACTAGTTGGAATAGCTTCTACCCACTTAGTAACGTAATCAACAACAACTAAAATATGTGTATAACCATTAGAGGAAGGGAAAGGTCCCATATAGTCAAAGCCCCAAACATCAAATGGTTAAATAACAAGTGAATAATTCATAGGCATTTCTTGACATCTACTAATATTAGCAATTCTTTGACATTCATCGCAAGATAAGACAAACTTACGGGCATCCTTGAAGAGAGTAGGCCAATAAAAACCAGATTGCAGTACCTTATGTGCAGTTCTATCTCCAGCATGGTGTCCTCCATAAGCTTCGGAGTGACACTTGCGTAGGATCTATTCCTGTTCATGCTCAGGTACACAACGTCTAATAACACCATCTACTCCTTATTTATAAAGATGTGGGTCATCCCAAAAGTAATGCCTCAAATCATAGAAGAACTTTTTCTTTTGCTGGTATGTGAAACTAGGTGGTATAAACTTAGCAACAATGTAATTAGCATAATCAGCTTGCCATGGAGCAGTATGAGAAGCATTTATGACATTTAATTGCTCATCAGGAAAGCTATCATCAATAGGTAGTGGGTCATCAAGCACATTTTCTAACCTAGACAAGTTGTCTGCAACGGGGCTCTCAGCTCCTTTTCTATCAACAATATGCAAATCAAATTCTTGTAGCAAGAGAACCCATCTAATAAGTCTAGGTTTAGCATCTTTATTTTCCATAAGATATTTAATAGCAGCATGATCAGTGTGAATAGTTACTTTAGAATCAAAAATATAAGGTCTAAACTTATCACAAGCAAATACAACTGCTAAGAATTCTTTTTTGGTAGTAGCATAATTTCTTTGAGCATTGTCTAGAGTTTTACTAGCATATTGAATAACATTTAGTTTCTTATCAACTCTTTGTCCTAGAACAACACCTATAGCATAATCACTAGCATCACACATAATTTCAAAGGGTAAATTCCAAACAGGTGGCTGAACAATAGGTGTAGAAATCAATGCTTTCTTAAGTATTTCAAATGCTTCTGCACAATCATCATCAAAGACAAATGGTATATCTTTTTGTAATAAATTAGTCAGAGGCCGAGAAACTTTTAAGAAGTCCTTAATGAACCTCCTATAAAAACCGGCATGACCAAGGAAATTTCTTATACCTTTGATGTCCTTGGGACATGGCATATTTTCAATAGCATCAACCTTGGCTTTATCAACTTCAATACCTCTTTCAGAAACTTTATGCCCCAAGACAATACCTTCATTAACCATCAAGTGGCACTTTTCCCAATTCAAGACAAGATTAGTTTCTTCACATCTCTGCAAAACTCGATCAAGGTTGCTCAAGAAATCATAAAAAGAAGATCCATAGATGGAAAAGTCGTCCATGAAAACCTCACAAATCTTTTCACAAAAGTAAGAGAATATAGCCATCATGCATCTTTGAAAAGTAGCAGGTGTATTACATAAACCAAAAGGCATACGTCTATAAGAAAAAGTACCAAAAGGGCATGTAAAAGTAGTCTCTGATTGATCTTTGGCTGACACAGGTATTTGAGAGAAACCAGAATAACCATCTAGAAAGCAAAAATGTGTATGTTTGGATAATCTTTCTAACATTTAATCGATAAAAGGTAAGGGGTAATGATCCTATTTAGTAGCCTTATTTAATTTGCGGAAATCAATTACCATCCTATAACCTGTAATAATTCTTTGAGGAATCAATTCATCTTTATCATTAGGAACAATAGTAATACCTCCCTTCTTAGGGACACAATGGACAGGGCTTACCCACTGACTACCAGCAACGGGATAAATTATACCTGCCTCAAGGAGCTGTGACGCCCCCGATTTAATCGTACACTAATCATGCACGCAAATGTGTACGATCAAGATCAAGGACTCACGGGAAGATATCACAACACAACTCTACAAATAAAATAAGTCATACAAGCATCATATTACAAGCCAGGGGCCTCGAGGGCTCGAATACAAGAGCTCGATCATAGACGAGTCAGCAGAAGCAACAATATCTGAGTACAGACATAAGTTAAACAAGTTTGCCTTAAGAAGGCTAGCACAAACTGGGATACAGATCGAAAGAGGCGCGGGCCTCCTGCCTGGGATCCTCCTAACTACTCCTGGTCGTCGTCAGCGGGCATCACGTAGTAGTAGGCACCTCCGGAGTAGTAGGAGTCGTCGTCAACGGTGGCGTCTGGCTCCTGGGCTCCAACATCTGGTTGCGACAACCAGGTAGAAGGGATAGGGGGAAAAGAGGGAGAAAGCAACCGTGAGTACTCATCCAAAGTACTCGCAAGCAAGGAGCTATACTACATATGTATGCATTGGTATCAAATGGAATAAGGGTATCATATGTGGACTGAACTGCAGAAAGCCGGGATAAGGGGGGATAGCTAGTCCTTTCGAAGACTACGCTTCTGGCAGCCTCCATCTTGCAGCATGTAGAAGAGAGTAGACTGAAGTCCTCCAAGTAGCATCGCATAGCATAACCCTAACCGATGATCCTCCCCTCGTCGCCCTGTGAGAGAGCGATCACCGGTTGTATCTGGCACTTGGAAGGGTGTGTTTTATTAAGTATCCGGTTCTAGTTGTCATAAGGTCAAGGTACAACTCCAAATCGTCCTGTTACCGAAGATCACGGCTATTCGAATAGATTAACTTCCCTGCAGGGGTGCACCACATTCCCCAACACGCTCGATCCCATTTGGCCGGACACACTTTCCTGGGTCATGTCCGGCCTTGGAAGATCAACACGTCGCAGCCCCACCTAGACCAACAGAGAGGTCAGCACGCCGGTCTAAACCTAAGCGCCCAGGGGTCTGGGCCCATCGCCCTTAGCACACCTGCACGTTGCGTGGGCGGCCGGAAGCAGACCTAGCCTAGTGGCGTTCCAGTCCAATCCAGCGCGCGCCGCTCCGTTGCTGACGTCACGAAGGCTTCGGCTGATACCACGATGTCGAGTGCCCATAACTGTCCCCGCGTAGATGGTTAGTGCGTATAGGCCAGTAGCCAGACTCAGATCAAATACCAAGATCTCATTAAACGTGTTAAGTATCTGCGAACGCCGACCAGGGCCAGGCCCACCTCTCTCCTAGGTGGTCGGAACCTGCCCTGTCGCTCTGCCTCAAAGATCCACTCGCGGGTGCTCCTACGAGCCGACCCGTCTTTAATCACCACATGTATCATGTATAAAGTAAATAGTATATACCCGTGATCACCTCCCGAGTGATCACGGCCCGATAGTATAGCACAGCAGACGGACAAGAATGTAGGGCCACAGATGGAAATACTAGCATCCTATACTAAGCAAGTAGGATTGCAGGTAAAGGTATCAACAGTAGTAGCAAGGACAGGCTATGCATCAGGATAGGAATAACGAAAGCAGTAACATGTTACACTACTCTAATGCAAGCAGTATAGAGGAGAGTAGGCGATATCTGGTGATCAAGGGGGGGCTTGCCTGGTTGCTCAGACAAGAGAGAGGGGTCGTCAACTCCGTAGTCGTACTGGGTAGCAGCGGCGTCGGTCTCGGTGTCTAGCAAGAGAAGAGGGGGAAGAAACAATAAATATAATGCAAACAAATGCATGACGATGCATGACATGACAAAGCGTGATGCTAGGTGTGCCCTAACGCGGTACGAGGTGGTACCGGTGAAGGGGGGAAACATCCGGGAAATTATCCCCGGTGTTTCGCGTTTTCGGACAGATGAAACAGGGGGGAAAGTTGCGTGTTCGCTATGCTAGGGATGCGTGGAGGATAAACGGGTTGCGTATTCAAATTCGTCTCGTCGTTCTGAGCAACTTTCATGTACAAAGTTTTTCCATCCGAGCTACAGATTATTTTGTATGATTTTTCAAAGTTTTATTCATTTTCTGAAATTATTACTAATTCAAAATTAATAGACAAAATGCTATGGGTACCCAGCCCTGTGTACACAGAGGCTGACAAGTGGGCCAGGGGGACCCAGTTGACCAGTCAACGTTTGACTGGTCAACAGGGGTGGGACCCCCGTGTCATTGACTGTTTTAGTTAATTAGGGATTAGGCTAATCAAACTACTGTTCAATTAAACTAACAGATTAATTAGATTAATTAGCATGATTAGTTAACTTACTTAATTCACTAATTAATTAATTATTAAGTTTATTAATTAATTAATATTTACTTATTTATTATTATTTTTTCTTTAAAAAAATGTTCTCAGGGGCCGTGGGCCCCGGCTGTCATAGGCCCATGGCCATAGTGGGCACGGGCGCTGGGGGGCTGCAGGGCGCCCGAACTGGTCGTGGCCAGTCGGGGCCACGGCGAGCGGAGACGAGGCGCAGCGAGGCACAGGCCATGGGGCGCCGGCCGGGGAGCGGACTGGGCGGCGCGGGGGAGCCATGGCAGAAGACGGGGCTGCAACGGGGAAGGGTAGCAACGATTGCGAATGGCGCAAGCAAGTAGCGTGGCAGGTGAGCGGGGCGAGCCGGAAAGGCTTGGCACACGCCCGGACGGCGATGGACGTGGCGGGGCACGAGCGGGGCGGCAGTGTCCGCGAGCACGGCGCGAGCACGGCGCGGCCACGGCGAACTAGCAGGCGGTTGAGGAAGGCAGAGAGGAGAAGGGGAGGGGGGCTCACAAAGCCCTGTAGTTGAGCGAGGCGGGCGCGGGGAGGAGTCGGGGTCGCGCGACGAGTCGGCGTCGCAGATCCGGCAAGGAGGATGGGGACGACGTGGTCGAGGCGGAGAGGCTCCGGCGAGGTGGCTCCGGCAGGCGGCATCGGACGGCGTTGAGGTCGAGCCCTGATCCATTTCTGGATCGGGAAGGGGGCGAGGACGGGGAGGCACGCGACGGGGTCAAGGCGACGATGGCGGGGCGGCGCCTGAGACGACGAGAGGCGTCGGGGAGCGCCGTCGGCAAAGTGGGCAGCGGGGGAGTGCGAGGAGCGAGGGGAGTGGGGGGGTTTGCCCCGATCCGATCGGGGAAGGGGAGAGCGGCGTGGGGGGAAGTGGGGGAGTGGGGCGACGGTTAGCGGCTAGGGTTTCGGGGTCCATGGATAAGGGGAGTGGGGGGTAGGCCGGTTGGGCCTTTTGGCCTGATGGCTAGCTGGGCCATTCGGCCCAGGGGGAGGGGGGTTCTTTTTTTTGTTGTGTTTGTTTTCTGCTTTTTTTTCTGTTCCTTTTAATATTTCAAATTGTTTTAGTTTTGTAATTGTTTATCATTTTAAAAGCATTTAAATAATTGTTTTTGCTACTGTTTAAATCATTTTAGAGTATTTGAACATTTTATAAAAGTGTAGTTCCTCTGCCATAATTACTTATGCATTATTTGGCTCACCCTCAACATTTTAGTTTTAATATTTTTGAAAACTTTTGTTGTTTGCCTATTTTTGAATTTGAATTTCGAATCAGTTTTGAACTAATGCGAGATTAACAACAGTAACCGTGGTGACGTGGCATTGTTAACGTGGGATTACTGTAGCTTAATTATCCGGGCGTCACAATTCTCCTCCACTACAAGAAATCTCGTCCCGAGATTTAAGAGGGGAACTAAGGGGGAAAGGTCTGGTTAAGAAATGCTAACGAATCTTCTCAGTCTTGGTTTCTCTTCTTGAAGAGGTCGATCCATTACATTAACGTCTTCATTTCTCTGCTTCAGGTCATCATGGTGATGTCGTCCTTTTCTCAGGAACTCCAATGTACTTACGAATAGGTAAGGGGCAGCTCGGCTACTACAGAATGCTTATGAGGGAAACAATCTGGGGGTTAACCCATGAATGAGCGTAAGATTATCTCTCGAGCTGAACATATCGAATACATCAAGAGTAAGGTACGAAGGTACAATAAGAGGTTCCAAGTGGATAGATAGTTGCTCAAAATCTGAACCAGAGTGAGAAAGGGTTTCAGAGCAGCGAGAGTAAGTATTGCGTCTGATACCAGAATAGAGCACTAGGAAGGTGGCCCGTGAATTAAATACGAAGCCAAGCGCGAGGATTAACTTCGACAACAGGGTGTATAGGAGAGTCAGGTTTCGATCCTGTGAAACTGTGGGTTATGGGCCCACCATGTGGGTAAAGTAGGGGGGCACTGACATCTTGCACGGTCATGATAGCAAGGCATCATGATAGCCAGGCATGTCAGAGAAGAGACTGTCGGTTATGTTGGCAACAACGTTGGTACCAAGGGCGAGGGACGAAGAGAACCATTTTCCTGCTCGTTTGAACGAGGCAGACCAATAGGCAAAGTTCTCGTCCATCGGCGGCTACCGGAATGTCATCAACAATAGTAACAGGGTCTTGCTGACGGAAATCTTTACTACTTAGATTATATAGATCACAAGAAAGGTCAAACAACCCAATGAAAAGAAAAATGTGATCATCAGGTTAAGCAGAACAAGGGTAAGGGAAATGGGTTTAAACACATATTTTAGGGATATATCCTTCCCAAGGACAAGCAGATGATATCCATGACAGGATAGAAGGTAGAAAACCATTTAGGTAAGGGGAGAGAAATGTCATGACATTACCCATACAATGGTGTTTGGGTAATTGAGCAGGAAACATTTAGCACTGGGCTTCAAATGTTCTTGTTGAAAATCGTAGTACCACAGACAATCTTCGAGATATCATTGACAGGATACACAAGTTTTACAAATTACTCATGGAAGAATGACTAACCTTGCTAGAAAGGAAACTATAACAATAGGCCCTCCGGGCAGGTGTGCTAGGATGAAATCACCTTATCGGTTCGTGTAAAGACCAATGTTATAACTCTTGGAAATATGTCCCAACCATCACATCTGACCAAGGTTCAGATCCGATTGGTGTCAGGATACCTCTGACTTAGGATGCCAGAGAAGAAAAGGTGCAACACAAATTGACGAGATGGCAATGTAAGATTCTCGAGAAATGAACTATGGGAGCGAGTTCTGAAACCAGAGTTCATCATTAAACCAAGGAGAGGATGAGGGGGTGGCTGATGAACTCAGCGACAGTTCCTCGAGACTTCCAAAAGAGGGGTTTCCACAATTATGTGAACAAGGAGATAACATTAGTCAAATCAAATGATATTATGATGTATGCTCGAGGAAATCACACACAATTAAAAAAAATGGTTGAAAGGTGCACCCGACATATGGGCTTAGGTAGCACGATCAATGTTAGAATGGTGACTCAATTATCGGAAGACTTAGAATGAAACTATCGCCCATCCACTTCAAATCAATAGGGTTGCTTAGAAGTTTTGAATTCACACGTCATAGCTCAATTGTCGGTATTCCGGTCAAAAACAATACGGGGACCAAGGAATGTACGGAGATGGCGAGAAGTATTATCATACCAAGAATTTTTAAGAGGTGGTGAAATTCTCACCACATTCTTGACATTAAAAGATGGTAATACTCCAAGGTACAGAAGAACAAATGCTAGATAGCAGGGAACTCAAGGTATAACACAAAACACGAACAAGTTTGTGTTGAACGGAAGGCAATAAAGTGGTCAAAGATAACACAAATCAGCGGGGGCAAGGATAGTATTTCTCATCATGAACTCAATTGATATCCTGGAAGAGCTCATAAGGTCGATGATGATCACGACACATTTGTCGAGAGATTTCATGAAGATGTAATCAATCAGCGATGACATCAGGTCAAAGGAATGATGAAGCGGAAGCTTATTGGAACCATGGGTAGGACACAAACTTGAAATCAAGCTTGTTGTTCAAGGCGAATGGAATGACGAGGGAGATCGGCGTAACCTTAGCTCATCATCGAAAGTTGTGCTCCGGGGTTAAGGACCAGGTAGCACAGTTAAAATTGGCACGATAATGATATAGCCGAGCAGGCTAGGATTTACGTGATCGAGTTCAAACTCGGACTTAAAGAAGATTATCAAGAGTTGCTGAACCGTAGGGCAGACTCGGTTCAGTTATCGGTGTCTTTGAGTGTTTAATAACTCAGAGCCCATGAAAACTGTAATCAGTGAGAATGTAGTACTTGATGAAGAACTCATAAGAAGTTATGCAGTTCCGTGATAATCTCAAGATACCAGAGAGGGTAATACTCGACGACAGATCAAAGTAGAGGTTGGACTGGGGTATTGCTCTACAGAAGACAAGCGCTTAAACTTGCACGCGAAACGGTATTTAAAGGAGAACATGGTCGGAACCACGATTGCAAAAGGCCAGATCCCAGATATAATATGAACTTATACCAAGGGAGTAATTAATTTAAGAGAAGCTTTAATAATAAGATCTACATCGTGTCCATGGGCATGAACACAAAGTTCAAGGTCGACTCCCACTTCTTCAATGCATCACCTTACATTTACTGCTCTAGATAAAAATGATTTATGTGTCAAAACCTACTTGGTGAATTACTAGAGGAGTATGACCCGTGAAAACTTTCGGGTTCACACAGATTAAGAAAGGCATAGGTTCAACCCGTCAGGGTATCGTGGAAACATATACCACAAGCTTTGAGAGTAAATATTACCAACTCGAAAGCAGACCATGGTTGGCAAAAGGAGAGGATACAAATTACCAAAGGCATTATGTATCGGAGAAAGAACTCACAAGGTGATTATTTATGAAGGACATTGTCGGATAATAATCCAACAGTGGATATGGTGATCCACAATGGAGCTGATGTGAGTATCGATACCCAATCAGAGGAAGAAAGAATGCAAATGCATCGTTTTACAGAACATCTGAATAATTTAATGTTTAAATAACAAAGGAATTATGATTTTCAAATCAAGGGATCAGGAGCAAACGCTCTGATCAAGGACGGACAGGTTGAATAGACTTAGGGGTACAATCGATGGCAATCTGATTGGCCGAGGACCAGCTCACGTTTTAAATGACATCTGAGCTGGAAGGATGAATTCTATGATCTGAGTGAGGATTGCGAGCATTCGCAACATATTGAGTCAATGGACTCGAAATGATATTGACAAAGGTTGCCAATAAGATTACTATACTTATGGGATTAACCATAATGCAAGCAAGCAAGAATTTCAGGAGCAATAGGTTGCTCAGGATTTTCGGAAGACTGAATGGTATTTCGAAGAATTTTGTGAACTGCAGGAATATCTGGGGATGAGCGGATACTCGATAAATGCGAGTAATTATCCGTAGTGGTATGCATGTGGTAAGGAACTGCAAGTCAGTAGGCACAAAATATTCTCGGAACAATACAGAGAATTTTCGGTGTATCTTGTAATAACAAGATCAATGGGATTTGAAAGGGCAAGTGGATGTAGTTATCCATAATGATATAACAGTGGTAGGGAATTTGCAAAGGTGATGGGCGCAAAGTCTCGAAAGAGTAGCAGAGAGTAACTACGAAATCTTCTGGTGCAGCAGGCGATCATCTGGCCTGAATGGGGCTCTTCGGGAGGAAGTATTTTCGAGAACCTAAAGTTAGATTTTAGAAAAATCATTTAACCCGAATAGAAGAGAGATCAGAGTCCCAGAGTATAGGTCGAGGAATAAAAGATTCTAATACCACCCAAATGGCGACGTGGGCCCGTAAGGCACACAGCCAAGTTAGTAAAAGTTTTTGCAATGTCTAGACTCGACTTCGGCCAAGGAGTGTAGAAGGGGAATTCCTACAGGCAGTCGGCTCTGATACCAACTTGTGACGCCCCCGATTTAATCATGCACGCAAATGTGTACGATCAAGATCAAGGACTCACGGGAAGATATCACAACACAACTCTACAAATAAAATAAGTCATACAAGCATCATATTACAAGCCAGGGGCCTCGAGGGCTCGAATACAAGAGCTCGATCATAGACGAGTCAGCGGAAGCAACAATATCTGAGTACAGACATAAGTTAAACAAGTTTGCCTTAAGAAGGCTAGCACAAACTGGGATACAGATTGAAAGAGGCGCAGGCCTCCTGCCTGGGATCCTCCTAACTACTCCTGGTCGTCGTCAGCGGGCATCACGTAGTAGTAGGCACCTCCGGAGTAGTAGGAGTCGTCGTCGACGGTGGCGTCTGGCTCCTGGGCTCCAACATCTGGTTGCGACAACCAGGTAGAAGGGATATGGGGAAAAGAGGGAGAAAGCAACCGTGAGTACTCATCCAAAGTACTCGCAAGCAAGGAGCTATACTACATATGTATGCATTGGTATCAAATGGAATAAGGGTATCATATGTGGACTGAACTGCAGAAAGCCGGGATAAGGGGGGATAGCTAGTCCTTTCGAAGACTACGCTTCTGGCAGCCTCCATCTTGCAGCATGTAGAAGAGAGTAGACTGAAGTCCTCCAAGTAGCATCGCATAGCATAACCCTAACCGATGATCCTCCCCTCGTCGCCCTGTGAGAGAGCGATCACTGGTTGTATCTGGCACTTGGAAGGGTGTGTTTTATTAAGTATCCGGTTCTAGTTGTCATAAGGTCAAGGTACAACTCCAAATCGTCCTGTTACCGAAGATCACGGCTATTCGAATAGATTAACTTCCCTGCAGGGGTGCACCACATTCCCCAACACGCTCGATCCCATTTGGCCGGACACACTTTCCTGGGTCATGTCCGGCCTCGGAAGATCAACACGTCGCAGCCCCACCTAGACTAACAGAGAGGTCAGCACGCCGGTCTAAACCTAAGCGCCCAGGGGTCTGGGCCCATCGCCCTTAGCACACCTGCACGTTGCGTGGGCGGCCGGAAGCAGACCTAGCCTAGTGGCGTTCCAGTCCAATCCAGCGCGCGCCGCTCCGTTGCTGACGTCACGAAGGCTTCGGCTGATACCACGACGTCGAGTGCCCATAACTATCCCCGCGTAGATGGTTAGTGCGTATAGGCCAGTAGCCAGACTCAGATCAAATACCATGATCTCG
This sequence comes from Triticum urartu, assembly GCF_056163025.1. NCBI lineage: Eukaryota > Viridiplantae > Streptophyta > Magnoliopsida > Poales > Poaceae > Triticum > Triticum urartu. The sequence continues at coordinate 527,887,161 of NC_141876.1, forward strand.
TTAAACGTGTTAAGTATCTGCGAACGCCGACCAGGGCCAGGCCCACCTCTCTCCTAGGTGGTCGGAACCTGCCCTGTCGCTCCGCCTCAAAGATCCACTCGCGGGTGCTCCTACGAGCCGACCCGTCTTTAATCACCACATGTATCATGTATAAAGTAAATAGTATATACCCATGATCACCTCCCGAGTGATCACGGCCCGATAGTATAGCACAGCAGACGGACAAGAATGTAGGGCCACAGATGGAAATACTAGCATCCTATACTAAGCAAGTAGGATTGCAGGTAAAGGTATCAACAGTAGTAGCAAGGACAGGCTATGCATCAGGATAGGAATAACGAAAGCAGTAACATGTTACACTACTCTAATGCAAGCAGTATAGAGGAGAGTAGGCGATATCTGGTGATCAAGGGGGGGCTTGCCTGGTTGCTCAGACAAGAGAGAGGGGTCGTCAACTCCGTAGTCGTACTGGGTAGCAGCGGCGTCGGTCTCGGTGTCTAGCGAGAGAAGAGGGGGAAGAAACAATAAATATAATGCAAACAAATGCATGACGATGCATGACATGACAAAGCGTGATGCTAGGTGTGCCCTAACGCGGTACGAGGTGGTACCGGTGAAGGGGGGAAACATCCGGGAAATTATCCCCGGTGTTTCGCGTTTTCGGTCAGATGAAACAGGGGAGAAAGTTGCGTGTTCGCTATGCTAGGGATGCATGGCAGATAAACGGGCTGCGTATTCAAATTCGTCTCGTCGTTCTGAGCAACTTTCATGTACAAAGTTTTTCCATCCGAGCTACAGATTATTTTGTATGATTTTTCAAAGTTTTATTCATTTTCTGAAATTATTACTAATTCAAAATTAATAGACAAAATGCTATGGGTACCCAGCCCTGTGTACACAGAATGTACACAGAGGCTGACAAGTGGGCCAGGGGGACCCAGTTGACCAGTCAACGTTTGACTGGTCAACAGGGGTGGGACCCCCGTGTCATTGACTGTTTTAGTTAATTAGGGATTAGGCTAATCAAACTACTGTTCAATTAAACTAACAGATTAATTAGATTAATTAGCATGATTAGTTAACTTACTTAATTCACTAATTAATTAATTATTAAGTTTATTAATTAATTAATATTTACTTATTTAATATTATTTTTCTTTAAAAAAAATGTTCTCAGGGGCCGTGGGCCCCGGCTGTCATAGGCCCATGGCCATAGTGGGCACGGGCGCTGGGGGGGCTGCAGGGCGCCCGAACTGGTCGTGGCCAGTCGGGGCCACGGCGAGCGGAGACGAGGCGCAGCGAGGCACAGGCCATGGGGCGCCGGCCGGGGAGCGGACTGGGCGGCGCGGCGGAGCCATGGCAGAAGACGGGGCTGCAACGGGGAAGGGCGGCAACGACTGCGAATGGCGCAAGCAAGTATCGCGGCAGGTGAGCGGGGCGAGCTGGGCAAGGCTTGGCACACGCCCGGACGGCGATGGACGTGGCGGGGCACGAGCGGGGCAGCAGTGTCCGCGAGCACGGCGCGAGCACGGCGCGGCCACGGCGAACTAGCAGGCGGTTGAGGAAGGCAGAGAGGAGAAGGGGAGGGGGGCTCACAAAGCCCTGTAGTTGAGCGAGGCGGGTGCGGGGAGGAGTCGGGGTCGGGCGACGAGTCGGCGTCGCAGATCCGGCGAGGAGGATGGGGACGACGTGGTCGAGGCGGAGAGGCTCCGGCGAGGTGGCTCCGGCAGGCGGCATCGGACGGCGTTGAGGTCGAGCCCTGATCCATTTCTGGATCGGGAAGGGGGCGAGGACGGGGAGGCGTGCGACAGGGTCAAGGCGACGATGGCGGGGCGGCGCCTGAGACGACGAGAGGCGTCGGGGAGCGCCGTCGGCAAAGTGGGCAGCGGGGGAGTGCGAGGAGCGAGGGGAGTGGGGGGGTTTGCCCCGATCCGATCGGGGAAGGGGAGAGCGGCGTGGGGGGGAAGTGGGGGAGTGGGGCGACGGTTAGCGGCTAGGGTTTCGGGGTCCATGGATAAGGGGAGTGGGGGGTAGGCCGGTTGGGCCTTTTGGCCTCATGGCTAGCTGGGCCATTCGGCCCAGGGGGAGGGGGGTTCTTTTTTTTGTTGTGTTTGTTTTCTGCTTTTTTTTCTGTTCCTTTTAATATTTCAAATTGTTTTAGTTTTGTAATTGTTTATCATTTTAAAAGCATTTAAATAATTGTTTTTGCTACTGTTTAAATCATTTTAGAGTATTTGAACATTTTATAAAAGTGTAGTTCCTCTGCCATAATTACTTATGCATTATTTGGCTCACCCTCAACATTTTAGTTTTAATTTTTTTGAAAACTTTTGTTGTTTGCCTATTTTTGAATTTGAATTTCGAATCAGTTTTGAACTAATGCGAGATTAACAACAGTAACCGTGGTGACGTGGCATTGTTAACGTGGGATTACTGTAGCTTAATTATCCAGGCGTCACAGGAGCTTTAGTATTTCCTTTCTTACCACTTCTTTCATTTTAGGATTCAGCCGGCGTTGATGATCACGAACTGGTTTAGCATCTTCTTCCAAATTAATTTTATGTTGACATAGAGTGGGACTAATGCCCTTAAGATCATCAAGAGTATACCCAATAGCAGCGTGGTGCTTCTTCAGAGTTTTCAATAATCTCTCTTCCTCATGCTCTGAAAGGTTAGCACTAATAATAACAGGATATATGTTTTTCTCATCAAGATAAGCATATTTAAGAGTATCAGGTAACGGCTTAAGATCAAATACGGGATCACCCTTGGGTGGAGGAGGATCCCCTAGGATTTCAACAGGTAAATTGTTTTTCAGAATAGGTTCCTGTTTAAAGAATACTTCATCTAATTCCCTTCTTTCATTCATAAACATGTCATTTTCATCGTCTACCAAGTATTGTTCTAAAGAATCACCAGGAGGTACGGCAATAGAAGCAAGACCAATAATTTCATCCTTACTAGGTAATTCTTCTTCACGGTGTTGTCTACTAAATTTAGAAAAATTAAATTCATGAGTCATATCATCTAAACCGATAGTAACAACATCCCTTTTGCAATTTATGGTAGCATTAACAGTATTTAATAAGGGTCTACCAAATATAATGAGAAAAAAGCTATCTTGTGGGGAACCAAGAACAAGAAAATCAGCAGGATATTTAGTTTTACCACACAAGACTTCAACAACTCTAACAGTTCCCATCGGTGAAATAGTATCTCTATTGGCAAGTTTAATTGTAACATCAATATCTTCTAACTCAACAGGTGCAATATCATGCATAATTTCTCTATAAAGGCTAATAGGTATTGCACTAGCACTGGCACCCATATCACATAAGCCATGATAACAATGATCTCCTATTTTAACAGAAATAGCAGGCATGCCTACCACAGGTCTAGGTTTATCTTTATCACGGGGTTTAGCAATTCTAGCAGTTTCATCACAGAAATAAATAACACGCCCATCAATATTATCAGACAAGAGATCTTTAACGATAGCGATATTAGGTTCAACTTTAACTTGCTCAGGAGGTGTATATGTTTAATATTGCTTTTACGAACCACAGTTGAAGCTTTAGCATGATCCTTTATCCTAACAGGGAAAGGTGGTTTCTAAACATAAGAAATAGGAACAATAGGATCATTATAATTGATAGTCTTTTCTTCAACTTTAATAGGTGCAGCTACTTTTACTTCTACGGGAGGATGATATTTAAACCACTTCTCCTTGGGGAGATCAACATAAGCAGCAAAAGATTCACAGAAAGAAGCTACTATGTCAGAGTCTAGTCCATATTTAGTGCTAAATTTATGAAAAATATTGGTATCCATAAAAGATTTAACACAATCAAAACTAGGGGTCATACCTGACTCCTTACCATTGTCGAGGTCCCAATATTCAGAGTTGCGTTTAATTCTTTCCAATAAATCCCATTTGAATTCAATAGTCTTCATCATAAAAGAGCCAGCACAAGAAGTATCAAGCATGGTGCGATTGTTACCAGAAAGCCGAGCATAAAAATTTTGAATGATCATTTCTCTTGAGAGCTCATGATTGGGGCATGAATATAACATTGATTTAAGCCTCCCCCAAGCTTGAGCGATGCTTTCTCCTTCGCGAGGCCAAAAATTATTTATATAGTTGCGATCACGATGAACAAGATGCATAGGATAAAACTTCTGATGAAATTCCAATTTCAATCGTTTGTAATTCCAAGACCCCATATCATCACATAGCCTATACCATGTCGATGCATCTCCCCTCAAAGATGAAGGGAAGACCTTCTTCTTAACAACATCTCTGTGTACACCTGCAAGCTTAAATAATCCACAAACTTCATCAACATATATCAGATGTTCATCAGGATGTTTTGTTCCATCTCCTAAAAAAGGATTAGCTAGCAGTTTTTCTATCATACCCGAAGGAACTTCAAAGCAAGCATTTTCATTTTCATTTTCAGTAGGTTCAGTAGGTTGAGGAGGAACTCTTTTCTCTACTCATCGGGGTGAAGATACCCCAAACAAGCCCCTCAGATGATTACTTTCCATGGTAACAAGTGACAGTAAATTTCAGCACACTATATAAATTTTTCCTTACCAAATTCCACCTACCAAAGGCGCTTTACTCCCCGGCAACGGCGCCAGAAAAGAGTCTTGATGACCCATAAGTAGAGGGGATCTATCATAGTCCTTTCAATAAGTAAGAGTGTCCAACCCAACGAGGAGCAGAAGGAAATGATAAGCGGTTTCCAGCAAGGTATTCTCTGCAAGTACTGAAATAAGTGGTAACAAATAGTTTTGTGATAAGATAATTTGTAATGAGAAACAAGTAACAAAAGTAAATAAGGTGCAGCAAGGTGGCCCAATCCTTTTTGTGGCAAAGGATAAGCCTGGACAAACTCTTATATGATGTAAAGCGCTCCCGAGGACACATGGGAATATCGTCAAGCTAGTTTTCATCACGTTCATATGATTCATGTTCGATACTTTGATAATTTGGTATGTGGGTGGACCGGTGCTTGGGTGCTGCCCTTACTTGGACAAGCAAGCATCTGCAACTACAACAAAAGTATTAAGGTAAACCTGACCATAGGATGAAACATATGGATCCAAATCAGCCCCTTACGAAGCAACGCATAAACTAGGGTTTAAGCTTCTGTCACTCTAGCAACCCATCATCTACTTATTACTTCCCAATGCCTTCCTCTAGGCCCAAATAATGGTGAAGTGTCATGCAGTCAACATTCACATAACACCACTACAGGAGAGACAACATACATCCCATCAAAATATCGAATGAATACCAAATTCACATGACTACTAATAGCAAGACTTCTCCCATGTCCTCGGGAACAAACGTAACTACTCACAAAGCATAAACATGTTCATAATCAGAGGGGTATTAATATGCATATAGGATCTGAACATATGATCTTCCACCAATTAAACCAACTAGCATCAACTAGAAGGAGTAATTAACACTACTAGCAACCTACTAGCACCAATCCCGGACTTGGAGACAAGAATTGGATACAAGAGATGAACTAGGGTTTTGAGATGAGATGGTGCTGATGAAGATGTTGATGGAGATTGCCCTCTCCCGATGAGAGGAACGTTGGTGATGACGATGGTGATGATTTCCCCCTCCGGGAGGGAAGTTTCCCCGTCAGAACAGCTCCGCCAGAGCCCTAGATTGGTTCCGCCAAGGTTCCGCCTCGTGGCGGCGCAGTTTCATCCGAGAAGATGGCTTATGATTTTTTTTCCCATCGAAAGACTCCATATAGCAGAAGATGGCCAGGCCACCACAGGGCCACCAGGGGGGCCACGAGGTAGGGGGGCGCGCCCAGGGGGTAGGGCGCGCCCCCACCCTCGTGGACAGGGTGTGGCCCCCCTGGTGAAGTTCTTGCTCTTAGTATTTTTTATATATTTGGAAAATGTCTTCCGTGAAGTTTCAGGACTTTTTGAGCTGTGTAGAATAGGTCTCTAATATTTGCTCCTTTTCCAGCCCAGAATCCCAGCTGCCGGCATCCTCCCTCTTTATGTAAACCTTGTAAAATAAGAGAGAATAGGCATAAGTATTGTGAAATAATGTGTAATAACAGCCCATGATGCAATAAATATCGATATAAAAGCATGTTGCAAAATGGACATATCAACTAGCATGGTTCATAAAGGAATAACAAAAAAACAAAGGACACAAATCATGTGAACGAAACAAAAACCGAGGTATACCAATAATTTTTGAAGAAAAAGATGGGATGCCAACCGGGGCATCCCCAAGCTTGGATACTTGACTATCCTTAGAATATTTACTTGGGGTGCCTTGGGCATCCCCAAGCTTGAGCTCTTGCCTCTCTTTATTCTTCTCACATCGGCAACTCCTCGTTCTTCAAACACTTCATCCACAAAAAACTTTAAGAAAAACTTTCTGAGATCCGTTAGTATAATAAAGCAAATCACTACCTTTAGGCACTGTTGCAAACTCATTCCAATTTAATATTAGAACTATATATACTGCATTCCAACTTCACCATGGTTCATACCCCCCGATACTACCCATAGATTCATCAAAATAAGCAAACAACACACGAAAAACAGAATCTGTTTAAAACCGGACAGTCTGTAGTAATCTGAAGGTTTAGTAAACTTCTGTATATCCAACAATTATGAAATAAATTTGACAATTTGAAAAAATTATACAGAAGTAATGTGCAAAAAGTTTCAGGCCCATTTGGCTTTCTAGTAAAAATGTAAAATCACGCGCTACAGCCAAAGTTTGTGTTTTTGTTCTGCACATAGTAAACAAGCAATCTAATCATCCTAAAACCAAAGCTTGGCACATTATTTTTATAATACAATGGATATATATATATAAGGGGACAATTATTTAGAGATTAACTTCCATGAAAAATTCTACATTGTTTCCGTGAGCATGAACACGAGTGCTCAAGGTCGACCCTCACTTCTTCAATGCATAACTTTCCAATCACTTCTCTTTTTGAAAAACTTTTTAGGCATGAGAATCAAGTAAATATATTTTTTGGCATTTTCATTCTTTAAAAAAATGTATGTTTCACCCACAACTAAACAGAAACAAAAAGGAAAAACAAAATCTACTTAGTGAAGAAAGCCAACAAGCACACACGAGAATATCAACCCCACGCTATAGCTCCCCGGCAACGGCGCCAGAAAAGAGCTTGATAATCCCCAAGTGCAAGGAATCATCGTAGCAATTTCCAAAGGTGGAAGTGATAAGTGTAGAGTGTCGAACCCACAAGGAGCTAAAGGTAAGATCAATATTCTCTCAAGCCCTATCTGCCACTGATACGACTCTACGTACACCGAACGTTTGCTTCCAACTAGCAACGAGAAATAAAACTAGGTTGTGGGTATGAAGATGATAACTTTGTATCATATCGGAGAGCTAAAATACAAAAGTAGGTGATGTTATCATGAAGTTAGAATATATTACTAAATATTATAAATAGCGAGTGTGGAATAATGGTCGATCGGTGTGCGGAATTATCCTAGGCAATCATTAACAAGACCGGTAATCACTATTGCAGTTTCATATGAGGGAGAGGCATAAGCTAACATACTTTCTCTACTTGGATCATATGCACTTATAACTGGAACTCTAGCAAGTATTCGCAATTACTAAAGATCATTAAGGTAAAACCCAACCATAGCATTAAAGCATCAAGTCCCCTTTATCCCATACGCAACAACCCCCTTACTCGGGTTTGTGTTTCAGTCACTCACGCAACCCACTATAAGCGAATCATAAACGTATTGCAACACCCTACAGCGGGAATCCCTCACGCTTGCGTGACACGGAGGGCGCCATAGGACAGCACCAAAGTAAAACATATAACTCATACCAATCTAGATCATCAATCAACCCAAAGACAAAGGATATCTACTCAAAACATCATAGGATGGCAACACATCATTGGATCATAATATGTGGCATAAAGCACCATGTTCAAGTAGGGATTACAGCGGGGTGCGGGAGAGTGGACCGCGTAAAAGAGATGAGGATGGTGATGATGATGGTGATGTTGATGAAGACGATCACCGCGGCGATGATTCCCCTCTCGATGGCACTCCTGTGCCACCAAGAGAGAGGAGGAGAGGTTCTCCCCCTTGTGCTTCCTCCTCCATGGCCTCCCCCTAGATGGGGAGAGGTTCTCCCTCTGGTCCTTGGCCTTCATGGTGATGATGGCCCCTCCGAGATCCTCCTCCATGACCTCCGGTGATGATGGCCCCCTCCGGCAGGGTGCCAGAGAGGGCCTAGATTGGTTTTAGGTGGCTACGGAGGCTTCTGGCGGCGAAACTCCCCATCTAGGTTAATTTTCCGAGGTGTCTGTATTTATTGGAATTTTTGGCATCGGTCTCACGTCAAGGAGGTGCCCGAGGCGTCCATGAGGCAGGACCACACGCCTGGGGGGGTGGGCGCGTCCCCCACCCTCGTGGACGCCCCGGGACTCTCCTGGCCCAACTCTTTTAGTCCGGGGTCTTCTTTTGGTCCATAAAAAATTGTCAAAAAATAGCACGTCAATTGGACTCCATTTGATACTCCTTTCCTGTAAAACTCAAAAACAAGGAAAAACATAAACTGGCACTGGGCACTATGTTAATAGGTTAGTCCCAAAAATCATATAAAATAGCATATAAATGCATATAAAACATCCAAGGTTGATAATATAATAGCATGAATACTTCATAAATTATAGATACGTTGGAGATGTATCAAGGTAGGAGTCGGTCGATGTGTGGAGTAATAGTAGTAGATGCAGGTAGGAATCGGTGTACTTGACACGGACGTGATGCCTATATTCATGATCATTGCCTTAGATATCTCATTACCTTGCGCTTTTCTATCAATTGCTCGGCAATAATTTGTTCACCCACCATAATATTTTCTATCTTGAGAGAAGCCTCTAGTGAAACCTATGGCCCCCGGGTCTATTTTCCATCATATAAACTTCTATTTTCCATCATATAAGTTTCTGATATACTATTTTGCAATCTTTTACTTTCCGATCTATAAACCATAAATATTTACTTCACAGTTTATCTATCTCTATCAGAACTCACTTTTGCAAGTAACTGTGAAGGGATTGACAACCCCTTTATCGCGTTGGGTGCAAGTTGTTGATTGTTTGTGCAGGTATTCGATGACTTGTTCGTTGTCTCCTACTGGATTGATACCTTGGTTCTCAAAACTGAGGGAAATACTTACTCTACTTTGCTGCATCACCCTTTCCTCTTCAAGGGAAAAACCAATGCAAGATCAAGAAGTGGCAGTTTCCACTTCAGCCTTAATAGGTTCTACTATTTTTACTTCAATGGGAGGATGATATTTAAACCACTTCTCCTTAGGGAGATCAACATGAGTAGCAAATGATTCATAGAAAGAAGCTACTATCTTAGAGTCAAGTCCATATTTAGTGCTAAATTCACGAAAAGCATATGTATCCATAAAGGTTTTAACACAATCAAACTTTAGGTTTATACCTGACTCCTTACCTTCATCGAGCTCCCAATCTTCAGAGTTGCGTTTAATTCTTTCCAAGAGATCTCATTTGAATTCAATAGTCTTCTTCATAAAAGAACCAGTACAAGAAGTATCGAGCATGGATTGATCATTACGAGAAAGCCGAGCGTAAAAATTCTGAATAATAATTTCTCTTGAGAGCTCATGATTGGGCATGAATATTATAACATTGACTTAAGCCCCCCCCCCAAGCTTGAGTGATACTTTCTCCTTCACGAGGCCCAAAATTATATATATATATATATAATTCCGATCATGATGAACCAGATGCATAGGATAAAACTTCTGATGAAATTCCAATTTCAATCGGTTGTAGTTCCAAGTCCCAATATCATCCCATAGCCTATACCGTGTCAATGCCTTCTCTTTCAAAGATAAAGGGAATACCTTCTTCTTGACTTCATGCCCGTGCAAACCTACAAGCTTATATAATCCACAAACCTCATCCACATAGATTAGATGCATATCAGGATGTAGTGTTCCATCTCCTTCATAAGGATTAGCTAGGAGTTTCTCTATCATACCCGAAGGAATTTCATCATGAATATTTTCAGTAGGTTCAGTAGGTTGAGGAGAAACTCTCTATTCTTCTGGTCGAGGTGAAGATTCCCCGAACAAACCCCTCAAAGGATGATTTTCCATAGTGACAAGTGATAGTAATATAAATTTTTCCTTACCAAATTCAACTTACCAAAGGCGCTTCACTCCCCGGCAACGGCACCAGAAAAGAGTCTTGATGAGCCACAAGTATAGGGGATCTATCGTAGTCCTTTCGATAAGTAAGAGTGTCGAACCCAACGAGGAGCAGAAGGAAATGACAAGCGGTTTTTAGCAAGGTATGTTCTCCAATCACTAAAATTGTCGGTAACAGATAGTTTTGTGATAAGATAATTCATAACGGGTAACAAGTGTAACAAAAGTGCAACAAGGTGGCCTAATCCTTTTTGTAGCAAAGGATAAGCCTGGATGAACTCTTATATAAATCAAAGCGCTCCCGAGGACACATGGGAATTATTGTCAAGTTTGTTTCCATCATTCTCATATGCTCCGCGTTTGTTACTTTGATAATTTTATATGTGGGTGGACCGGTGCTTGGGTGATGTCCTTACTTGGACAAGCCTACCACTTATGATTAACCCCTCTCGCAAGCATCCGCAACTAGGAAAGAAGAAGAATTAACATAAATCTAACCAAAGCATGAAACATGTGGATCCAAATCAGCCCCTTACGAAGCAACTTATAAAGTAGGGTTTAAGGTTCTGTCACTCTAGCAACCCATCATCTACTTATTACTTCCCAATGCCTTCCCCTAGGACCAAATCATGGTGAAGTTTCACGTAGTCGACGTTCACATAACACCACTAGAGGAAAGACAACATACATCTCATCAAAATATCGAACGAATACCATATTCACATGATTACTTATAACAAAACTTCTCCCATGTCCTCAGGAAAAAATGTAACTACTCATAAAGCATATTCATGTTCAATATCAGAGGGGTATTAATTATCATTAAGGCTCTGAACATATGATCTTCCACCGAATAAACCAACTAGAATGAACTACAAGGAGTAATCAACATTACTAGCAACCCACGGGTACCAGTCTGAGGTTTGGATACAAATATTGAATACAAGAGATGAACTAGGGTTTGAGATGAGATGGTGCTGGTGAAGATGTTGATGCAGATTGACCCCCTCTTGATGAGAGGATTGTTGTTGATGACAATGCCTTCGATTTCCCCCTCCCGGAGGGAAGTTTCCCTGGCAGAACAGCTCCTCCATAGCCCTAGATTGCTTCTGCCCAGGTTCGGCCTCGAGACGGTGGCACTTCATCTCGAAAGGTTCTTTATGATTTTTTCCAGGTAAAAACCCTTCATACAACAGAATATGGACACCGGAGACCTGTCAGGGGGCCCACAAGCCCTAGGAGCGCGCCCTGGGGTGTAGGGCTCGCTCCCAGGCTTGTGGCCACCTGGTGGGTTCCCTCTGGTATTTTGTTCGCCCAATAATTCTTATATATTCGAAAATAATTATCCGTAAATTTTCAGGACTTTTGGAGTTGTGCAGAATAGGTCTCTCAGCTTTGCTCCTTTCCGGTCCAGAATTCCAGCTATCGGCATTTTCCCTCTTTGTGTAAACCTTGTAAAATAAGAGAGAGAAGGCATAAGTATTGTACCATAATGTGTAATAACAACCCATATTGGAATAAATATCAATGTAAACGCATGATGCAAAATGGGCGTATCAAGCACCCAAGCACCGGTCGACCAACATATCAAATTATCAAAGTAGCAACACGAATCAAAGAAACATGATGAAAGTGACTAGATGAAATTCCCATGTGTCATCAAGAATGCTTTACTTACTATAAGAGGAAGTTCAAGCATGTCCTTTGCTATAAAAATTATTGGGCTACCTTGCTACAACTTTGTTACTATTGCTACTTGTTGCTCGTTACAAATTACCTTGCTATCAAACTACTTGTTACCGATAATTCCAGTGCTTGTAGAAAATACCTTGCTGAAAACCGCTTGTCATTTCCTTCTTCTCCTCATTGGGTTCGACATTCTTACCTATCGAAAGGACTATGATTGATCCCCTATACTTGTGGGTCATCAGTATTCGACAAGCTTCCGATGACCCATGGTTCACCCGCCACTCTCAGGTCCATCATCGTATCTAGGTGCATCAACATCTTTTATTGGAGTAACGCAGGTGGCATCTCTTCCCGTAGTTTTGGCATGGCAAGCCACCGTGCCGCGGGTATGTTGTGACGCCCCCGGTTCAATCGTACACTGATCATACACGCAAATGTGTACGATCAAGATCAGGGACTCACGGGAAGATATCACAAGACAACTCTAGACACAAATTAAAATAATACTAGCTTTATATTACAAGCCAGGGGCCTCGAGGGCTCGAATACAAAAGCTCTAATACACAAGAGTCAGCGAAAGCAATAATATATGAGTAAAGACATAAGTTAAACAAGTTTGCCTTAAGAAGGCTAGCAAAAAAAGTAGCAACGATCGAAAAGGCAGAGCCTCCTACCTGGGACCTCCTAACTACTCCTCGAAGCCGAACTCCGCGTAGAAACATCCTCGGGATCCTCTGGCTCCTGGACTCCATCATATGATCGCAATAACCGGTAAAATGGGGAAAGAAGTAGCAAAGCAACCGTGAGTACTCATCCAAAGTACTCGCCAGCAGGGAACTACACTACATATGCATTGGTATCAATGAAATGGATAGTATCTGTGGACTGAACTGCAGAATGCCAGAACAAGAGGGGGAAAGCTAGTCCTAGCGAAGACTACGCTTCTAGAAAACTCCATCTTGGAGCATATAGAAGAGAGTAGCTAGTAAGTTAACCAAGTATCATCGCATAGCACAATCCTACCAGACGATCCTCTCCTCGTCACCCTGTGAGAGAGCGATCACCAGGTTGTATCTGGCACTGGAAAGGGTGTGTTTTGTTAAGTATTCGGTTCTAGTTGTCATGAGGTCGGAATACAACTTCGGGTCATCCTGTTACCCTGGACACGGCTATTCGAATAGATAAACTTCCCTGCAGGGCTGCACCACATTACCCAACACTCTCGATCACTCTGGTCAGACACACTTTCCTGGGTCATGCATGGCCTCGAAAGATCAACACATCGCAGCCCTACCTAGGCCTAACAGAGAGGTCAGCACGCCAGTCTAAATCCTATGTGTATAGCGGTCTTGGGCCCATCACCCGTTGCACACCTACACGTTACGTACACGGCCAATGAGCAGACCTGGCAGCCTCCATTATCAAGGAGGGTGCTTTACACGGTCCAACCCGGCATGCACCGCTCAGTCGCTAATGTCTAGGAGGTTTTGGCTAATACTACGATGTCGAGTGCCCATAATTGTTCCCACATGGTGGTTAGTGCGTACAGGCCAGTGGCCAACTCAGATCAAATACCCAATCTCGTTAGGCATGTTATTTGAAGTAACCGCGGATGCCGACCAGGGACCGGGCCCACCTGTCTCCTAGGTGATCACAACCTGCTCTGTCGCTCCGCCACAAAGTAACACTCGGGGGCCATCGGGAACCCAGGCCCACCACTACCTGGATGGGACCACCTGTCCTTTCAGCCCCCACTTTGAAATCACTTGCGGGTACTCTACGAGCCGACCCAATGATACGTCCATTTTGCATCATGCTTTTATATCGATATTTATTGCATTATGGACTGTTATTACACATTATGTCACAATACTTGTGCCTTTTCTCTTATTTTACAAGGTTTACAAGAAGAGGGGGAATGCCGGCAGCTAGAATTCTGGGCTGGAAAAGGAGAAAATATTAGAGACCTATTCTGCACATCTCCAAAAGTCATGAAACTCCACGGGAATTATTTTCAGAATATTTAAAAAATATTGGGTGAAAGAAGTACCAGAGGGGGGCCACCCACCGTCCACGAGGGTGGGGGCGCGCCCTACCCCCTGGGCGCGCCCCCTGCCTCGTGGGCCCCCTGGTGACCCTTTGATGCCCATCTTTGGCTATATGGAGTCTTTCGTTGAGGAAAAAATCCTAAGCAAGCTTTCGGGACGAAACTCCGCCGCCACGAGGCGGAACCTTGGCGGAACCAATCTAAGGCTCCGGCGGAGCTGTTCTGCCGGGGAAACTTCCCTCCGGAAGGGGGAAATCATCACCATCGTCATCACCAACGATCCTCTCATTGGGAGGGGGTCAATCTCCATCAACATCTTCACCAGCACCATCTCATCTCAAACCCTAGTTCATCTCTTGTATCCAATCTTTGTATACAAACCTCAGATTGGTACCTATGGGTTGCTAGTAGTGTTGATTACTCTTTGTAGTTGATGCTAGTTGGTTTACTTGGTGGAAGATCATATCACTACAAAAAAAATACACTTCCGTGATGATACATGTTTGTCACAGTCGGTCGCATTTTCTGTCATGCATGTACATCCATGACGATTTTATGACAGAATCAAGATAGTCATACCTGTGTTGTCGTAGAAGTGTTCCATGACATTACCAAAATTATCATCACAGAAGTGTTCACTTCCATGATGATAAATCGCGGGTCACAGAAGTGCTTTCATCAAGGGTGACCAACACGTGGCATCCACCGTAACGGAACGTCGTTAAGCTATCAGGTCAGGTTTTGGATCCAATAACCCGTTAACAGCCCCGACCAATGGGGATTTTCCACGTGTATAATCATCATTGGCTAGAGGAGACACGTGTCAGGTCCGCGTTGGCACAGGTGTCACTCATCCAATGGGCGAGACGCGCCTATGATATGTTGACACGTGGACCGGCCCATCAAGTTAAAATGGGCCGGCCCAACTGAAGGCCCACGAGATTTTGCGAACCATAATGGGCCAGCCCAGCTAAAGGCCCACGAGATTTTGTGGACCATAATGGGCTGGCCCAGCTAAAGGCCCACAAGATTTTTCGGGCCATAATGGGCCGGCCCAGGTAAAGGCCCACAAGATTTTTGTGTGCCATAATGGGCCGGCCCAGGTAAAGGCCCACAAGATTCTTGCGGATCATAATGGGCCAGCCCAGCTAAAGGCCCACGAGATTTCGCCGACATTAATGGGCCGGCCAAGCTGTAGGCCCACAAGATTTTGAGGACCCTAGTAGGCCGGCCCATTAACTGGCTGCCATGTTTTGGTCCAAATGCCGGCCCATATTTGATCTGGTCCATTAATGGCCTGCCACGCTCCGGGCCTAATAGTGGCCCATATGAGATCCGACCCGTTAAAAGCCTACTACGTTCTGGGCCAGATTACGGCCCAGATCGGGTCAGGCCCTTTAAGAGGCTTTGGGCTCAATTATGGCCCATATCAGATTCGGCCCGTCAACTGGACACTATGCTTTTGGGCCCACTTGCTAAAGGCCCACTTAGTAATTCGGCCTGATATTAGTTTTGGCCTATTAAGGACCCATTTAACATTTCGGCCCTATATTAATTTTGGCCTGTTAAAAGCCCGTCATATAGTTGGGCCTAACTACGGCCCGGTTTGCATCCGGCCTGCTCGCAACCGATATCTGATTGGGCCAAACAAGGACCGAGACAATTTTGGCCTGTTAAAAGCCCGTGATTTGATTCGCACAATCATGGGTCGAGGTTCATTTTCGGCTGCTGCTGGCCTGTGAGTTGTTCGGCACGTTTCAGGCCCAACCTACATCATGATTGTATGACGGCCCGATTATGTACCGTAATTTTACGGTTTGGCCGGTTTACTGCGAAGACAGGATATATATACAGTAAAATAACTGCAGCATCGTGAATAAGAAAAAAGCTAGACTATACAATAAAGAAATTATGGCATATTACATCCACTGGGCATCAAAGTTCGCCACTATGATAATAAAGCACAAGCAGACAGCAGATTACATACACTGGGCATCAAAGATCGCCACCAGTGCAAATAAACACGCCGACAAAATAATATACAAAACTTCAATAGAGTTCAAGAAAGGTTAGCCCTGCTGGGGAGCTGCAGCGCAAGCAGCTGAGCAAGATGATGAGACTGCGCTTGTTCAACACTTATGTCTTCCTCACTCTGAAAGATAAACAAGCAGACAGATGATAGGTTTTGCACATAAAAGTATTAGTGCTGACAATTCATCACATTTCTTACTGACGAATAAAGTGACACAGTTTAAAATTGCATTAACATAATATGGTATTGTTCAGGTCAAGACATGGCAGGAAATGGCATTATGAAGGAGTTGCCAGCTTCACGACACCACTGGATTACAGATCAAGAACTCATAAGTATCAATGGTTAGTGTGTTGTCAATTTATTCCATTTCAGATTGGCAAATAAAGAGACGGTTTAAATAATAGTAGAATGATATGACATTGTTCATAGTTAAGACATTGCAGAATATGACATTGTGCTGTAGTGGGTAGGTTCACCACACCACTGGATTACGGATGAAGAACAGAAGCATACATGAAGTGCAAAATAAGATCACTTGCTCTGTATAGTTTAATTTACATGGTATGAAGAAGGAACTTGGTTGTACAACTGAAAACTTAAATTGAGAAAGGACAAACTTTTGTCTATGAACTACATAATAAACTTTAAACAAGCAATTTGATGCAAACACCAAAAATAAACAGCTGTTGCAGTCATGCCTAACCAAATATATACAACAAAGGTTGAAGGCTTGAGATGGACAAACTTACATTATTGGTGAAGATAGGCTCTATAAAGGCCTTGTCCATGCTGATGAGGGGGCAATTCAAGAATTTCACCACAGAATCTTCTTAAAAAGCATTGCCTTTATTCCACATTTTGTTAAGAGTAAATATAGATGTGATAATATACGAAAAAATGGAGAATATTTAAGATAAGATGAAGAGTGATGCTACATAACCAAGTAGCTATAAATGTAATTGCAGCGATACAGGCAAAAGGTGCAGCCAAGAGCAATGCACAGCTAAACTTCTTCAGTACCAACCTTATGGTAAGAGTAAATATAGATCTGATGTGTAGAAAATGGAGGGCAAAGGAAAATAAGCTGCAGAGTGATGGTACATGAACAACTACCTGTCATTATAAGTACACTGATAAAGGACAGCATGTACTTACAAGAACAATGCAGAGCTAAAAAAACATTGGCATTGGATATATTCTACACTAATGTAACCATTCATACAGATCAGTTAATTTGGAGCGAACAATTAATAAGCAAGCTATCATGCATACTGATGTCACATAATGAACCAGGTATGTATGCAAGTACAGTCATACAAGACAACAGGTACTAACAAGAGCAAAGCAGCGGGTAGCATATTTGCGATATCCTGTCGTTCTTGTCAAATCGGAATTCTTCTTCGAGCAGATTTCCTGCAAAAAAGATCCGTAAGGCACATGCGGAAAAGTAGAATTTCAATTTGTCATGTGATTTCATAGACAATACCTCATCCTGGGAACAAGACCAGTGCATAACAAGGTTTTTCCATTCAATGTCTTCTAAATTTAGCACAGGAGACTTCACCGGAAATTCGTTTATAGACTTGCCATCAAAGTGTGATTTCCTCAGGTAACACCGATACTGCTGCAATGCTTCCTTGAAAATCACAAGCCAGCTTTGCTCGTCATGACTATCCAGATTGACCCTCGCCTAGTTACAACAATGTAATGTAAATCATTGATGTGTTCAATCAGCTGAAAACAGGAAAATAATAACCATGAATAATAGCACTTACACGTAAGTTGGACAAGAAGATGTGAAAATGGTGTTTGTCATCACAATAATCTTCCCATGATGGGAATATATGCACGTAGTCCCTAACAACATTGAAAGCGTTGTCTTTTAAACTGGGAATAAATGGAATGGGGTTCCAATCTGCAGGAATTGGTCGTCTCTATAGTTGGGATAGGTCTTCGGCCGGTGGACTTGCTGTACTTTTTGCTGGAGTGGGATTTTTCTGTGGTATAGCTGGTGCTATGGCAAATGAAATCAGTATACCTTTTGCTGGATGGCAGGTCCTGTGTGGTGGGGCTAGTGGTGTGGCCAGTGAAGTATGGGTACAGCCTGCTGGAGTCGATCCTACGTTTTGTGTCACTGGTTGTACAACCAATATAAGTGGGGTGCTGTCTGATTTCTCCGGCACCACCACGTTTTTCAAGGACTTTGCCGGTGCTCCTTCAGGTTCGGCAATCACCCTCTTCCTTTTTGATGTCTGATGCACAAGAACAACATTTGAGTGGAAAAACATGGTATGATGACAGATGGAATATGTATTGATAATGGATGGGCATGGCATCTCGACATATATTGTGAGTAAACTAAGCAGATGGCGATGCAACAAAGTAGAAGAAATGCAAGACAACATATGCAAGATACCCGCAATCAATAAAACATTGCCAAATTAGAACAGGCACCTTGATGGGTGAACAGGACATGCCATGTGCCTTTGACTCCTCGAGGTTAGAATAGTCATTAGGATCATATTCTGAACAAGAATCAACAGGTGGGGAGCGTATGAGTTTCATTGCATCCAGAATGGCACTCAATGCCTTGGTGCCAATTTTGTAAGTCATTGCAGTGTTTAGCTTCAAGAGTGGACTGTTGCTAGTGCGACACAAAGCAGCTACACAGAACATAGTGTAGATATAACGGGAAAACCTTAAGCATCAGAGTAAAATCAGCAAAGTGGAACTTGCTGGAATATATGTGCTAGTATTGCCGGTACGGCTAGAAAGGCTTCGGATACCAGCTCTCTTCAAGTGAAGATGCGGTACTGTTAATATCAGTGTAACTCTCAAAGGCGACACAGCTCCCTGCATCTCCTTGCTATTCTTATAGGATTCAAGTGGGCAGGCCACTACAAATCCTATTCCTATGTTTACAAGATCCTACGAATCAAAGAGGCTCAAAGTGTCCATCACAACCGACCGTATAGACCTCTACACTGCAAATGTCCCTTCTCATCTTCAGTACAAGGAACATGTTGTACTACTATCATACTCCCTCCGTTCCAAAATATAAGTCTTGGTAGAGATTTCCACTATGGATCACATACAGATGTATCCAGATACATTTTAGAGTGTAGATTCACTCATTTTGCTCCATATGTAGTCCATGGTGGAATCTATACAAAGACTTGTATTTAGGAACGGAGAGAGTACATATTAAAGAAGAACGGAAGAGGAACATGGTAAAGAAGAGCAAGCAGATTTTGGATAATAAAATGTTGGTTGCGAAGTGCCCACATATGATGAACCAGAGCGCATTAAGAATGCAACTCCCAGCTGTCTCTCGACCATTTCAGGCGGTTGGATAAAGATCCTACGTCTCCTAACCCTTCTTCTTCCTCTTCTCTAATTCTTCCCATACAGAACACCGCACAGGCCGCCGGCCGGACCACCGGCCCCCACCGCCTGTGTTCCTCCGCTACCCCCACCCCCACCCCCGCCCCAACCCCCACCCACGTCGAGTTTTCTTTGTTCGGCGAGGCCCCACAACCACCCGAGCCCCTTCGATCGCACCGGCGAACTCCGGCGAGCTCTGAAAAATCGACTGACCCAATTTTAAAATTTAGTCTACTTTGATTTAACTACTGTGGAATATAAAAGGGGAAAACCATAAGCATTGGGAGTATAGTGTTGAGCGTGCCATGGCGGATCTGAAGGTGCAAAGCGGACAAAGGCAACTTCGCAACCAAGTAAAGAAATCAGAGTAAAGCAGTGCCGATCTATTTTCTTGTTGCGATAAATAAGTTGAGCAGATACGAAAGAGTACCACCTCTGGCGCGGCGCCATGTACGCACCTGCTGAGAATTTGACGGTGCTGCGGTAGCGATGGCTGTCGGCGACGTGGAAGCAGATCTAGGAGGGTAGACGGTGGCGGCGGGGCGCGGTGGACGAGACGGTCGTAGGAGCGGCGCCGGCAAGGTGGACGACGGCGGGGATGAAGCGAGAGGACGGGATGCAAGGATCCCGGTCCGAAGCCGTGGATGAGAGAGGTCGATCTCTTGTAATGGACGACGGCGTCGGGGTATCAGCTCCGGCATGGTGGAGGAGGACGGTGGTGTTTGCTGTGGCGGACGGAGGAGGGTGGGGTGGAGAGGGTGTTTTGGCGCCCATGGAGTACGAATGGGGAAAAGGGAGGTAGAGAGGAAGGGGGAACCATGTATTCAGGGGGCGCTTGTCTCAAATGCGAGGAAATTTACAAACTTAGCCCCCGTTTCAAATTTCTACTACATCACAACAACATTAGTCGGTTGGGGATAGGACGTTAATCTCGCATACAACGAATATTTGCCGACGAGAGTTTGTTACTGGCGCCCACCGTGTATGAATATGAATCGGGGAGGGAGTCGATTTCGGCCGAGGACACACTGTGTTTTGGCGCCCACCGTGTATGAATCCGGGTGAGAGGTGGTTACGTCACGTTTGGGTGAAATTACAAACCTACCCCTATCGAAACCTATAGAAATCAGCAGATAGGCTTTGCGTGGCAGGGATAGGCAGTAGTGATTTCCATCTCGCGGATTTTGGTTTCGGGTGGTTACTGTGACTTTCCCCGCTTCGTTCAAATTTTGCAGAGTGCACGTTTACCGTGCCAACTCAATTTGAATCCCGTTTGTATTCTATTTTTTCAGGCGGGGTCCATTTTCAATTGGAATTACATTCTATATACATCATTTTTTATATATACTTTCAAAAGCACAACAAAGAATTCTGCTCCTTTATATTTATAATATGATTTACAAATACAACGATCTTGAAATCTTAAGGTTGAATTCGAAAAAATTTAACCAAATTATGTTCTACTAAAATGTATGGATCGGTAATATCTACCTATTAGATAACATAGATGTGCGTGAATTCATATGAGTATGCATGTTTGATAGATCAATTTTGGTTCGAGTATGGATTACATGTATCATCATCTCGAATTCAAATATTTGAATCCCTTTTTTGTTCACTCCTTTCACGCCCATCTCTCTCGCATGCATGCTCCTTCAGGTAGCTATCACTCTCTTTTCTCCAGCTCACCCGCACGCTCACTTCATGTTTCTCCTATCCTCGCAAACATGGTCTCTCGACGTCTCCCTTGAGAAGTGTCACACTCTCCCTATCATTATACATTACACGGTTTTCATTATCTCTCACGTCTCTACTGTTCTCTGGTATCACTGGTACCTAAGCTTTCTTTTTCACCGCCACACACACAGTCTCCACTCATCTTTCACTTTGTCTTTCTCTCTATGGGATTCTCTCACACACCCTATATGTCTCTACATATGACTCATACCACTAAAATTACTCTCTCTCTCTCTCCTATAGACACAACATTTGTTGCGGTCTCCTTTTCGTCTCCATCCCAGACTGACATTATTCATTTGTTTACCGATCAGACAACCCCGACTACCGTCTCCTCTCTCTCTCACAGACACACACACAACTCCTGCTTCCACTCCCCTTCCCGACTACCGTCTCTCTCACACACACAAAACTCTCGCTTTCACACCTCGACTCGTATTTCTCTCACAAACATTTATCGACTAGCTAGCCTCTAGATAGGTTTATACACCCGTGCACTCGTGCTTCCACCATCGCATACATGTCTCTCTCCCGCTCCTTGTATCTATGTAGATTTTTCTTCCGTTCTTGAGACACGCCCTCTCGATCATGGACACACACACTATCGCCTCATTTTAAGCTGATACCTATCGCACACACACTCCTTGGGTCTTTGTCACACATGCACTCTGTCCTCCTCCACTCTCCCTCTCTCTCACACACACATGGGCTTTTTGCAACAACTAGCAAGATGCCCATGCGTTGCACGGAACATCAAGATGCATTTGTATGAGTAGTTTATCTTGTGAGGGAAAAGGATGAAGGAGGGAAGGCCTTATTTGGAAATGTGGAGAGGGGTGTGGGTATCTTTTTGCAAAATTGTCATGATTCCCTTCGTATCCGTCAGATATAGATCGGATGGCCTATATTGCAGGATGGCAGGCACACGATCATCACCGACAATGCTTTTTATAAGAGTAGGGATAAAAAATAGATTTGGTGATGATGGTGGGCCTGCCATCCTGCAATGTAGGTCGTCCGATTTATATTTGACGGATAGGAAGGAAAATATGGCAATTTACCCGCACTCTTCACCACATTTGCAGATAAGGCCTTCCCTCGTTCATCCTTTTCTCCCACAAGATCTTGATGTTCCGTGCAACGCATGGGCATCTTGATAGTAAGAGTAGAAATTAGACATATACCACTTCTCGAATCTTGAAACCAACAACATTCCTCCCTTATCTCATCAAAACCGCCAAAGGAATATATTTTGAGTGAAACATAACATATTTTTAGTGATATACGTATTTCAAAACTAGACTTTTTTTCTATCAAATCGGTGAATATGTATTAATCTACTTTGATCGTGTGGCAACGCATTGGCACATTGCTAGTAGTTATTATAATTTTTTGGACACCAGACAAACGGTGGAGTACATATACGAAGGGAAGAGGCGCACGCACGCAGTCGGCCTCTCGCTGTCTCGCACACATGAGTGTTACGTAAAAGCGACGTTAACAAATAAACCCTAAAACCCTAGGTGCACGATTGCTGCATTTGCGGGTACCGGGTACGTGGTGGAGCACCTTTGTAGGAATAGTCAGCTCGTGTGATAATTTGATCCATAGGAGTTGATGGTCGGGACCACAGGTGAACGACTTGGAGCACGGTGGCTCGCCAGTTGCCACAGATCGAGTAGCCACATTTAAAATATCGTTTTTAGCGGGGTTAAGAGTTCCGATTTTCAATGGCGTGTTATAAGTAGTAAGTAGTTTTTAGAACTATTGGTATGGAGCGAAAATGGAATTCATAGTACTACGTACCTCCTTGGCGTATGGTTGTATGGTTTTTTTGCGATGGAGGTTGTATGGGTTTATGTTGCTAGATGTTGAACCTGGTAGTTCTAGGGAAAATACTATGGTTTAGATTTAGATGCTGGTTTTCAGTAATGAAAATCAGAAGGGGAAACCCTTCTTTGATTAAAAAAAATACTACCTCCATTCTAGTTTACTAGTTCCCATCGTACTTTGGGTCAAAGTTTGTCCATGAATTTTACTTGTAAAATGTGAATGGAAAATGAGATTTTGTTATACCCAAACAAAAAAGGACTGGAGGGAGTGATTGCTCTGACACGGACGTGACCTCTCATAGCGCAAGCATTGAACCGGCACGCCGGCCAAGAGGGTCGCACTCACTGCAGGCCCGGCTGAGCACGCCTCCTTGCCGCATGCAACCAGCTTAAGACTGCCCTGCCTGCCTTCATTGAATCCGTGCGTGTGTTGGCAACACGTCCTTCCGTGAGCCGGCATGCATTTTAGAACACAAAAAATGACTAAAATATAATTAATTTACGCATGGTCTTGACTTGTTGTGCTCGCACTGGTAGCAGGAACTAGTAGAGGATTTTCTTTATTTATAACTCTCCTCACATTTTTGGCTTTGAAGTGAATCATGGTTGTGGACATTATGTATGTATGTGCAGATATCTGTGAACATGAGTTTGATGTGGAAGTTGAACTTGGAATTTCGGGCTTGCGCGTGAACTATACCATGTCCAATGCTTCGTCTGTTATTGTTTGGAAAGTAATTGCCGTTATTACATGACCCGAAAAAAACATTTTGTGCCACATCAGTAGATGCACGGACATCACAACAGGCATGCTGACTGGATAAACATTTGAACCTAGCTATTATGAAGGAAATTTTGTATTGACACTAGTTTTAGATAGCAGGAGACGCCTAGCCTACTCTGCCTCTGCTAGCTTATTTCTGGCTTCTTCCATCTCTTCTTTGGCTTGGGTGAAGAGAGCATCTGATTGCTCTTTTCGCTTCTTTAGGAACTCAGCTACATTCTCAAGGGCTGCTGCATGCTTTCTTTCAGCCTTTACTAATGCAACAAGGACACGAACAGCTGACGACTCCACCTGGCTTGTGTGTAATCCATCATCATCTGGGAATTTGCACCTTGTGTCTAATCTAGCATCATTAGGGAACTGGCACCTTGTGTGTAATCTAGCCTCATTTTGGAAACATGATCTCGAGGTTGACCATACTTCCCTCCTCGCAGGAACTGCATCCTGACATGAAGTTACTTCTTTTTTAGATCAATACTCAGATCAACCTAGATCCATTTAGTAGAAGCCAGATAAACAGAACTCGGAGAAGTGAATTCAAAAGGAAAAAACAGACTACAAGGTGAGAACACCCACTTCCTACATCAAGCTAAAAACGAAAGCATTAGGACGATTAAGACTCTTCTTATTACACATCGAAGAACACCACGCTTAAGAGAAACAGAAACTACAACATATACACATCGAAGAACACGAGGCTACATGAAAGTAATTGAAAGGGTGTTACTTACCAAAGCTCGTTTTACAGGTTCGGTGCAGCTCCTCTTTAACTTGCCACGCTCCTTGAAGATGTCCCGAATATCCCGTGTTTGGTCTTCATTGCTCCTCTGCATGTTCGCACTCGTGGTTTTAAAATCTCAACATGGAAAGAAAAATATACTACTAGTAATACTCGCGCATCTTGTGGGCAACATTAAAGCACTCGTCTGCCATGTTAGAGCGTCTCCAACAGAATCGCAATGCGCGGCGCTTTAAAAATCTCAACATGCTATCTCTACACTCTTCTCTACGGTTATATTTATTTTATATTTAATATTTATCTCTACTTCCTTTATTGTCTACTTTTTTCTCTATACTTTTTTTTCTTGCAATATAGGCCGTCCGATTTATATTTGACAGATAGGAAGGAAACAAATGGGAATTTTGCAAAAAGATACCCATACCCCTCTCCAGATTTGCAAATAAGGCCTTCCCTCGTTCATCCTTTTCTCCCACAAGATAAACTACTCATACAAATGCATCTTGATGCATGCAACGCATGGGCATCTTTCTAGTTCTAAAAACATTTCCATCATTTGCCACACTACTGGTTGCAGATGAAAAACCTACCCAAGCACAGCGCGATACAGGAGCGACGCATAATTACAAGCTGATATTATGTTGGACAATGGAGGCTATAACCAATTACTTTTACGGGAACAATAGCACCCAGGAAATTTGAAGGGTAGGTATGAACAAAATTGGAACTGCACATGTACTGCTAAGTGATTCAATACACACATTACCAATCGAGGAGGAGAATGATGGTCGCAGCGGCCTCTGTGAGTCATGGTCGGCAACGGGAGTCAGTTCATTATCCACGACGATGGTACTTCTGCGCTTGGCGTCGGCTTCCGGGAAGCAGATCCGAGACCGTGGAAGACGATACCGGGGAAGAGGCTCCGTGTACGACGACGACGATGGTGGACCGGCTCCAGTGCGGCGTACGAGGTCGTCGATGAGGCAGATGCGCTGCGGTGGACGAGTGCACCGATGTAAAGGGGAGGAGCTTGAAGGCTGCGATGCCGTGGAGAAGTCTATTTTGCGGTGGGGATAGAAAATGGGGGGTATTCAAGTGTACTACTCTGGGTGCCTGGGTGGGGTTGGCTGGGTAGGGTGAACCTGAAGTTACAAAAACAGCCCCCTACGAAGCGTCATGCGTAGGCCTGTTCCGAAGGCTATGATGGTAACTTCCCACTGCTCGAATCAGGGTCGCGGGAGATTTTCCCACCGACCTCAAAATTTTGCGACACTGGACTCCCCGTGTGGCGTGTTGAGTGATTCGGCTAAGCAACTAGCGAGTAGTAGTAGTAAACTCTGCATATTAGGTTTGACCGAAGTCAAACTTCCTAAAGTTTGACCAAGTTTATAGAAAAATATAAACATTTACCATAACAAATATGTATGATGTGAAAGTACATTCTATAATGAATCTAATGGTATTTATTTTTAATGTATATGTTAATATTTTTTGTTATAAGCTTTCTGAGAGTTTACAAAACTTGACTTTGACCAATGCTAATACGCGGACTTAAATAAAAACAGAGGGAGTACACATTTTTTTTCTTAGTTTGTAGTGAACTAATCATTTGTTGAAATTGTGAAATAAATATATTAGGCTATTGACTTCGAATGTAATGGTCTATACAATTCAATAGTTACAATCATTGTCGAATCCCAAGATGTATACAAGGTCTATAGTACTTCACAACATGCTCAAACTCACATAATCCCAGTCAAATGAGAATCTAAATGCATTTCATAGTTATTACTTTGTAGGATGCAACAAAAACAACCATAACTCTACATCAGGCATTATAGAAGCAACATTTTGACATATCCCAATGTGTGAATAAAACGTGCAGAGAGAGCTTTTGAAGATGGAGCAGATAGGGCGGGAAAGATTGTATGTATGTGGACGAGAGAGTAGGAGACAAACCTAACGAGACAGAGAGAGAGAGATAGAGAGAGAAAGAGAGAGAGGAAGAAGTTAGGTCTGTGAGAAAGATGGATACATGTAATATACATGAGATGCATGTGCATCTGGATTCTATATACGTGGAAGGAGAAGAGACAACATGTTTGATG
Organism: Triticum urartu; assembly: GCF_056163025.1. Lineage (NCBI taxonomy): Eukaryota > Viridiplantae > Streptophyta > Magnoliopsida > Poales > Poaceae > Triticum > Triticum urartu. The sequence continues at coordinate 527,913,768 of NC_141876.1, forward strand.
AGAGAGCTGGAAAAACATGGACGAGAGGGGAAGGATCTCGTGGGTTAAGGGATTGACAATTTTGTGCGGGGGAGAGAGGGATTGGTAATTTTGTGCAAGAGAGAGAGGGTGGGGGGAGGAGTCAGTCAGCCGTTGTCACATCACCCTGCTTCCAAATGACCCTGCATTCTCTAGCGCGGTGTGGTCGCCGTCTTCGATCTGCTCGATGCCCTCTTTGAAGATTGAGGTGTTGTGCATGTTGGGGTGCAAAGAAGCACAAGCGAGAGTGGTCGCCGTATAACCTTGGATGGGGATGAATTGTGTGCTCGGGGGAGTGTGTGTGTGTGTGTGTTGTGCTGCGCGTGTCTCTCTCTCTGTGTGTGTGTGTGTGTCAGATATTGAGAGAAAACAAACCTAAGGAGAGAAATGGGTATTCACGAAGAGATTGTGCGGGCCTTGAGGTGGGCAGGGGCTGGGTGAGGGTGTCAAAATGTGCGCGTTGATGCATGTGTTGCATGCGACCGTGCAAGGGATGGACGAATCGAGAGAGATGGTTGTTGTGTTACGGATGCTCCTCTCTCTGTATCTCTCTCTCCCTCTCTCTCTCTCACACACACACACAAGTAAACTAGAAGACAGTTCTCTCATGTATACACAACGTATCGGCATCTGTCTATGTCTCACTCATGCATGATCATTTGCACATTCACACCTCTCTATGTCTGTATCACACGCACACCGTCTCCACATTGCCCTTCCGCCACAACAAACATATGGGCACATACACACGTTCTCTCTCAGTCACACACACAAAATCAGTATTAAAAAAAACTAGGGCGCACCTAAAACGTCCAAATCCAAATAAACATGAACTGGAGCTAAATTCAAATATATGGAAATATTGCAGCGTCAAGAACTTCCACAGGAAAAAAAAGTTGAGTAATATTTGAGGATTGTTTTCACACACACAAAAAGGTTCGGTGGATGTCCTTCGAGCGCGACACGGTGATGCACCGTCCGATCGACCGCGCGACCGCGGTTCACGCGCTTGCACAGGATTCCGTATCGTGGTTGTGGTACTAACTAATAAAAGCGCTGCCTAAGTCTAATGTTTATGTGTACTAGTATGGTTTTCTTTTAAGTTTGACCAACCTTATATATAAAACTAAAGTAAGCTCCCACACGCGCACTCATCAATATGCCGCCGCCGTCGTTGCGCATTCCGGCACCCGCCTGCTCCGGCCAACAATTTCTCGCCCATCACCGCCGTGTCGCCTCCATCCCTGTGCCATGAAGCCGAAGGCTCGCCCGCTCACGTCGTCTGCAGTCCCTCCTCGTGATGCCGCCGTGCTGCCAAGCACGCGAGCAGCTGGTGGAGCCGCGTCCATGCACGCAGCATACGAAGAGGAGGACGAACGCATGCTCCAGCACGCCGGTGAGGAGGAACTAGCGTGTCATTTTCGTCTCCGCCCGCGCAGAGGAGGCGCGCATGGTGGCTGTCGCGGCGGAAGCCGTTCGCGCGCACGTCGAGCCCGCAAACTGGGTGCGGACGCAGAATCTACCTTCGAGACCTTGAATGCCACGTGGATCCTGCAATCTGAAGGAGCAATTTGGGTCAGTCGACTCATGTGAGCCGTTTGATGCAACATGGATGGCTAGAAGGGCTTCTTCCACCTCTTCTGCCGCCTTCTTCCTTCGCTCCGTCGAACTTCTTTCACAAATCGACTAACCCAAATTATACTACTAGTATGAACGTATTAAGTACAGTAGGAACACGAAGATACGAGCAGTAGTACCAACTGCAAGAAGAACAGTAGTAAGACATAGTACTAGTACTACTATACGTACTAAAGAGTTCAAATAACGAGAAAGAACATAAACATAGTTCTGTTGGGGCCTCAGCACAACACTCCCTTGAAAATAAACTAAGCAACTAGTCCGCTTGACACTGCAGTAGAACCAGCATGAGCGATGGCACTGCCACCTACTCGGAGTCCGAGTCCACATCCTCGACTTCATCCTCGTCCCTCTTCCTCTTCCTCTTCGCCGATGCTTCTTTGCTTGAATCGGACACTGGGCTCTGCTTCTTCATCCAACCTTTGTAGATATTTAAACAAAGGTAGGCATCCATTGCTGCGTAAAGGATGTGATCTTCATCTAATATCTTCGACTCCCATGCATGACGAAACTCGTGATGAGGTTTCTTCAGTTTAGCATACGAAGGATCAAACATGGCTGCTGCCAGGGTCAGCATTGAAGGTTGAGAGGAGGACACTAGGCTTGCCTTCTGGAGATCGAAGGGCTGGCCTACAACAAGACCTATCCGACGCAGGACATTCCTGTCGTTCTTAAAGCCAACAGTAACGAATTTCACTCTTTTGTCCTTGAGGAAGTTCTTAAAATCCTGGCACCCAACGTCGGCATGGCATATGTGGTAGACCAAGCAAACGTTATGTATGCAAACCTGGATCACGACGGGCTTCTTCCTCTCTTCGTCCTTTAGATCCTTCTCTCTTCACAGGACTGTGGTGTACTCAACATCTAGCCCAGCGACCCACTCATCCGTTGAACTGTTGAACATGCGTAGGAAGTGAGCAAGCCATGCTTTCACCATCTCGGATCCACGTGTGTAGATGACGATGAACTGATCACCGGTGATGGCTCTAACCTGGTACTCAGCGGCGACCATGGAGATTTGGGAGGCCATGGATTTTGGAGGAGGGTTAGGAGAAGTTGAACTGTTGTACCCCGCAAAAAACTGGGAGCGAACTAATGTGAAAAGATGGGACGACTGGGAGTGAACTGTTGTAAGGTAGAAGACGGGGACGAGTAGGGCGTGCGAACGGCGTGGGGTTGCTAGCTTGCCCGGTGGATAAACGGCTGCAAGCCCCCAAAGAGTTCTCGAGAACTATGCGGGACCCACTAGATGTCATGTCTACTAGACCCATATCGTAGGCCTGACGGTATAGCTTCTGCTTGTTCGCACGCCATGTCGGCGCGTGGATGTAACTTCACTTAATTCCATCAAACGTCGCGCCTCCCACGACCTTCGCCTCCCTCGCGCGGTCGCGCCCTTTGAGACTTCGACCGTCTATAAATGAGCAATTTTTTTGCCTTTTTTTCGACAAGCAATTTTTTTGCCTGCTCCGCATGCATGATACTCCCTCTGGTCCTTTTTACTTCCATTAACCGTTTGCAAAGTGTTTGACCAAATTTATACTTTTTTTGAACACCACCTTATATTAATTAACCAGCCACACCAGTACATAAATTCGATACAATATTCACCACACAGGGCGGTACGTTATTTACAAGAATACCATCTAATCTATTGTCAAAGCTATACTTAGCAATTAAGTGTGCCACCTTATTGGCCGAACGGCTAATCTTTGACAATTGAAGATTGTTGATCAACTTCGAGATGCTCAACGCTTTCATCTTCAGGTCACGCATAGTAGACCTATCATAGTCCCCAGATGCAAGAGACGCTACCACAAAAGCGCAACCAGTCTCTAAAATTACAGGATTATGAAGAGAAATACATATGTAGATACCGGCAATGCAAGCCCTAAGCTCCGCTTCCTCCACGCTTTGATAGGCATCAATGAAATCCCACGACCAAACTTATACTAAAAATATCAATATCTACAATACTGATTATAATGAGTATAAGAACTATGTTTTATAATGAGTGTAAAAATATTGATTTGACATTGTGAATGTTGACACATTTTTCTATAAGTCTGGTGAAAGTAGAGGTACATTGACTTCAGAAAAAACTTAAATGCACAATGCAGACTAGTTCCTCCGTCCAGGTGCGTGCCATGTCCTATCTTGTCATCACAACAAGGTTAGCTATTAAAGTACCACTACCTCCCTTCTAGTTTAAATGGCTCGATTCAAAATTTTCACCTACTCTTAGAAAGATAGTAGAGGCGGTGGAATAGTTTTTGAAGTCTGCAAAAGTACTCAACTAGTGCTGTCGCTCTTCACAAAAAAATGTGTTTACCAATGCATGCATGAACACTAGTTACTCTAACCCCCTCTCTTCTTTAATTCTTTGCCACATCAGCATGTTTGCTATTCCCGTGTGCATGATACCAGCTAAGATACCACCATTATGGCCAGCCTTAATCATCGCATGCAATAATTTAGTGCACCTTGAAATATGAACATGTGTTGGGCGTGTATGTTTTTAATGACTTGAGACTATACCTAGCCCGACATGCAAGATGACTTATTATGCACCGTTCCCCATACCTGCAGGAAGCCCGTTCGTCTCCAAATCTTTTCCTCTCCATGTGTGGAAACAATATGCCTGCCAAACTCTCCTTCTCCCTCCGGCGGTCCCACCACTCCACCCCGTGTGAGAAAATCTGCATGCATGACTCTCCTCCCCCCACGCTCGTCCAATCCGTTGTGACCAGCAATATTTCCACCCCTTCGCTCCCCCGTAATTTACACCAACAAATATGCCCACGTAGCTGTTACTTAACTGCAGGTGCATTGGGTCACTGACATATGGGCCCAACAGGGGTCTGGCCCACATGTCAGTGACGCAACTGGACCTGCAGTTAAGTCAGTGCAGCTCAGTCCATATCTTACGTAGGTGTGCCATTGCTCGCTATAAATAATGCGCCTCCCACGGCATCGCTATCTCCTCCCCCTCACGTTCACGTTCATCGCTATCTCCTCCCCCTCCCTCTCACGTCGACCACCATGGCATCGCCCCTCCCAAGCCCTAGGAGCCCCTCGCTGCACCGCGCGGACGGTCACGCGTCGCCGTTCCGTTCCTCGCCGCCACTAGTCGATGAGGACGCGTCGGTGTTCCGCTCCTCGCCTCTACGCGGCACGTCGCCGTTCCGTTCCTCGCCGCAACTAGTCGAGGAGGACGCGTCGGTGTTCCGCTCCTCGCCACGACGCGACGCGTCACCTTTCCGTTCCTCGCCGCCACTAGTCGAGGAGGACGCGTTGGCGTTCCGCTCCTCGCCGCGACGTGTCGAGGTGGACGCGTCGGCGTTCCCAATCTCGCCAGCACGCGCGCCGGACGACGCGTCGGCTCCCCGCTACGAGGAGAACGCCGCGCCGCCCGCCGAGCCCCCCAGCCTCGAGGAGCTTTGGAAAGAAATGGATGTCTCCTTGTGGGAGGCTTTGCCTCCAGCAGAGCGCGCCAAAATAGAGGCGGAGAAGAAGGCCGAGGAAGAGAAGCGCACCGCGGAACAAGCTGCTTGGGAGGCCTATGTCGCGTCCGAGAGAGTCAGGCAATTGGCTCTTTGGCAGAAGGCTCGTGCGAGGGCCGCGAGGGTGGCGGAGGACGCCCATGCCGATGCCTTGAGTGCAGTCGGGCCCAAGCGCCTCATCTATGCTTGGCGGTACGTGGACCGGGTGCACGCTTCCAGCAAGGAGGAGTACCTGTTGGCGCCGGATCACCACACCGGTGAGATCGCGCTCGCCCGCCGGCAAGCCACCAATCAGCCCCTCGTGAGTTGCGAGGCTGAGGAAGAGGCGTTGTGTCGGCGCGCTACGAAACAGCCGCGCACCAGGGCACTCGTGGCGCGCCGCAAGCGCTCCTGCGAGCGCCGTGGCTTTTAGGAGTATAATTTTTGTTTCGTAAGGCGATCTCATTAGTTTTGGGACGCAAATGATAAATCCCGAACGTTCAGGAATTTTTAGCGTCCTTAATTAAGTATGTAAAAGGGAAAGTTTGGAAACCTTGTGTATTCGTACACATTTTGCAAGTACGTGCATATAGCACAAACTTTACTATATACTATCGCACTACATGTCTCTCTTGATATATGC